>NC_132800.1:3451011-3756904 GCF_048594095.1 Paramormyrops kingsleyae | reverse complement strand
TTAAATGGACTTTATCTTTGTTCCCTTACATTTAGCCCAGGCTACCTTAAATCCGACGAGTTATCTGGCTAAGCAAGAAATCCTGCTTTGTGATACAGGCACTTGCATATTTATATTGTATATAGTGTGTATTATTTTTAATTTACTTTGTATTATATGTAGCATTGGTGGAGTAGTCTCATTGTACATGTACAATGAAGATTAATGAAGACATTAAATATATTCTATAATAATAATAACAATAATAGCACCCTGGACCACTATTCAGCTACAAACTGCATTTTGATATTGTGTAAATAGTGTGTATTGTTTTCAATGTTTTTATTTTTTTTTTACCATGTAGAATTGGTGGGCAGGTGTCACTGTACAAGGGTTTTCTATAATAATAATGGCAATAAGCAGCATGTTTCTCTGCGTTTCACTATGTTACTTACTTTGACTGAAAGTCCCCGTTATGGATCTAAATCAGTGAAGCATCTGTCAGTCAGGTCTGGCAAATGGAAACGGTGGGTCCTGGCATGTAAATGCCGCGGATCTGTGATAAAAACCAAGGTTTTTCTTTGAAAGCGGAGGCAATCAGCAGCCCTCGGCATTCTGGAGCGCTGTTTCGTTTGCCGGGAATCTGATAGCGGGAGCAGCCGTAGCCACCCGTAACCATAAATCACAGGTGCCAGAAAGCATACTTAAGGTGCAAATAGTTTCCCGAGGGCTGTCAAAACAAACACAGCGAGTATGCAAAGAGGGGGAGGTGCACGTGATGCCCTCCTTATATCTCTGCGGAGGCCCGGCTCTGGGAGAGGCTCTCCTACAGTGTCGAGGCTCCCTCCTGCTCCTCCGATGGTCCCGTAGGCGTGCTGGCCACGCCCCCAGCGACAGTAACACATATTTCCAGTTATTAATTAAGCTAGCATTTATGACTAGAGTATATCTACAAGCTACTGGCAGACTCTGGTTCATTCATTTGCAGAAACAATTTCTGTCTGCAACACAATTTCACCAGCCATGTTGCCATTGATGTCTGGACAATTCCGTCTCACCGCGGCCTTCTGTGTCACCGTTTAAGGCTTCAGCATTATCCCGGAAATGGGAGCAATCGTAGCAGCATGGAGGCGCGGAGATTCCAGACATTCCTAGCCCAGAGGATGCTCGCCGAGATGTCATGTGACGGTGAGCCCCTGCTTGCCTGATATTGGGATTAATAATTAAATTTATGCAAATGAGTAGCGGTGCCTCTGTAAAACTTATTCTGGCTGCACTGTGGCAGTGTGTCCTGAGCACTGCAGAGCAAAATAATGATCTGGAAGGGTTTCATATGGTGGCTTGGCTTTTTCTAACCTTCAGCCAAGGTTGGGGTAAAAGCAAATGACTCTCCTATTATTATTTATTTATTTATTTATTTTGGGGGGGGGGGGCAGGCAAGACATCAGAGCAATCAACAGTATAACATAAATCACTTAATCACTTTACTTATGAAGCACATTTAAAGACACTATGTGTCACCCAAAGTACTGTACAGAAAAATCATTTAATAAATAAGTCGAATAAAATCAGGCACAAGAGCCCGTCAGAGTCTGGAATGGGGCAGGGGTTCAGGGAACATTTTGTGGCATATTCACGTTTTGGCCGCCCCAGTTCATTCTTAAACAGTAGCATACAAAGGTGACCTGGGTCAGCACAGTGATTTGGATGTGAGGAAAACTGTGCCCCCCTCCCCCCACACCAAATGCTGATTTTATTTCATTCCGCCCAAGAAGACGAGCGTTTTTGAGAAGAATTATAAAACATTAAGCTGTCAAGTTCTCATGTATAAACGCCGAATGTATGAAGCTTGGAGCCTGAAAGGAGAGCCTGCTGCCATCCATTTCAGACATAATGACACTGGAGCCACATAATAAGAGATTATACAGGCCTGACAGTGACTGTCAGGCTCCACAAGGCCTATTATTGGGCCTTTAAAGCCCACGGGAATCTGCAGCATTAATATTTAAACACCTTGTTAGGCCTCGACACCAACAGCCAGATCGAAGGCGGCTTCCATCTCCACGCTCCGGGATTGATCCCAGCTTTGTTTTTAAGTTCAATTTCAGAACGAATTGAGCCGCTTGCTGAAAATCAGATGGCAAAAAAGCCCCCATCCCACTTTCCCAGGGTGGGGGGTCACCATGGAAATATACACACGTTTCGGGAACGGCACACTCCGTGTTTTTGCTGTGGGCCGGATCTATTCAGCCCGTTAAAATCTATCGTTTATGGTAGATCAACCGGTTATGGGCCTGATTCAGAGCAAGCAGCTTCCTCTGTTTTTCACACGACACGGGAGTCAAGCACAGTGTCATCAGACCCTCCATCGCTCAAGTATAAAAATAGGGGATTTTAAATCTTTTAGAACATTTTTCATTTGGTAAAACATGATGCTTGTTCTTGGACTTCAACAATAATGTCAGTAGAACTTCATAAAATATAAGTAATACCTTATATTGCTGGTAATATAAATGCATGTTGGTAATGAAATAGAAATTCAAATCTGCAGTTCATCATCATCACCAGCAGAATCACTATCAGCAGCATCATCACCGTCATCAGCATCACCATCATCAGCATCATCGTCATCATCAGCAGCATCACCATCATCACATCATCAGCAGCATCACCATCATCAGCAGTATCACCATAATCCGTATCATCATCTTCATCACCACTACCTGGTGCTTCTCAGCAGAGTAACTCTCCTCCAGCCACCCCTACACAGACACACATGCCACACACATTCTCTCTTTTTTCCACCAAAGCCCCAATGTCACTCTGTAATGAACCAGTTTCCAGTCCAGTGATGTACCCCCCCACACCCCCCGATCCCCCACGGAGAGGTCGACTGTGCACCACTGCCACATGCACGGGGGAACAACATCTCATCTCCAGACGAGAGATAAATCCGAGGCGAGAATTGGAATCTATTACCCCGGGAATGGCTATTAACAGCTGTAAATTGTTACTGGCCACCAGATGCACCGAAGGGAGGGGGAGCGACGGCCTCTTCCAGCCAGCCAACCCCCCACCCCCACCCCCCCACTGTGAGCCACCGGATCTTCGCTTGGCTGAACAGCCCCGCACGTTATCACACACCATCGCATCTGCCTGCCTGCGAGCCCATTAATCTGTAATTGCCATTCATAACATATAATCATAACACACAAATGCCACATGCACCCATGCCTCGTGCCAGGTAAACCCACACTGCTGATTTCAATCTGGCTGGATATATCAGAAGGAAACACAGAGGACCAGAAACTCAAAGAATTAGTCCCACAGGGGTTAACTTGTACAATGTTCTCCATTGACTTAAATAATCCATTCCAAATGCCCTTACATTAGTCAAATTTTACATAAGTCAGATTCACCCATCTATTCCATTCAAAAAACACAAGCTAAAAATATACTAATAGTGCATACAAAAGAACACATTAAATTAATGAAAAGGTAAAGTCTGAATTTCCTTACAGGTGAATGTTGGCTTTTTGCGTAAACTATGGATTTTTTCCTCAGTGTCTCTCCCACCTTCAGTTTTTCATGTCACACAGTATAATACAAACACACAACAATAACCAGGCGAATAACCTCCTGAGGAGGAGAACCTCAGGAAAAGCTCTGATCAGGAGATTTACATCAGCCGGATTTACATAAACCGAGAGCTGCCTGTATTCATGCAGCATTCAGAAAACATCCCTGTAAGAGGAGTGGGTGGGTGTTCTTTTACCAGCTGGACTTTTCTCTTACTCGAGTACATTTGTCCAGCTCTTGATGCCTGATCCTACACATTTTGTCCGTTTCGAATCCCTTCTCACAAAGCGACTCTTTCATTTTTGTTTCTCCTGGCTGGATTGTTAACCCCAATAACAGCCTCGCTCCAAAAGGCAGCTGTCACGGCCTGTATGCTATTATAAGGATGTAGGAGTTACAAACCGACGGCCTTGTGAAATGTTCTCAGAGCCAGAGGACGTGGCTCGGGTCTCTGCCTATAAGTCAAGCTCAAACAAGCTCAAAAAGTTTGAAAATTGACCTTGGGGAGGTGTGTGTGTGTTTTTCTCCCTGTTCTGTCAGACGAAGACTATCTATATCTGTCACTTCCTCTGAAGCATTTCCAGTGTGTTTCTGCAGTTTTCTGCCTCTTACAGTCTTTCAAAGATCTCTGAATTGTGTCCACTCTTTTATGAATACAAATAAAATGTAAATATATATATATATACATATACAAACACACACACACACTGACAAATTATAAGGCAAAAATTAATTTAAACTACTGCTACGTGTAAAGTTTTACAGTCTAAGACTCCAAGTCTCTGTTCTTACATGGAACGTAAGGGGTCACCAACCTTTTTGAAACTGAGAGCTACTTCATGGGTACTGAGCAATACGAAGGGCTACCAGTTTGAAACACTGTCCTAAACTTATCTAAACTTCATGTGTAATAAACATGTTTTAAATGTTTTTTTTTAGATATTGTCATTTTCAAATTTATATAAATGCAAATGTGACTAAAGAAGAATAGCAACAGGATAAAATTAGATTTTAGGTGCTGCTCACTGGTGAGTTGTGCTATTTTTATAACAGGTCCGCGGGGCGACTCATGTGGTCCTTGGGGACATCCTGGTGCCCATGGGCACCATGTTGGTGACCCTTGGTCTACATTTATAGTATTATAGTATTAGAATCCAAACCGCTGTCAATTGCCTATGAAATGGCCAACTGAAATCAACACTTAATTGATTGTCTTTTACATTCAAGTTGTTTTTTTTTTTTTTGGTGGGGGAGGGGGTTTAAGAAACCGTACCTGTGATCAGAAGGTTGCCGCTTCAAATCCCATGGTCGCCTGAGTGATATCACCGTTCACCCCGACCCTGCTTTCCCTCTTTGTCACTTTGGATAAAAGCCTCTGCCAAATAAACATAAAATGCAGAGGGCTGGACACACTCATCACCATCAGCAAGCAGGGAATGGCCATGTCTAGTATTGAGCAATCGTGGAATATTGCCTGTTCTTTTGTGGACTGCATGGTCACGTCAGGTAACCCAGGGGTTGCCAAGGGGTAGGCTAAGGGTATTGTGTATGTTTGCTGATGACGTTCTCTTCTGGAGGGGGAGCAGAGCGCTGCCTTAGTAAGTCAATTTCATTTTACTTGGGTGGGGGGCACCAGTGGTGAAGCATGCCTAAGGGGCCACATGGGCTTCAACTGGTACTGCCTGAATGTATAAATAACGTTCTAAAAAGTCTAACCCCGTGAGGGATACAGTGGAAAAGAAAACAGGATGTGAAAGCCAGTGGACGTGCAATAGGATCACTGCAGTTGTGTCCAGACCACAGGAATGTGAAGGGACGTCACCGGATGGGTGAGGTACAGTAGGACTCTTCACATCTGGCCGTCACATCTGAGTTTAGTCCAGACTGGATACACACAGGCAGCTTAACGTCTATCACCCTTTGTGCCATCTGCTTCCATAACCTCCTCATAAACAATGTGGCTGGCATCAACACTGGTACCAAGCTTCGTAATCACTGAGATATATTCTGGAAAATGTTATGTGAAGACCACCTGTTGGGATTTAACGTTTAAAAAATATAAACAGAGGAATGTTTCTCAATGATAGACCAGACACTGGTACTGATCTGCACTATGGGCCTCTCAACAACAAACACCTGACAGAATACAGCATTTTCACGTTTAACAGATACTCTGTGGGTAACACCAGTTTACGTAATGAATGTTTGGGTGCTACATCTATCTTGGGCTCCACCCCCCATCCAAATTTACATATTATGAGTCCCATTAAAGTGCTGGGCCTCCTAAATTTGCCAGGGTGTCCATGCCCCTACTGCACCTTGGTACCGCTTCTCAGGAGCGTTTTTCACGGATCAGGATGGGAGCCGCCCCAGTTATACCCCCCTTCCGGAATTTTCCTCAAACAAGAAATTAGTGTTGGCAGACGATATATCAAAAGTTCTGAGATGTCACACTTTCCCTCCACAAATCCCCATGCAAAAGTACGTGGTAAAAGCAGCAGTCTGGGAAGTTATTCTGTAATGCGTAACTTAGTTGTCTTAATACCTTTCAGCATATAATTAAAGAGTAACACCAGTCACATAGAGGATTACACCATATGCCAGACTCCTTATTGTCAGCCTTAATGAGAGCGATTCAAAAGCTTCACAATCTCCTGTAATTGCAGCTGGGATGTTTCAGTAATTTATGCTGCAAAGGAGCCCAATATGCTATGTTCCTTGTCGCGATATAAAATACTGAACTTAATAATAAAACAAATAAATTCACAATTAATTTGTATTTGTTCATTTGTTAATTCACAGAGTTATGACCAATTGCCTTCAGCTGTTAAGAACTGGCACGATTCTAATGGTGTTTTAAGTGCTGTTTTCAAAGCATTGTGGGAAACAAAGACAGCTGTGTAAATAAACAAGAGGGGTGCCGTGAATCAGCTGTATTTGCTATGTTACTATCATTTGTTTCTTTTTCAGCCATGATTTTCTTCTGATTTCTCACATTTATGGTATTACATTTATTTCTGCTTTGTGCCGTTTGGTCTCCGTGGCGTCCCAGGTAGGGTGGCTTGTAAACTCAGTATCAGTAACTGTGACATAAAAATATTAGACTGTTCACATGGGTTGTCATGGCTGATCGATGTACTGTCAGGTGCAATGTGAGTAAATCGTAACTGAGAGACAAGAACGGAATGGTGCACCTGAGAATCACGAAGCCATGAAGTTTAACCAGCACCCTGTGTAGGAGTTTGCGAAATGTATGTTTGTTCTACATTGACTTATGCTTAAAAATGTTTTACAGTTTTTCTGAATTGCTAAAACACATTTCCTAAAATTTCCTCTGATTTTCTCAAAACACTAAGCACAAATCCTAAAATTCAAGCTAAACTCACAAAACGTTTGACTCTCAGAAACATGGTTCAGCAATATTGAGTCGTTGTGTTTACATGATGATTACTGTGTTTTGATGAATGGGAATATGTTCAGAGTTTCGCAAACAGGGTGATTCTGATCTGCAAATTGTGTCTGTCTAGGTGAGCACTCGCCAAACGAGTGACTGATTGCATAACTGAGTTTTGGCAATTGACAGTTTTGTTCCACGAATGAGGTTTAGTGTTTTAGCAATTCAGAAAAACGGTAATGATGCTGCTTTTTTAAGAGCGCTAGAGTTTATGGTGGGAAAGGAAGAGCTTTCGTTGCAATGGTGGTTTTGTAATGGACAGATACATTTTGTGTGGCTTATGTAATAATAATTTCAATATAAGGACATCACATTATACTGAATTTTTCAGGGCATGTTTTAATTTTCCCATATGTATGTATGTATATATATGTGTGTGTGAGGATTATATTAATATTTTGTTGTGGGGACCAAATGTGATAAAAACCTGTTATTTTAACGTTGTGGGGAATATTTTTCAGGTCCTCACGAAGATCTGTGAATGTAAGAAACTAAAAATGCCAAAAGTCTCGCATTCATTTTGGTTACATATGGTTAAGGTTAGAGCTCAGTAGGGGATAAAGTCATCATGTTGGGATTAGAGTCTTCCCTGTAGAAATGAATGGAGAGTCCCCGCAAAGATATAATTACAAACCTGTGTGTGTGAGAGAGAGTTTGAAATATGAAAGCAATTATTGTACATAGTTTAATTGTTCGAAAAGGAGGACATTCTAATGCAGCTTTAAATTTGGCTCTCAGATGTTGTTTTGGATGTCATTTTGTTAGATAAATGTGTTTTGTTAAAAGAACAGATGCAAACGTTAAGCCAGAACAACATATGATGAACTTTTTGGAAACGGTGCAGTTGATAATGCTTCAGTAGCTGTTATTAGTGGTAATAGTAGTAGTAATTCCACCCTGGAAAATAAACTAGAGAATAAATTAGATGAGGAAATTTTGGTAAGAAATTAAACCCTAATGTAAGCTATCAGCCCCTAAGTTAGGCTGCTTAAGACATTTAACATGACATTCAAACCATCAGGTTCAGACTTTCAGTTCATCATACAGTAGTCCATGCTGATTGTGAATTTGGATCCAGAAGCATTATGTCAGCGTTCGCGGGGAGGGCGAGCAGGAAAGCAGGTGAGCGAAGCCAGGAAGTCCGGTAAAGGGGTTTATTGGGTAAACGGAGAACAGGCACGGACATCCACGGACAATACAATGACGAGTCTGGGGAAGATGGACTCAGACGAGGACTAAATACAAAAGACGAGCTAGACATAACAGGACCCAGGTGATCACAATCAGGGCTGAACACGAGGTAACGAGGTGGGCGTGGCACACATCAGGAGCGGACGGAGCGGATCATGACACATTATACCATCTTTGAGAATTTGACTGAAAATTGAAGCTCATACAACTCTTGGAAAAGAAATTAAGACAAAAACACATATACGAAAAGTATGTTTTCATGCTTTAAATTTAAATTTTAGGCCTGATTAGTCTGAATATTCCAGTTTCCTCCCATAGATTAAAGACGCAACGCACAAGTCAGTGAGTGACTCTTAGTCGACCTTAATTTGTGACTAAATGATGAATTCAGTTCCTAACAGGCGCTGGCTCACCATGGGTCTGTCTCACTGACGACGGAGAGGTGAGCTGAAAGATTCAAGCTGTAAAACGTGTGAGGACAGCCCGTGGATGTGTATGCGTGTGTGTTTGTGGGGTTGAGACTGCGGCACAGAGATGATGTCACACTAACTAGCTGTGATGACACCCACGGCTTCTAGGCAGAAGCGAGCGTTTTGTCAAGATCAGCTTAGCCAAATGTTTAAATTCCTCCCTCCCTGCACAAAGCACACTTAAGCCCAAGAAAGATGATTCACCAACCCAGAATGTATTTAAGACTGCATCTACCAAAAGGCAAAAAAGGAGATTGTTTAAAAACACTTTATCTAATGCTTTAAGGCATCAAACTTTTTGTTTAACATGACTGTGTTGTGTTCTTCCTCTTTGTTTTTTGAAAGTGAATCCATCTGTCAAAATGTTTTCATGATCCTAAAGATGTAACTACTCCAGTAGGACCTCTTAGAGATTCAGTTTGAGGTATGACTGGGGTAGATATGCTCAATAATGGAGTAAACAAGAGAATGCCTAAAAGCATTAAGCTCAGTCATCAAATAGCATCATCATCATCTACCTCTACATATCCAAGATAGTCATGTCACTCCTATAAATATTATTAGATGTTATAAATAATTCACCCAAAGCTTCCATTTGGAATTCATGAGGCATGAGATCGACAGCTATATAATGCTGAAATAAAAATTAAAAAATCAGAAATTGATATTTATGTGTATATTATCTGATGAGGTTCCATTGTGTTTATGAAATAAAAACTCATTAATATTTATAAATATGAAGCAACTCGCTGTATATTTAAAATAAGAAACAGTGGGGCATAGAATAAACAAGATATGTTGGAAAAAAAAAGAGTGTCAGCTTGGAGGAGAATGAAGCCGCCGCGTGCTCTGAGTCGCGTCCGGAGGCGAAGCAGAGTCGCATACGGGAGGAGAATGAAGCCGCCGCGCGCTCTGAGTCGCGTCCGGAGGCGAAGCAGAGTCGCATACGGGAGGAGAATGAAGCCGCCGCGCGCTCTGAGTCGCGTCAGGAGGCGAAGCAGAGTCGCATACGGGAGGAGAATGAAGCCGCCGCGCGCTCTGAGTCGCGTCAGGAGGCGAAGCAGAGTCGCATACGGGAGGAGAATGAAGCCGCCGCGCGCTCTGAGTCGCGTCCGGAGGCGAAGCAGAGTCGCATACGGGAGGAGAATGAAGCCGCCGCGTGCTCTGAGTCGCGTCCGGAGGCGAAGCAGAGTCGCATACGGGAGGAGAATGAAGCCGCCGCGTGCTCTGAGTCGCGTCCGGAGGCGAAGCAGAGTCGCATACGGGAGGAGAATGAAGCCGGCGTCTGCTCTGAGTCGCGTCAGGAGGCGAAGCAGAGTCGCATACGGGAGGAGAATGAAGCCGCCGCGCGCTCTGAGTCGCGTCAGGAGGCGAAGCAGAGTCGCATACGGGAGGAGAATGAAGCCGGCGTCTGCTCTGAGTCGCGTCAGGAGGCGAAGCAGAGTCGCATACGGGAGGAGAATGAAGCCGCCGCGCGCTCTGAGTCGCGTCAGGAGGCGAAGCAGAGTCGCATACGGGAGGAGAATGAAGCCGCCGCGCGCTCTGAGTCGCGTCAGGAGGCGAAGCAGAGTCGCATACGGGAGGAGAATGAAGCCGCCGCGCGCTCTGAGTCGCGTCAGGAGGCGAAGCAGAGTCGCATACGGGAGGAGAATGAAGCCGCCGCGCGCTCTGAGTCGTGTCAGGAGGCGAAGCAGAGTCGCATACGGGAGGAGAATGAAGCCGCCGCGCGCTCTGAGTCGTGTCAGGAGGCGAAGCAGAGTCGCATACGGGAGGAGAATGAAGCCGCCGCGCGCTCTGAGTCGTGTCAGGAGGCGAAGCAGAGTCGCATACGGGAGGAGGCGGTGTGTCCCGTCACGGAGAGGTGGGCGGTGATCAGATGGACCGAAGGCCGTTCAGTGGCTGATTTTATAGAGAGCAGCACCGTTTAGTAAGACCATTGAGCATCATCACGGGTTCAGAATTTTATCAGACATCATATGTGTCCTTAACACCACAAAGAATCAGCAAAAATCACTCCTAAGAAGTGCAAAAAGTTGGTAGCTACTGACAAAATACTTAGAGCTGTTATTGCAGCAAAAAGTGGCTAAAGATAATAATACAGAATGTAAGCAGCATTTTTCAGGTTTGGATTTTTCTTTTAAAGATTCACTGACAGGTTACTGTTGTCAATGGTGAGTTTGCAGTAGAAATACTGACAGGAAGAATATGTGGCAAATCTGATCATCTTAAGCAGGGGGAAGGGGGGTCCAATACTTTTGCAAGTCATCGTAATTTACCAGACGCTGTACGTGTCCTTAACCCCAAGCGAGAGTGTGATGCCTAACATGAGGCTTACGCTTAAATTAATGCAAATACATCCACAGTCTAATTGCTTATCCTGGGCAGGCCCACGGTTCGGGCTGGAGCCCATCCCAGGGAGAGTGGGGCACAAGGCGGGGGGCAGTAATCCATCCATCCATCCATCCATCCATCCATCCATCCATCCATCCATCCATCCATCCATCTTTTGTTCACTTATCCAGGTCAGGGTCAAGGGGGGAACTTGGAGCCAATCCCAGTCATTGTAGGGCACAAGGCAGGGGGGTCACCAATCCAAATAAGGTACTCAGTAAAGAACGAGTTTAGGTAAAAATTTGTATTGCTAAAAGGTACTGAATTTATTGGAGATTTCTGGCTTTTTGACAAGCAATGCTTAGTAATAAATAACTAATTCAAAGTCTGTTGGGATAAACAGAAGGGCCTGATCATTTTTTTTTATAACGTCCCTGAGCCTGAAATCAGTACTCAAGTTTAGTTCTCTGTTTCTCTATTTCTTTTCTTTCTAGCTACTAAGCTTTGGGAATCATAGCATGGGAGGGTTGGCAGAAAATTGGGCGGGTATGTCTCATACAGCATCGAAAATTAATGGGAGCAAAGGGGAAAATACCCAAAGATATGTCAGACTGCACCTAAAAACCATGATTGAGCGAGAAAAATTACACCAAAGACTTAACAAAAAAATACATAAATTTGTGTGCATGGATTATGTTTATATTAAGTTGTGGGGACCAAATGGGAACAAAAGATTTGTTCCCTTAAAGGAGCTATACACTCACATTCATTTCCCAGCAAAGATTTGTTATTTTCATTCTTCCGCTTGTCCTTTGAAATGCCCACACTGCACCAGTTTGTCTGTCAATCTCCGCTCCAGCTGCCTTTACTGCTGGTGTCCACCGCCGGGTTTGGGAGTCCCAGAACAAGTTTCATGTCCCCTGACTCCCTTGGGATGCAAAAGATGCTCTGCTTGAGGTGTGAGTTAAAGATCTCCCCAGACAGGGGTCCCCGCCAGACACTCCTAGCACACAGTCACTGTGTTTCAGCCTACTAGGTCTATCCTGCATCTTCTCTCACCATCTGATCCAACTTACTACCAGGTGGTGATCAGTTGACAGCTCAGGTCCTCTCTTCACCAGAGTGTCCAAAACATGCAGACGCAGATCTGATGATATGATTACAAAATTGATCATTGAACTGCAGACTCGGGTGCTTTGGTGCCAGGTGCATTGTGGTTAGCACAGAAGTCCAATAACTCAGATTCCGATCGGCCAGGCTGTTCCTCCCAATCACACCCTTCCAGATTTCACTGTCATTACCTACATGAGTGTTAAAGTCCCTCAGCAGGACAATTGAGCTCCCAGAGAGGGCACCTTTCAGCCTTATTGGAGACCTTGTAGTGGGTGCTGGATACACTGAACTGTGTGTACATACAGACAACAGTCAGTGCCAGATCTAAACTGCACCTGAGCCCCACGGCCCCCCCTGCAGGTGGTGCGTCCACAGGAGGGTAGACCCATGGTGGAAGCCCATAGGGCTAGCTGCGTAGCATTTTATTGTTTTGCACAGGTCCCTTCAGTGGCTCCGTACATAACAACATAATAAATCAGTTGTTAAATGACCCGTGGCATAACAAAGACCAAATGAACAAAGAGCGGAAAAAAAAACAATCTATTTGCTTCTCGACAGCACATTTCCTCCAATTGGTCGAACCACGCACACACATACCTGCCAGGAGGGCTGGACGATAAATCGTTTTTAATCGATTGATTAGAATCGTTGATTTAGGGCAAAGTGTGAAATAAAAATTGTGACTTACTTAAGACTTTGTAATCACAGCAACATTCGGTGTCAAGATGGCAGCACACACATCAAGACCTCTCCAAATCTTGGCAGTGATGACTCAGTCATTTGGAAGTGGCTCGGTTATGCAAAGTCTGACATATAACAAACTGCTGTTTGTTGTAAAGTTCCTCTCAAATCTGTGGCTACTAATGGTAGCAGCACAACAACCCTATTATGTCTCATACAGAAACACACAGCTGAATGGCAGCAGCATGTGGCTCTGAAAAATGCGCAAACTAGCAGCAGCCTCCAAACGCCTGTTAAAAAGCAGGTAACAAGAACGGCATCCATATGATAAGAAGGGACACTGGTGGAAAGAAATTACAGACGCATGTTGCCAAAGGCAGCGTTGGAGAGTAACGAAATACATGTAACGGTGTTACGTATTTAAAATACAAAAAATCTGTTTGAGTTAGAGTACATTACTGAAGAAATTACCTTAACTTTTAGCATACATAGTCTTAGCTTTTTAAATCATGTTATTCAAAATTTATTCATTGGCTATTCAGGGATGTAACTAACGCACTCCCAGGGTTAAAGAATGGAAGAGACTGGATGCAGTGCTTTTTAGTCTCGGAAATGAGGGTAACATTTCATATTCAAACACATTAAAGGAAAGTAACATTATAGTGCAGTGCGAGCCCTCTTTGCCTGCCACCAAGTTGTTGTCAGCATCGACAGATTCAATGCCAAACCTCTAGAAATTTTTCAAAGTAAGTTATCTATTTTCATTGATTGGCCAAACATTCGCAAGGAATTTCAATGCAAATGTATTATCGTATTGGCTAAATTGCATAAGTAAAAATCAACCCATAATATATGATAACATTTGAAGAAAAGAGCGAAGAAATTAACGTCATGTAAGGTATATTTTTCCATATAGATGTAGGCTATGAACTTATACTTCACACCCTGCTGGCGCAGTTCAGCTTAGTAAATTTTTTGAGATGCCAAAATGGAGTGAGAAGGAAAGGAATGTACGCGAGAGATGAAGGTAGATTTACTAAACCTGCTATCACGTGGCTGCAAGTGCAGTGATTTGATGGAGAAGTGGAGGCTATCCTTCACACTGTGCAGCTTTTGGCTGCAGAAACAGGCATTTGTCCTGCTCCAGTGATTTAACCTTCCACCACTTCATGTGTTTATTGATCATTGTATGTTTTTGTATTGACAGCCAATGTGATATTCCTCTTGCAGACATACAATTTGCAGTCTTTGGACACACGCTGGGCGGTATATACCAGTTCATCCGATATAGGCTACCGGTTATAATAACCTGTACGCTATGAATTTTTAATATACTGTAGCATACCTGAAACTACACCTGTGATTGTGTATAATGTAATCAAAATATTTTGAAATAGTAAATGAATTCGTGACGAATCAAGTGCTGAGTATGACATATGCGGCATAGTATTCCTAATTGTTTGCATTTGGGAAGTTGAAGCGACATGCAGAATTTTATTTTGACAATGGATTAGCCACAATATGGCAGCCTTGGTTTAGACTGCTGAATTTATGTTTTATTGGTTATTTAGTTTGTGAAGCATTGAAATGTTACTATTTGCTTTAAAACTGTTTGTCTTCGGGAAGAATTTTCATTTGAAGGGATTATAGATGTAAACCTGTGTTCAGGCTCTTGGTGAAATATGTATGAAATTTGCAAGTAAATTGTCATTTATAGTGCTTTCATACAAACAATCGATGGAGCGACTTCTAGATTTTATAGGCCTATAGCTGAAGACTTGCCTGTCATTTTTATATGTCATTGGTCCCATTTAGCCAACCTAATGCAAGTGTACTGAGATACTACCAACTTTGGTGATGTATGTTAACGGAAGATTCAAAGTGCACAAGTGCATCAGCGTTAACTGAGAAATCCTGCTTTGTGGAACACACCCTATGATTTTTTTCACAGCTAGATAACTTAAACCAAATTAAGGATGGTCCAATAGGAATGTTACTTACAACTCTTCCTATTGGCCAGTTTTCACATTTAGCTTAAGTCATCCAGCTAGTGGAATAGCCCTGAGGTATGGTAGCCCAGATGGGTCAACGCAATGCAAAAGCCACAACACGAATACAAAAGCCACAACGGAAATGCAGAAGTTCATCTTTGTTATTGGTCCAGGCTTTTTGCTGGCAGACGGGTGGACTGCAGGGGAGTTTTTCGAAGAGGTTTGAGAAGGAAGTGAAATTTACTTATCAATTTTTTCCATGTTTGATTTGGGCACAAAATTGGGAAACACATTTCATTAATTTGTTCCCATGATACATATTGAAACGCAATCATGAAAGGGGTTCTCACACATTTTTTCTGGAACCAAGACCTTTTTCCGGAACCATGTTCACACTACGGAAACTCAGCCCAATTGTAGTTCCTTGGAGATCCAGAAATGTTTTAGTACCTACTCCAGATAGGGTATTTTTTCTTTGAACATGATCCACTGAGGAACGATAAGCTTTCTGACTGGGTGACCAACAGCAACCGGCACTGACTTAGAAGTTACACAGAAGTGCAAGGAAAGAGAAAGAAGTTGCAAGAACAAATGGAATTATTTTTGTACCTCAGCTACATTTAATGCATCATTTACATTTTTTGCTTGTGTCTCTATGTTTCTGCATCAGAAAGTTAGATCAATAACCAATATACCTTTGTCATATGAATTATGAGTGAAGTTTAACTTACGTGCTTAAAGGTCCCAGTTCCTGATGTGCAGTGTGACATATGAAAGTGACCAGGAGTAACAAAAGGTATATGTCAGACAGACTTCTAAACCAGGTTCCGGAACATCAGTGTGAAAGCGCCTTATATAGCGTATTGCATCGATTTCCCCTAGTCCACTAGACATCTGCATCTGTTTGTATGGACAAAGATAGTTTAACTGAGTTTAATTTTAAGGTTGAAATAGAGCTGAAACCCATCCTGTATTTTACCAGAATGTCCCATATTGAAAAATTAAATGTTGTGTCCTGTCATGAACCAATATGGGATGCAGTTTTTCCCGTATTCATGGCTTGACCATTCCCTACGACATACTTTATACTTTATTATGAATTAAGTCCTACTGTATATTGCTTCAGATTGAAGGTGGCAACAACCATAGGATGGAATGACCTACAAACAGTAAAAGTCTTACATTACAATAAATTATTATCCAGAAGCACTTACATTGAATAGTATTGAGAGCCAGGGCGCTTTACCGAACTACGCTCAAGGTTCAAGAAGTTTTATTTGTTACATGTGTAGTTATACACATACAGTACAACATGCAGTGAAATGTAACCTTGAATCACTCCTGAGACTGTGCATTGGTTTAAATAAAAAAGATAACTAAACACAGTGATGTGGTACATACTGTAAGTTTTATTATTGTTCCTTCTTAATTACATTATGTCAATGGAGTTATTATAGGAGTTATTGACAGGAATACCATGAATGGACGCTGATGCATCTTGAGCCTCCGGATTTCATTTAAAGGTGACCTTGGAAGAAGTGAGAGCAGCGACCATGCTATACCCCTGTATAAAATGTCATTAGAAAACTCCAAGAAGTGTTGAAGGTCCTTCCGTGACCTGGGTACTACTCCATTTGAGTCCATTTGAACTGGGCCCTCAGAAAGGATGAATCCCAAGTAGGAGAGAGTACGTCGGTGGAGAAGACACTTTTCTGCTTTAACATACAGCTTATTCAAGAGGAGTCTCTGGAGTATCTCATGAACATATTGTATGTGGTCCTGTTTTGTGAGAAAATGAAGATGTCATCGAGGTAAACAAGCAGACCTATTGAGCAGGTCTCGTAGAACATCACAAGATATTCAAAGTGTCCTGTGGGTGTGTTCAAGGCGGTCTTCCATTCATCACCTTCTTGGATCCGGACAAAATGGTAGGTGTTTCAGCTTGGTGAAGATTGTAGCTTCCTGTAACTGGTCGAGCACCAATGACAACAAAGGTAGGGGAAAACGATTCTTCATCGTGATCTCCGTAGACCCCTATAATTGAAACAAGAACAGAATGACCCGTCCTTTTTAATAAAGAAAAATCCCGCGCCCACTCAAAAAGAAGAAGGTCAGATGATTCCTGCAGCCAGGGCCTCCCCTATATATTCCTTCATTGCAGACCTCTCAGGAGCAGAGAGAGAATATATTAAAACTGGGAGTAGATCTACTGTATTGAACAGTCAAAAGGACGATGCGGCGGAAGAGAAGAGGTACGGGACTTACTGAACACTTTCCCCAGATCCAAAAATTCTGCAGGCACCTTGGATCAGGTAACTCTTTTGGAGTCGGCGAGTTCCCAGGCAAAAGTCAGTTTGCAGACACTGTAAGGTACAAGAAGGAGCCCAGGTATCAATCAGTCCCTTCTCATAGTCGATATGCTGATCGTGCTTCAGGAACCATGGATGCCCCAGGACTAAAGGCACCTGGGGAGAGTCAAGAAAAAAACAGCACAATGGTCTCAATGTGATTACCAGAAAGTCAAAGGCTTCCCAGAACCGTGCAATGGGTCACAAATGGGCTTGAGTCACAAAGGGCACATCGACTGGGGAAGTTGGGATTCCCCACTGTCTCACCAGGATAAAATTGACGTCAGCCCCTGATTACACTAGGGCACCCAGGGACTGATGCCATGACCCCCAGGACACCACTGCTGGGAAGAAGGTTCTGCGAGAGGAAGGGGGTAAAACTGCTACCACGCCCAGCATTGCCCTCCTCATCACTGGTGGGTGCCCCCTTTTAATGGGCAATTGGCAATAAAATGCCGATCTTCCTCCAATAAAAACATGCCCGGGAAGATATTTGCTGCTGCTGCTCTGCTGGGGTTACTTGGGTTCTGTCTTTCTGCATGGGTTCAGGTCGGGCTTCTTCTGAATCACCAGTGGACTCTGAAAGATGCAAAAAAAACTCTCTCCTCTCCGTCATTCCTTCTCATGCTGATGGAGGCGATTACAGGTATCTATTCGAATAGCAAGGTTAATTAAATCCTTCAATGCATCTGATAGTTCTCAGGTTAGCTCATCCTTTATCCACTCCGATAGGCCCTGATAAAATGGATCAAATTGAGCCATTCGCCCCCAGCCGCAGGACATTGCTAATGTCTGAAACTGAATGCCGTAATCGGAGACCGACTGATTGCCTTGGTGAAGCTGCAATAATTCACATGCTGCTTCCTACAATAAAATACGCATGCTATCTCCCCCAAAAAGCTGAAAAAGTGGCTACAGGACTGTGCTCCGGAATCCTAAGCTGCAGTTGCCCACTCTCTAGCTGGTCCTGTGAGCAGAGCGATTATATAAGCAACACGGGATCGTTCAGTAGGAAATGCTGAAGGCTGTAATTCAAAAATTAGGGAGTACGGCAACAAAAATGTGCAACAGGATTTGGGATCCCCATTGTACTGCCCCAGAGGCGACAGCCAAGGTTCACTGACTGGATGAGAAGAAAAGGCAGCAGGGCGGCTCGAAAGCAGATCTTGAACTTGCGAAGCCATCGCCGTCAGACCAGCATGGAAGGACTCCAAGGATTCCCCGATCGCAGCCAGCTCAGATTGCTGACGTCTGAGGAGGATTTCCTGTTTTCCTAGGGCATCCACAATATACTGGATACTTCCCTAATCCACTGGGTCCATCCTATATGGCAAGATCTTCTGACAGAAAAGTCTGGCAAAAAGCAGGTGAGCCTGACCACTCCAAATAGGCGACTGATTCGGGGGAGATGGGGAGCAGCTGAAAAGGGCGTGACTCCAAGGTGGAGCCACCTGGGCAATCATGAGGAGGCCAGGTTCTCCTGGTCAGGAGTATCGGAATGACAGGGATTCCCCAGGGGGGCGTGGCCATAGTGATGCAAGTGGGATACTTCTGCGGTGGCTCATGACAGGTATACATAAACAGATACATAAATGACAAGCAGTACGTACACAGGTAAAGGATATGTATACTCAAATAATTCAAAATTGGCATTGTAGAACAGATTTGCAAATTGCAAACTAATTTGTTCCCTTGTTGTAATTAAATCATGGCCACATTTTATAAATTCAGTCCCGCTTTCTTAGTTTTTTTTTAGAATGTGCCTATAATTTTTGTCAGTTTGTTATGAGAGGGGCTCCGTACTGAAATTAGATTTGATCGCATAGAATTAATTCAATAAAATGCGCAACAGTCTTAAAGACTTAATGGAAATCATTTGCCACTGCTTAGTCTGTCATTAGACTCTCTTTTTACTGTTGACATTATTCCTATCATACCTGTCACCATACCATACTGCTACTTGTCATATTGCTGCCATTTTCATTCATGTCTGTTTGTCCTTCTTGTATTTTATTACATCCTGTACTTAATACATATGACAATAAATCTTGAATCATTTTTATGTGCGCAATTGAGTCTGTCATTTTCCTAAGAAGAGCTTGACCGCAGTGAAATCTTGGCACACATTTTCCCACTCTTAAAAAGCTCTCTCGATATGTACCTTAGCCCAAAGCTATTCCTTTTTGTGGTTTTTACTGTTTTCCTCAAGTAGCCTGTCACTTCCAAGAGTCACCCCTCTTGTGTCAGATCAAACCAAAAAAGAATTTGAGTGCTTGTTATCCATTTTTTCCCATTTTTGGTTTGAGCACAAAATAAATAACTACTCGAAAAACGATAATGACTTGTTTTTCCGTTTGCAATTTTGTGCTCAAGTGAAACACAGAAAAAATGTGTAAAACAAGTGATAACATTTTATTTCCATCTCAAACCTCTTTGAAACCTTTCCCTGAAATCCACCTGACCCCCAGCAATAACAATCCCCAGTGTAGGATCACACATGCACATAGGACAGAGCTTAAATTCCAGGTGGCCTGAAACAAGGACCTCAAGGACAGGGGTCCCTCGACTTGGCACACAACCCCCTCCCCAGACATCCTGCCTTACATACCACTTACCAAACACCATAAAAGAGAGTTTCTTTTAAGTGTGGCTTTTGAATACCCTATATATTGATTTACTACTAGTCTCAATATACATATATGCTTGTGTGTGTCCTTAGACAATATTAGTGTTTTGTGTGCCACCCATATAGTGTTCACGGAGTATCACCTATTTTACCCCTCACACTTAAACACACTTAAATTTGGATAAATAAATATGTATAGCTACCCCTGCATATATGTTTTCATGGTTATACCGGAAGAATCTTTAAAATTAAATAGTGTAACCATGTATCTTAGTGTGTCCTAACTATCAGAGGTTAGTCTTTCTTTGTTTAACAACCCCCCCTTTTTTACAGGTACACTCCTCTGTGGCCCTTATCTGATCTTTGTGGCCCGTTAGCAAGCTCTTTCTGCTCTATCATGCTGCATTAAAAGAACTGAATTAAGGTGTACATTATCCATTCTGGAGAGCAGATCAATTGGGATAAGCCACATCAAGCAAAATATGTTGTTCCCAGATGTGCAATTTAAATTGGTATTACCCCAAACTAACGGCCACGCATATCTAAGGATAAGATGGGCTGTTTGAATATGAATATGTAATGTAATGTCTGTACAAAGTGTGACATCTGTTGAGGTGCAACCCAAAACATCCATACCGTATGCTGATGTGAGTCAATAACATACATAATATAAGTAATTGTTAATTAAGTAATTCAGATGGTATGAGATGTGAACCTGTGAAGCTGGTATGGTATGTTTGGTGTTAAAGTGATGGAAAATCACTCCCGATTCCGAATCTGGTCAGTGGTTACCATGAAAGTGTATGGATCAAAAGTCACACCAGCTTAACGAAAATCATCAGTAAAGGGGAATCAGTCTGGTCATAAATCCCAAAAGGACTGCAACAGACACCCCTCCTAAAGCCCGCCGAATGGATGGTCAGCTATTGGTTCAAGAGTCGAATTCCTGGTCATCCCTATTCATGAACTTTAGACCATAAAACCTGGCACCTCAGAACAAAGCCTGTAGCAGAAAGCACATCAGCCCAAAGAGAGAGGTGAAGAACATCAGCCCTGGAGAAGAGAAGCCCGCAAGAAGCCCTCCTGAAGCCTGCTGGTGAAGGCCTGCTACCCCACAGAGAACTGCAACCAAGACAAAGCCTTTCACCTTAAAGCTTCACAAGGAGAGAGAATCCAAGGGGCTCCTCTCCAACAACTGCTCCCACGCTGCGCCTTCCTGAGTGCCATCATCTCGTCAGCTCATCAGCCTCTGCAACCAACTGCCAAGACCCCCCCCCCCCCACTCTGCAACCAAGTAAACCAACTTCCTTTCATTCTAACAACCTAAGCTGTTCTGTTAACCTGCTATATGACTTTAGGGTCGTGTTTCCACAAACTTTCCCTTTTAAGGTTGCTCATTCAAATCCGGTCATTGCATTTCCATAATTATATTGTTTGTTTCTATTCCGTTACTTCGTGTTTGTTGTTTGTGTTAGGTGTAATGTCTGTCTTATGTTAACAGTCCCTGCCTCTGTGCGATCTAGCTACACGCTCTGAAATGTCAAACTCGCCTGAAAAATCTCTCTCATCGGCCGTGAGGGGAGCTTCGCTACCAATCGTTTACATTACCTGGTGATGCAGCTCGCTGGACGAGCCTTCTAACCCAGGTTACTAAGCGATACTGGTAATTAGTGAATCCCATTTAAGTCTCACATTAACAGACACACGGGGATACCGCAATTGAGTTTGGAGGAACCAACCATTCGACACAACAATTAATTAATAATCATCATTAAATAATAATTAATAAAAATGTAATTAATTTCAAGATATATTAGTGGAGATATTAAAATTTACCTAAGCTAATAATTCCTACACCAGAAACATGGATCGGTAATATAGATGGACCGCTGCATTTCCATTATGGTTCACTTTTGCATTCATGTTGTGGCTTTTGTATTTGTGTTGTGGCTTTTGCATTGGATTGATCCATCTGGGCCACCGTACAGAGGGCTATTCCAATCACTGTCTTCAAGAACTGAGCATTTCTGATTTTCCAGCAATACAATGTGGCAGAATGTCACAGCCTCATTTCAACTGTTTAACTTGGAAGAAAATGGTGCAACTGATGGCCACCAGGGATAGCAAATTGTTTAAAGTTTTATTCAGTTTTCATCACAATAATAACAATATTTTATAAAGGGAGGACAAAGTACAACAAACCAACATCACGCTAATTGGAGTTGAATCAAAATTATTGTTGCACTTTGAATTATTGTGCAATTTAACAATGACGATGTATCAAATTCCTGAGAATGTAAAATAAATACATTTCCATATCCATTATATTTATACTTCAGTTTGGAAAGTAATTCAAAGTATAAAAAAAAATCCTGAGACTTAATTTTTACGGCATATCACCCAGCCTCTTATTACGTCGTACTGTTCCACTCACTGTGAATGCTGAATGGGTGGCTTGGTAGGTAATGAGTAACACCAAAACACCTGTGGGGAAACACACTGCCTTGTCCAAATGCTTGCTGACTTGGGAAGAAATACTGAGAACTTATTGGGATGAAATCAACAGACTACAGCTGAACTTTTACTGATAGCTGCAATGCCAGCTCTTCCTACAATGGAGGTGTGCAGAGCCACCGTCTATTCTTTGAATCTTTCAGGTTGTCTAATGCAAACTTTTCCTCCGACTTCCCCAGTTTACCCAGTCTGTGATGTGTGTCTGTTCAGTAAGCGGCTTCCCCGTGTGGCAAAAAGAGTGTTTGTGTGATGATTACTTAAGCATCATCAGTTAAAGCAGATCATGACAAGCCATTGTGGACTCAAAGATTACACATTCGTTAGAGGCACAGCGTTGAAGCCTGGCCCTGTTAACATAATAAACATCTGGCGGTTATATGTCTTGTCTTTAGTATGTGCATATTTAGCTCCTGACAAGACTGAGAGTTTTAATTAAAGCACATCGTATTGGGAGTTTTTGAATGGGATTACACAGGAGGACATTTTACAAAGTAACTCGCGATAGTGCCATTAAAAGAAGTGAGTCTGTCTGTAAACAATGACACATGGTGACAGTAAACCCCAGAGGTTGTTTATCATGTGTAGGCTATAAAGAATCAAAGAATATGTGTGTGTAGCTATATACAGTATACTGTAAGGCAGTGATTCTCAACCCATGGGTCGCAGCCCAAGTTTTGAAATGGTCATGAGGCAGAGTTGTAAATGCAAGCATTTTAAAACCAGCAAGCGCCTATGCTGATCCACAATCAGATTTCCCTGCCCAATCCTAGAATTAACCTATACAAATGGGTCTTAGGTATGTAACTACTTAACGCAAAACTACTGAACACTCAACCAATCCAAGAAGCCAAACCACAGATGCTTCATTTAAAATTCACTGGTACATCCAATCAGATTTGTGCAATTGGCATTGATTGGCATAAATTGCAGAGTGCAATTAATAGCATTAATTTATGCCGAAACTTGATACAGGGTTGCAACTGAGCTGGCATGGTAAAAATTGGGTTGCAGAACCACTGCTGTAAGGGGTCTGTTATAGTACAACAGTGCTTTTGTTGTTAATGCATATATAAGGGCATTGGAACAAAATACTTTAATTTGGGTGATTAGTCTTTGCTGGCACAAAAGTATAAGGTTAAACAATTATTTATATCTGTGGCAAGTTAATTATATTTTGAAGGGTGGGTCATCAGTCACCCAAATGAACGTTGTGAAACTGAAAATAGATACTCAAGACAATGTACAGTGAGAACGAATTTGTTATGCATTCTACATCAAATTAATGGCTGATTAATTCCACAGATTTCTCCTATGTTCTTTATGAATGGAAGTATAAAATTCAATCAGTCATTTTTAGCTATGAATTATACATCTGGATGAAAATTAATTGACGGCTGGAAGTGTTTCAAAGCCTGTAGTTGTGTCTGACATTGTACGGTGGCAAGATAAGATCGGGGAGGTGAATTCGAAATATATATTTAGCATTATAGAGTATCATTTAAGTGAAGTTAAGGAAGGATTATGGTGATGCATAACCGAAGACAGCTGACCTGTCTGGGAGGCTGCTGTGCACACATATCAGTCTAATTACACAACTCAGAGATGTATTAACGGCGCTACAAGTTCCGTTACAAGTTCCCAGGAAATGTTTGACACTCATTTCGCCTTTTCGCTTCTAAGGTACGTGTTCATGGGTTACTATGACGATGTTATCTCCCTTTCATTTAGTTTGTGCTTAGACATAGTTTCTGCTTTTCTGCAAATGTGATGATGAGGGCCTGATCACCTGTCTAGAGAATAGTAGCTGTTTTCTCTTGTGGGAGAAATGTTTAATTAGATTTGTTGGACGCATGTTAATTATCTGCTTAAGTGCCCACTGCTCCATTTAATTGACTTTGGTGTAGCGTCCCTTCTTCCGAGGGACAGGGGCGATTCAGAGATTTTTTTTTAAGGTGGGGGGAATAAGAGGGGCCATAATTTATAGGAGGGGGGCCACCTTATCATTAGCAAATCATATGTTTTGAATCTGTGAGTGACAGGGGAGGTGGGCACTCCAGGGGCCAATCAGCTTTCAGCTAAGATGCCGCCCCTGCCAGGGGAACTCAAAGATCAGACTGTGCTGGATTCCCCCTCTGTCACCCGCCACTAGTCCCCTGTGATGCGTGTCACTATGTCTGGTGACACTGGATGATTTATTGTTATGAGGCAGCACCGGCCACCAGCTACATAAACCAGTGGGACAGGAGGGGGGGTGAAGGACTAACAATCAGACATCTCGCCTTCTATTTTCTGCTTCTAATTCCCAGAGTTGAATCTGTCCCCCAGTTATTGTTTGCCATCTGTGTAATTCCCTCTCCCGTACGGCCCGTGACGTGTGGACGGGGATTTCATGGTTTTTCATCGCTGTCTTCACCCCACTTTTTTCACTTCTACCTTTTAACTTCATGCTGGGCCCCCCCGGGGGCTCACCGCAAACTCACCCGTGGCATCGATGTGACACTCCACCGGTGTTTATTTTTATTTATTAATAATTTCTGAACGAGGGAAGGATCTCTTTCCTGATTGCACTCGGCATGGCTTGCCGTCACGCTCACAGTCCCACAGTGTGCAAATATTTATTCAGAACTGATTACTGTTGGGATAGTGTAATGTTTTCCCTCTCCTACCGAGTGCCAGAAAACCCCAGCATGTGTAAAACTCTGAGGATTATTTCAAATAAAAAGAAAGTCAAAAATAAACAGAATTTACAGAATGTAATGCCCATGTTTAACTGATTTTTGAACAGTGAACAATGGACACCTCCTAGTAACTTTCTAATCTGGGGGCAGGCGACTTCCCACAGATGGTTCACCTTGAAAGGCTGACCTTCACATCACTGCTCCCTGCTGATGGCAAAGAAGATAAAAGGTGGTCCCACCCCCCCACCTCCAAGGACGCTGGCATCCTCTCCGGCACATCCGACGGAGGCGGCTTTCCAAACCGGCGAGACCGACGCAGAGTGGCTGTGACCCAGGGTCAGGAGACTGAGGTGACATCCTGCCAGCCATTGGTCAGAAAGAGGAATACATGCTTCGGAGGTGAGGCTGTCCCACTGCGAAAATGACATTAGTCAGCTTGGGGTCTTTTCACGTCTCCACCACATTTCATCTGCCAGTGATCAGTCAGAATAGCATCCATCTAAATACCTTTTACCCTTATTTTAAATAATTATACATACATGTAAAAAGCACATAGCGACATTTATAAACTGAATGAATATGCCTGTTTTATTAGCATTGTAATGCACTTCCTGCTTTTAGCTTCCTGGTAGTGCCCACTCCATGTGAAGATGTTTTGCTAAACAGCATTGTCTGGATAATAGAAAGTCCTCATAAAAAAGCACCATCTGGAGGTTGTGGGGAGGGTAATGGCTTTGGCCGTTCAGATAGTTTGAGATACACCTAAAGTGTAAATACAGCAATTTATTCACAATTCAGGATTTAGGTGAGAATGCTGGGTAATCTCTGGGACAGAGTGCAGGCGTGAGCACAGATGTGTGTGATTCTGTCCATGGCGTTCAAATGTCGCTCAAGGCAGGCTGTGGAAGAAACTGTGAGGGATTCTTCCAGGTAAAGAAAATCATCATTAACTAGCGGGGGGGGGGGACAAAGCACCAACAGGTGTTCATGTAAATTAATGCCGGTTATATTAATCTCATTAATGGGGAAAATAACAGAGTGAGAATCATATGTAAGGTCTGTCTGACTGGATACTCTAGCCTTCTGAATACATCACAGGCACCTGAATGCAAGCACACAGAAGAACAAACAAAGCAGCTTAAAGCCGACAAAAGTCATCAAATGATTGTTTGTATATTTATTAAATGGTTTGCCATTGTTTATCGTTGCTCCCGCTCTGACTATCATAATTTGATAATTGGTTTCTTGAGGGTGCCAAAGAGTCCTGCCTGAGACAGTGGGTCTGGAGAACATTCTGGAAAACTGAGTGAACTAATGAGACTAGCTAGCTAATTGGTTGGCTTAGCTCTGTCCAGGCTCCATGACCTTCCTCCTCATCTTCTGTCACCTGCTTTCATAAGCAGCCGGGTAGGACCGATGCCCAGAACTGAAATTTTTAGCTAGACAGTGGCTACAGACCCCTGCTCTACCTGCCATCAGCATTACTAGGCAACACACTGCCAAAATACACCTATACCCTGTGTGAATGAAATCGTCAGGCTCGGATGCAAAGTTTTAAATTATCTGCTAAAGTGCATAATTGTTTTTGGCATGTAATAATATGTGTTAACTTGGTGTAAATAAGATTTGAAACCGAAAAAAATGCCCAGAAATAAATTACTTAGAATCAGGTTATCAGTGTTGACACACCACAGCATGCAATACAGTGCACAACAACGAAATGTGTCCTCTGAATTTAACATAGCAGGGGGCAGCTAATTCAGCACCCGGGGAGCCGTGCTTGGTGCAGGTACCTTGCTCAGGGTACCTCAGCGGTACCTTGCTGGTTGGGGATTCAAACCAGCAATCTTTCTATTACAAGTGCGCTTCGCAACCATTAAACCTCCCCTACCCACGGAAGGAAAAGGAGCCCAGTTAACTTTTTCTAAACCTTTTGAGACTGGCTTAGTACTTTTCTTGTCATAGGTTGTATAGACTTGTGATGGAACTTTAGAGGTGTGCAAAGCGATGATTAGTTCTTAACATAAATAACGTGATGCTTCAAATATGATTAATAAACGCTTCTAAGAAATACATAATATTAAAGGATCAGAGTCAGCCGTGTTCCTCTGCACTACCCGATTGCCTTCTGTGCCAATTTATGTCATTTTAATTTTCCTGCGAAGGCTGCTGTTATTAGACAAAGCGAATGTTATGCGTGATTATAATGTAAAACCGAAAATGTGAGCGCTAATTATATCCCAATTAAAATTCTTACCTTTATGAAGCTTCTGTAAAGTGTGTGTCATTGCAATTGTGCCTTATTATTTTCTAAATATGCAGACCTTTTGCTTTTAATGGATGAATCATGTCATGTTATAGAATAATAGACTTCCAGCTTCAGGAACGCGAGTACTATATCCATGGTTACCATAGTATAAAGTGACTTACAAGTTCTTTCAAGGGTTGGCAACAGACTCTAACTGCATTAGTGTGTGTTTGTGTGTGTGTGTGTGTGTCTTGTGTGAGTCCTCACTTCATCAACAGGATGTGTTTTTATTCTGGCAGATAGGGGGCGCTATTGAGATTTCAAGTTAGGCCTTGTCATTGGCTGCCCATCACCCGTCTCTCAATGCCGATGCCCCTCTCAGAGCTCCGTTTGAAGCTTCACACACTGAAAACAGGGTCAGGTGTCCGGGTCAAGGATGACATGCTTTTGACGTGTGGCCTTCTGCTCCCTCCACATTCTTCTATGTGGCCTTGACCTCCTGTCACACTGCATGCTTCTGGTCTTTCTGTCGTCACCCTTTTGGGTCGGAACATGTATTATAGGACTTCAAAAACAAAAACAACAAAATAACTTATATGACCAGAAAATAAATATATGGAAGATCAACATTGCAATGAGTTATTACAAATTCAGCAGTTAGAAAAGAGAGTCTCCTTAATTAAACTATTTAACATGCTAATTAATTCTAATGGCTGCCCTCTTTCTTCCTTACAAATATACCTCACCTATATTAAAAATGAAAATGAAAGACAATTCTAATGGAGACCCCAGCCTTGCAGATGTCAGGCCAGCACGTCTAGCAGCAGTATCAGGTGTAAGGGTTAAGTTTGGTGCTTGGATGAGGAGGTCTGTGGGCTTAAATCCATGCTAATTATTTGTGAGAAGGTGGTCTATATCGGGTCAATGGGGTTCTGTCACAATCCTATAGTTGATACTCCTAGTATGTTTGTGTATGAAGTATAAGGGTACAGTTTTGCCTGAATGGCCAGATTTATTAGTCTGTCACAAAGCCCGTTTCCTCAATTGTCTGCTCGAATCCCTCTACTGCCAGTGAAACATTATGACAAACAGCAGGGTAATATGTCTGTTTTTATATAAAAGACTCTCAAGAGCAGGAATTAATGTCAATTCAGGGTCTTGCATCAAGACACTGGATTGTGTGACTATAACAATATTAATTGTCAAGAGAATGATCAAGAGACCATTACAGGTAGTTTATAATTGTATCTGTGCTATTTATTGGGACAGTGTTTTTTGGAATATATTACTCAGTCTCCCATCTTAAGTGCCGAGAGCAATATTTTGAATTTACCCTCTAAAATCTGAAAGTGGCCTCTAAGGAAAATCTACAGTGCAGGCTCTCGCTTGTGTAAATGATAATGAAAAATAAGAACAATAAGCTGATGTGACTCGGAATAGCTTGCTGTTTAGACATCTATGCTAGCCGGTCCAGGGACTACAGGTGTGAATTAGCAATAGTGCTATAACCAGGTACAAAGCATCTCTCCTTCTTTTGAGGTTAATGTATTTTGTACATTGTCCCTGTTCAAATAAATAAATAAACTAAACTAAACTTTCAGTTAATTCCCAGATGGACATCAGATCAATTTTAAGTGCAAATGAATTATTCAGGCAACGCTGTTTTAAATCCAAAACAATGAACAATGGGATGAATAAAATTCTTGTTGTCATGGACATCTGGAAATCTGAATGGTCAATAGTTGCATGTTGGCAGGACAAATTAGCAGCAGGAGCCAGTGAGAAAGTCTCTGCAACCAGTGATGTCATGTCGAATAAATGATGGGCCGAATGGCCTCCTCTCGTTTGTAAATTTCTTATGTTTCTTATGTTTCTTATGTTAAAAGCTTCCACAGTAATGATTGGATAAAGTGGACAGAGATAATTGTAGAAAATGATGTTTTAGCAAAGTCTAGGGTGTTTAGTATCAGTATTACTGAGTGAGGTGCGGGAATGTAGTGTTTAGGAAAAATGTTTTCAGAACTGAGGAACGGTGAATGCTATAACAAAAACATGCATTATTTTGTATGTTTGGGCGTTAGCATGTTAGCATTTTCCTTCTCTATGCCTTTAAAGTCAGAACTGAAGTGCAACATCTACTCCTTAGTGTGAGATGTTACCTAAGACAGACACTAAAACCCAAAAACTCACCCAATGACTTTGCTTCTTGATGTACATCCCTGGCTGCATCTTCTGTAAAACTCAATCTCCAGCACGTCCTCTTTCACTAATTTATGTAAAGCGCCCAATTTGTTTCTTTCCCAGAACTTTTACATCATTACACGGACCCTCTTTTGTGGAGTTCAAGCTGGGCGTGATCCTCCGCCGTCAGCGTGTAATTGGATATAACATGTGACTTAATCTCATTTACAGGGCAGAGGCGCCCTAAGAGCTATTGTTTGATTGGTCCGATTAAAGGAGAGCGGTCGAGTGGCGCCGGTAATGACGGACTGAAGTGTGCGATACAGGAGGAACTTGAATTCTTGATGAGATCCCCAAGCCCCCATCTCTTCAGGAAGCTCACATCCCTGCATTTAATGAGAGATTTGGCTGCCAGAATGACAGGGCATGATATTACACTCTAGAAGCTACAGTTGTCTGGCTGGTCTTCACTCCCACCCTCCTGTCTTCACATTCATTAGCCAGAGAGTAAGAATTAACATGCTTAAGGACCTGGACGAGTTAGAAGTAAGGGTGGAATATTTGAAACCTACTCAAACACGCTCTCAAATACTGCATGTGCATTCAGGCTGGGAGTGTAAGCCAATGACCCCATATGACCATTTGGATGAACATGTATGTCGTTCATAGAGGGTGTTATGGCTCCAAACAGGCTGCGTTACAACTGCACCGAGGCCATGCTGACTTTGTAGAGGCTATAATAGCTTCAGTGAGCCTATGCTGACTTCATAGAGGCCATGATAATTACATATAGAATATTAACCCCACCCCTTGGCCATGACCATGGAGTAAAACAAATACTATAAAAACTTCTGTAAGTTTAATCAAACACAATCGTCTTTTCAAATAGGCACTTGACTTGTTTGAGTCACTTCTTCATATGGTGTCCTCATTGCTACAAGCCACCAGCACTGGCTCATGTACATCCTATTTGTCACATCATAATTGACCTTGTGCCAGCTGTTGTCTGCACTGCGCAACATCATTTGCCTCAGTCAGCACAAACCCAATAGGTCTCTGTTCATTTTATTTATTTATTTTAATCATTATTTTGTCCTCCTTCCGACATCCCAGGACCAATTGCAGGAGAATGAAGCTGTAAAAAGACATGAGTGACTTTAAAAATACGCAGCCCCCCGGACAAATGTTGTCCTTGCGAATAATCAGTTGGCACAAATTTTATATTATAACACACCAATTTATCAGGGCTTTAAACCGGAGAAAAATCCCCTCCTATCCCGCAGAGGCTTTCATTGCCAGGATTAATAGGCTAATGGACAATGAAAAGGACATTGGTCATTTCTCTGGCTCCTTTCACTGCTATTTATTACTTTAAAAGCACTTTGACATACATACCTTTCCATTTCATAAAAAAAGCCTTCTCTTACATAAATATAATACTGTAATATCTGACAGACTGAGACATCGCAGTGGTTGCAAAAGATGAGGAGGTTTCACTTGAAGGTAAAAATAATGCCCTATTATTAAGCTCTTAAAAGGACTGAGGGATTTCCCCAGTTAATTTGTAGTTATTTAATTATGTTCATTTAGTCCACTTATTTATAGGTTTCATTCATATTTTTATATTTCTTCCTGTCCTTGCTACTTGCTCATCATGTTCTTTGTCTATCTCATACAACTTACTCTCATCAAAGCCATCTGACCCCCCGGTTCCAGGACTCTGTACGAAAACCATAGATAAAGGGTCTGCTGCCCTCAGTGGGGGCAGAGACAGACACAGACAGACACTGAACCGGCCGTGTGTAACATCTTCATTCTGTCTTAATAAACTGCTTAAGCTTAAGGAACCTGCCTCATCATTCAACTCTAAAAGAACCTGAGGTTTCACTGAAGAAATCTATCAGTTGCCGTCACAAACAGGATCGGTGAGAGACAAGGCCAAGAGACTAATTAATGCTGGATGACTGAAGACAACAATTAAGTGCGCAAATCAACGGAGGTAAGATCTTCCTCCTGTCTTTGGCTGAAGGTTGAAAATAGCCTCTCTCCTGCTCAAACACCCAACCAGAGAGTTGTTCTGATGAAAAATAAGTAAACATAACTAATTGTGAGATATCTCTATTTGTTGTGAGCTCAAAAAAAGATGTCGACTAAACTTTTTTTTTCAGTTGCTGTAGCGGGATAGAAACAGCATTCTCTTGCAAGAGTTTTCTGTTTTACCGTTCGGGAAAATAAAAAAAAACAGCTGTTTAGTGTTCGGGAAAAAAACAGAAGAACAAAACAGTGCTTTCGCCATTTACTGGTCGGGATAAAACAGAGTTTATGGCTCATAATTTGTGACTGTTCCATCAAACATGGCCTTATCTAGGAAATGTGTGCAAGGCCGACTACTGAGAAGGGAGGAATGGAGCCCCCAGATGTTGATGTGGAAATGATGAAAAATCTCAGTGAATATCTGGACACAGCATGGTGTTTGAAGTCGACCGATGCTGACTTGCATTTGGCATTTGGTCTTTGGATGACAAGCAAAGAGCATGGGGAAAAGCACAGCGCATTGGAGATGGGAAAATACGGTTGCAGTGGACATTTGTTGTGCTGGGTCAGATTTGCCGGAATGACGTGACTGCAAAAACAAATGCTGGCAGAGAACAGAAAAGTTTGCATGAGCAATTTGCTGCATTAACTGATGTTGTCTGTGAAAAGAACAAACAGTTATCTGACAGAGAGCAAGAGCTGTCAGAAGAGCAAGCTGCGCGTGTGAGTGCCGATGCTGCGCGTATGAGTGCCGATGTTGCATGTGTGAGTGCCGATGCTGCGCGTGTGAGTGCTCATGTTGCGCGTGTGAGTGCCGATGCTGCGCGTGTGAGTGCTCATGTTGCGCGTGTGAGTGCCGATGTTGCACGTGTGAGTGCTCATGTTGCGCGTGTGAGTGCCGATGCTGCGCGTGAGTGCTCATGTTGCGCGTGTGAGTGCCGATGCTGCGCGTGAGTGCTCATGTTGCGCGTGTGAGTGCCGATGCTGCGCGTGTGAGTGCTCATGTTGCGCGTGCCAATGTTGATGCTGCGCGTGTGAGTGCTGATGCTGCGCATGTGAGTTATCGCGTCGAACACCGGGAAGCAGGCGACGGAAGCTGTGAATACGAACAAAAGGGCTTTATTGCTGGAGTAACACAATCCAAGACACGTAATGTTAATGACGGGACTGGGGAAACGAACAGAAACTAGGACTAAATACACTGGACTAATGACAACAATTAGAAACAGCTGTTAAACACTGGGAATCCACATGAGGTTAACGAGGGGGGCGTGGCACAGGATGATCAGCACAATCCACGACCCCCCCCCACCCACAAAGGCGCGCACCCCAGGGAGCAAAGCGACGGGGACTGGGGACACAACAGCACCTGGAAAACAAAAAGCAAAACATCAACGGGGCACAGGGAACAAGACAGACACGCAGAACAGACACAGAGACAGAAACTCAGACAACCACCGATACACATTGGGAAAAGCAGGCACAGGGGGAACAACACAGGAGACACAGGGGAAGGGGAGGAACGAAGGGGCCAGGAGTGAACAAAGGAGAAACAGGAGGACGAGGAGCAGACACAGGGGGCACATAGGGACCGAAAGGTACAGAGAGACAGGGGGCAAACACAGGGGGCAAGGAGGCAAAGGGCGGGGGGAAACGGGGAGCTGGAGGGAACCCCGGCAGGAGAGGGGCGGAAACCGCAGGGGCCGCATGCGACCGCGAGGAGGGAGCAGGAGGGAATGCCGAAGGTGAGGAGGAGGAAGGCAGAGGGACCAACGGAGGAGGCGAGGAGGAAGGCGAAGGGGACACAGGAGAAGGAGTGGAGGGAACAGCAGCCACGGCAGTCGAAGGCGCAGCCGCCGCCGGCTAAGGCGTAAGTGACCGACGAGCCGAAGGTGGGGGACCCGCAGGTGACCGACGAGGCATCAGAGGCGAGACCGCAGCTGGCCGACAAGGTGCCACAGGCGGGACCGAAGGCAACCGCCGAGCCGAAGCCGGAGGACCCGCAGGCGACCCCAGGGGGACCGAAGGCGAGCCAGGGGGCAGGGCGGGCGGAACCCAACCCCGACGCATGTGTCCTCTCCCCTTCTGGGAGACTAAGAGGTGGGGTCCTGGCCGGGATCTGCCCTGCTGTGATGGAGGTGATAGAGCAGTCACTGGGGAAGTCATGGGGGAAGTCACTGGGGTGGTCACGGGGGAAGTCCCTGGGAGAGTCAGGGAGATCCCCGAGGGGTCTCACTCAAGCTTCTCCTTCTCCTCCAGGCGGCATCGTCGCGGGCACTGGGACCACAGGGGACGCATCAGGAGCATCAGCAGGGACCGCTTCCCCTGCTGGAGGGGCCAGCTCCGACCGCAAGCGGAGCAGCTTCCTCAGGGTCTCCTCTGCCATGACCAGCTGCTGGGCCAGGGACTCGAGGGTTACTGCTGTGAACTCCCTCCGCAGCTGCTCCGTGAGCGTAACTGCCTCCAGGGAGTCTTTCACTGCGGGCTCCCCTACCACCCGCTAGTTCAGTCCCTGGAGGGTAAAAAACCTCTTTGCTGTCTCATGGCAGGGCCGCGGCGCTGCTGGCACAGGAACCACAGCGGGCACTGAGGGCGGAGCACAGCACCACCAGTGGTGTCTTCAAGCACTACATCTCAAGTAATGGTTGATACATCTGCAAATGATGAGACATCAGAAGAAGCCCAACCCATTCGCCTGGATCCTCTGAGAACAAAAAGAGTTAAAGCAAGAAAAGAAGAGGATAGAACATACACCAACAATGATGTGAACACTCATGAAGTGGCAGACCCGGAGAAAATAGATAAATGGTCCAAGGAGCTCCCACATCCGAAAAATGGGGGTCTAAAGACATGGCTGCGCTCCTTCCTGGGACTGTGCAACTACAAAAGGACATGGGTGGATTCCTACACTGAAATAGTTCCTACACTGAAATAACCACTTAATGATCTACTGAAAGGCAGGAAAGACTCCAAATATCATGTTGAGATGAATGAACTTCAGTTGAAGGCTTTCCAAGAGCTGAAAGATGCACTGTGCAAAGCTCCAGTCCTGGGAATTGCAGAAACAGGCCAGTCTTTCATCTTCATTGTTCATGAGAAGAGTGGCTATATGACAGAAGCTCTAACACAAGATCATGGTGGCCTGCAGCGACCAATAGGCTACTATATGGCAAAATTGGACAATGTGGCACTCGGATGGGGGCCATGCCTGAGAGCTGTCCAGGCAATGTACAGGACATGGTGGTCATCACTGTCTCAAACCTGGTGTTGGATCAAACTCTGGTGGTGAGATGCCCACATGATGTCCAAACTCTCCTGACACTAACCAGAGCATCACAAGTCACAGCAGTCCGATGAGCTAAGTGGTCAACTGTCTTGGAAACACCCAAGATTCTCATTGAAAAGGCTAGTCAAACAACCCTGTCACCCTGTTGCCAGAATGCACGGAAGAGATTGATCATGACTCTGTGGAAATAGTAACTGCCATGGAAGAAGCTGCCCACACTCAAGAAACGCCATTGCATAATCCCAACTTGGTGTTGTATACTGATGGGTCCTCAGTGGTCGAAGGGGGTGTGAGATGTGCTGTATGGGCAGTAATGACAGACACACAGATAATTGCGAGTGGCAGTATGCCTAAAGGCACATCGGCACAACGAGCTGAATTGGACGGGATTCATGAAAGACATGTGAGGGCACACACAATAATTGGAAACACAACATTAGAGAAACAAGGGCTATTTACATTTCCCAGCATGCTTTAGTGCTATAGTACTTTAACTTAGTTACAGAACATATTTTTACATCATATGTCAACAATATGACTCTCCTTATGCTCTTCGGCAACAAACAGGCAATCGATGGACTCCACTGCTTGAAACAGATTGAGCAGCTTACACTCCAGAATTTGAATTCATCCTTGATTTGTGTGTGAGGTTTCACAGTCATAAGAAATGCAGCTCATAGGCAGTGGCAACTGCTTCAGTGCTGTGTGAACTTCCTGTCTGAGGTGAAAATTGCTTTATGGTCCTTGTTTCATGGGTTAAAGGGGACCTGTCATTGTCAATTTCACTGTTCAAATTTTTATTTTTGTGTTCTACTAGTTTAGATTTTCATGCTTCAATGTTCCAAAAACACATTATTTTTCTCATATTGTACATCACTATTCACACTATTCAACTCTGTCGGAGCTTTAAGCCCCACCGCCAATGAGCTCAGCACTTGCAGGTAGGCAGCCAATAAGGATTGTGCTATGAGGTGACCTCACCATGCCACAGAAGTAAGGGCTGCAATTCCAGTGAGAATCACTCCCTTTTGTGTGTACTTTGGTCCTTAACACTTTGGAGACAGTATACATACACGTAAAAGCTATATAGCACACCGAACAAAAAGGAAAAACTGGAAAAGCATAACAGGTCCCCTTTAAGCCCCTGAGTATTGCGTCCATGACTGGAGAGGGGGCACAGAAGATGACTGGTTGTGTTTAAAAGGCTATCCCCTTTTTCATTTATGCAATGGTTTAGTCCATTAGAGCAGCGTACGTACAACGTAGTTCGCCCCTCGCCTTCGGTGTGCGTACATATAATGTAAGTACTTCATAATGTAGCCTGTGAGATATTATGGATAACACTTCCATATCAGATTCAACATGGGTTATTGCGAAGGTTATATAAGTTAAGTTTAGTTACTGTACTTCCTCGTACGTGGTTACCCTGCTAATGAGCCCATGCCCATATTCCGCTAGTTTAACGATCAATATGACAGCAGTCCAAAAGGAGGTAATTAATGAAGTTCTTAAGCAACGTAGCTGTGCTAGTCAGATCATTTTAATCATTCAGCAAATGAGAGGCGCACGTGTATACAAATGCTAGCCTGTTTATACCTAAATTATATTAACCCTCCATACTGCTTGTTGTTTAATCTGGTATATTATTATTTACTGGATAATGGAAATGTGAAGTAGTTGGCAGTTAGGTAACCACTTTATTAGTTATAAGCAGTGATGGGCAGTAACGCGTTAAAGTAATTAGATTACTTTTTAAGTAACGGAGTAATCTAACGGCGTTACATTTTAGGAGGCAGTAATCAGATTATAGTTACTACCCGACTAACGCATCGTTACTATTGTGTTGCATTGAAGACGTCAGATTAGCCAGTTTTATGCAAAAATAATAACAATGAAATACAGTTGCAAAAATCATCAAGCAGCTGCGCGCGGCGCTACGTAACGTCATCAATCCGAGACGCAGCCACACAAACACTGCAGCATGGAGAGACCACCGGAGGGAGAAAAGGGCGCTTTTTACTCGTGGAAATACAAACATTATTTTAAATTTGTTGAAATTAAGGGCAAAACCATAGTTGTACAGTGTGTCTTATGTGCGGGTGACAAAAGACTTTCTACCGCTAAGAGTTCGACTTCAAATCTATCTAAACATCTCAAAGGACAGCACAGTGCTGTTAGGCTAGTGGAGAAAGCGGGGTCAGTCCCCGACACAGACTCGGATTCATCTTTTCCTGCAACTAAACAGCTCAGACTAGACTTTTCAAGTCAACTGGTGAGTGCGGAAAACTTGAAAAAACTTGTTGCTGCTTACATAGTCGAGGAAATGCTTCCCATATCCACAGTGGACTCGCCGTCTTTTCGCGGTTTAATCGACAAAATACCCACACGGAATAATGCACGGCTGCTTCAGAGAAAAACATTTTCTAACTATTTAGATAAGGAATATGCTACAATGGAGGCCAATCTGAGGGCCATACTGTAGGCGGTAAACTTTGTGTCGACTACTGCGAACATTTGGACATCTCATAATAAAAGCTATATGGGGGTTACTATACACTGGTTCAATCCATGCACTTTACAGCGCAACAAAGCAGCTCCCGCATGTAAGAGAATAAGGGGCAGGCACACATATGATGTCATTGCTCGACACAAACAAATTCATTCTTCATATGGGGTGCTCAACAAAGTTGTCACCACTGTAACAGACAATGGCTCAAATTTTGTTAAAGCATTTAAAACATACCAACATGTTAGTGAGTCAGACGACGATGAAGAAGAGGCTGAGGAAGGCATAACCTTCACTGATATCACAGAAGCCCTCTCCACTGTGAACGAGGACAACCAGCAGACACTCCCCCCACACTACTGCTGTGCATCACATACTCTCAACCTAGTTTCTACCAGTGATGTTGAAAAATTCTTAACTGAAAATACAAACACTAGAGCTGTATATAGGGTTAGCATTGCTAAATGCACAGTAGATCAACAGTTGCATCAGAGCATGTAGAAGAAGTCAGCCAAAGAAAGCTCCTGGTGCCATCATCCACAAGGTGGAATTCTTTTTTTGAGGCTGTTTCCAGGATCACAGAAATCCCCATGAATGATCTGAATACACTGTGCAACAAGTTAGGAGTCAAGTGCTTTAATGAAAAAGAGAACCAGTTCCTGATGGAATACTGCACTGCAATGAAGCCCCTGACAGCTGCACTGGACATCCTGCAAGGGGATAACTGCTCCTATGGTGCCCTTATTCCAACACTGGAAGTCCAGATGACAAAGACTCTAAGCACTAAAGATACACTCTCCAGGATGACAGCTGGCCTGCCAGATGTCATTGTAAAGGTATGTCCCATGCATTATCTAATTACTTGTAGACCAAAAATATAAAAATAAAACATTTATATTCAGTAATTTTTAGCAATAGTAAAGATACAGCTAAATATTATATTAAATATTTCTTTGAAATGTATATTTTCAGGCCATTCATAATAATAATAATATTGTTGTGCTGAGCGGGCCGGGATGGAAGGGAGACAAAGGCGCAGACATCAGGGTATCGGCATACGGGGTTTAATTACAGGTATGGCAGACAAAACGCAGACTGACAATACAATGACCATGTCATGGATCCATGGATCGCTCAGGGGAAGCCCCTATGACATCACGCAGGGTTCCCCTGCCACGCCCTCAGGGTTTCCCTAGACGAGAGTCGAGCAGCGGCCGGAGCGTTTCTTCCACACTGGTCCCGAGAACCGGCAGGACCGGTTACCGTATGCCCTCCTCGCCCAGCTGATACCAATTGGAGTGATTAAGAGACTTTTTATTCGCTTCTGGCACGTCAGCCAGATGCGAGATCTTCAGCCTTCCATGTGAATTTCGAGCGTTTATTCCCTGCCTGTCTGTACCTCTGCCTGCCTGTTTCTCTGACCTCTGTTCTGTTTTTTCCCGACCACTGATTCTTCGCAAAGCCCTCTTACTGCCGACGCCGATCGCCTGACCTCCTGCCTGTCCCCGGATTCCGAGCCCTGCCTATTCCCCCTGGATACCGACGCCGATCGCCTGACCTCCTGACTGTCCCCGGATCCCGAGTCCTGCCTATTCCCCCTGGATACTGACGCCGATCGCCTGACCTCCTGCCTGTCCCCGGATTCCGAGCCCTGCCCATTCCCCCTGGATACCGACGCCGATCGCCTGACCTCCTGCCTGTCCCCGGATTCCGAGCCCTGCCCATTCCCCCTGGATACCGACGCCGATCGCCTGACCCCTGCCAGTTCTATCCCCTCGTTCTTTTTGGACAATAAAGCCTTTTTTTCCTTGGACTGATCCGCTATCGCGTCCTCCTTAGTTTTCCGGTGCCCCACCGTGACACTGGGGAAACAAACTGAAACGCGGACAAAATGCAGAGGACTAATGACGACAACCAGAAACAGCTGATCACACGGTGATTCCACACGGGGTTAACGAGGGGGCGTGGCACACGGAAGGAGCGGACGATTGAGACAGGACACAGTTTTTTTTAACTTTACACATTTTTTCGATACATTTATTTTCTTACTTTACAAATTAATGTTTTGATAAATGTGCTTAGATGTGTTTAGTACAGTATATGCTCTTCTTGTTTTATCCGGTTCATTTTGTGTTTAAATACTAAAAAAAAACATTTAGGTGTAATTTTTTGGGGCCAGGAACCAATTAATTGGCTTTCCGTTATTTCTTATGGGGAACATTCGATCAGACTTTTTAGGATTCGATCCGGAGTTCTGATTGGATTAAGTTGGAGTTCCGAGGTACCACTGTATGTTGTAAAATGACGTGCCTCTGTTTGTAACTCATATTATAATATGTTGCATATAAGTGCTCGACCGACTTTGGTTTACTCATGTTACTATTGTTTATTGCTTTGTAGAAATTAACTAAACACCAATAGTCAAGCCTGTACGTAGGAGTATTAACCCAGTAACTGGAAGATTGTATGGAAATGCCCATTCTTTTAACAATAAGAGTTTAAATTGGACCCTGGGACCCCCTGATTCTTTCAGATCACCTGTGGTGGGCTAATCTTTCCCATTCCAGCGACAGAAGTTAGGTTCATTTAGCAGAGGCCAGCATACCCAATCCTGCCTCCTTTTCAGGTTGGATGGTTGGATGTATAACATCATTCATTCTTATTTTCACAGGTTATCTTTTCCCTTGCATGCTTCACAAAAACTGACCATTGACTGACTGGAAAATCTGTGTAAATAGAAATCACAGGGGAATAAAAGAGTCATGGTTCCAGTGAGGAGGTGGGCTGTTTTGGGGGGGGGGGGGGTGTCACACACAGCACTTAAAAATAGGCATTAGGTATTTTAAAAAGGCCCCATTAATACAACCAATGAGCACTGTAAGATTCTGCCAGATTCCTGTAATCGCATCCCTGTTACTGCTGCAAAATGACATGCAGATCCTCCTTCATTAAAATATTTAAATGGGGTGTGGGCACTAATTACCGATCCAACTGAAGGATCCAATGGGCTTTTCTTAAAGGAGGGATGGATCCGGCCAACTGAGCGGCATCATATCGCGTTTGCTTAGAGGATATCAGACAGTGCCGGCACCAGAACAAGTCTGACAGCCTGGCCCAAGATTTTCTCTGGGGTGGCACCAAAGGAAGTTGTTCACTTCATAGTGCCGACTCTGATGCCAGGAGAGGCCGGTAGAGGGGGATACATCAGTGACATCCCGCCGTGAATCCGTCTCAGAGATAATTCAATCGCGGAAGCTGTCAGAAGTCTGGAGCAGCCAACAGCAGAGATGGGGAGAAGATCAGCTCACCTCCTGAATAAATAAATCCAGCAGCCAGCTCGCGTTAATTACCACCAGTGCCCCCTCTGCCTCTGATGCATCTCAGCTCTCACGTCTGTTTGCTTATGGAGCGCTCACTCCTGCTCTGCCCATCCCTCCATCGGCATCCTCAGCGGACAATCTTCCTTCTGCTCCTTCTCCTCTTCCCTGCTTCTCATCTATGAGATGCCACACCACAGGGATCAAAATGCCTTGTGTCTTCTGCCTAAGAAGAACAAAAACAATTACTTTTGCATTAGTCATTTAAACTGAATTCAATTTAATTATGCTATGTATTATTTAGTTGTATTATTTTTATTTTCTTCTGCCTTCTGACCTCAGAGAGGTGGGGGTGGGGACAGGCGATCAAACAGAATCGGCCGCAAAGTGTAACATGTCTGAACTCTTCCTTTGAAAACCCAGATGTGTTTATTATTTATTTGTTGTTGTTTTTTTTTTGCTTCCCTGCTACTGTGAGATGCTGAATCGGTGCAAGCAAATTAAAAGAGACATGGAAATGGACAAAGCGGCTTGGCACTTTCCTCGCTGCTACACAAGGCGTCTAATCTCGACAGACAGATCACCGTGCCTTTCAGATGAAGTACGAACACTTTCCCCAGCCTTTATGCGGGATCCAAACACTGTGCGCCATCCCTGTCTGTGCCTCAGATGGCACTCTGCTCTGGTAGAGGTCTTATCCGGTTGATCAACGCCATACTTGTATTAATCAGGACCAGAATCTTTATTGTCACACTTGGAGATACTATGTCAATATACAATGAACCTTCAGGGTGTAAAGCAGAGACAGAATAAATACAAAACTCAACATACATGACAGAGAGGCATAAATGCAAAGATAAGTACAGTAGTTCGAGTTAATTCCAGTAGTGCAATGCAGAAACTTTATAGTCGCAATACAGACAATATACATCTGTACATACTGTGCATAACAAACATCACATGCAATATGCGATTTCAGTGTGCAAACAGATCGTCGGGGATCTGTGCTGATGTAAGTGGTGCAAATGTTGCATTGACCCGTTGAGCAGTCATAAGGATGGCATAGGTAAGAATCTGTAATGTGGCCCTCCTCTCTGAAACACTTTCTCTTGGTTTAAAACCACAAGGGAGGCTATTTTACCTGATATTTTGCTGTGCTGAATGTATATGAAACATAAAACCATCCACCAAATGAGCAAGCTTTTACCAAGAGGGTTTGTTTAATGTTTTAACCTGGTGTACAGACCGATGGCCATTCAAAGGATCGTCGGAGATGGTCTTGCTTGAGGGTATGTCACAAACTCACTGTCCTTTCCCTCTCACCATTCTAATGGAGAGATCATGTGACCTTTTTTTCTGTTCTGGTGACGAGTCACAGGCTCGTTTAACATGAAGGGAAAGAGTATGAGCGCCCAGTGAAGAGAGAGCGCTTCATAGCGGAGAACAAACAGGACCTGAGGACTCAAACTCTGACAGTAATGATACATTGTCTTCAAAACAAAAGATCTGCGATGGCATTGTGTCCAAAATTCTCTCCCACTTCTTGCTAACTGGGGAAAAGACTCTGGGAATTTGTCAGTTTAATATGCATTACATTGAGAATGAAACTTGAATCACATGGAGTTGAATTTTATAGGTGACGGGAGAGGCTAGCTGATCCAGCTTGATAATTATAGGATTGAGCTCGGAGTTATATGCGTTTGCCACCATTAACAGGCAGATCTAGACGAATACCTGCACTGCCATAATTGTTTGTGCTTATTACTGCTGTATCCTGGTGTGTAAATGGAATATGCAACTGGCAATAGTGCCATAAAGGAACCACAGCTGAAATATTCACTCAGTACATCTAACAAACAAAATCGCATCTGGGATCAGCACATTAACCTGCAGTAACAAACCAGTGGCTGTTTTTGTGACTTGATCACATTTTCGCTTATTGGCAATCATGGCAAAAAAAAAAATGGCACAAACTTTAATAACACATTTGTCTTGGAATTATGTGCCTCCAGACAATCACTTTTAGGCCACACTGTTTGAAAGTAGCACCTGACTGTGTACCTTGATTTGTATAGTCCATGATTTTTACTAATACACGACATCTAAGAACCATCATGTCCATATGTGACATCTGATTTGGTCCTGCTTTCCATGTGGTTTTTCCCAGACAGACTGTCAATGTGATGAAAAACAGAAAGCAAGATGAACACATAAAAATGTCCATGCACAACAAAAACCTAATACCGATAGCTGAGTAAATGGATTTTTTCTGAGTAAATACACATGTAAATAAATCCATGTAATAATTATTCATAAATATGATTCTTATCAATAAATATTTACTGATGGCCTCACAAGCCATTGAGTAGAACGGCACAGGCATCAAGAGTAAAATGCTTTTCTGGACGATTAGTGACAGAATGGGCCTTGTCAAACGCTCTCTATAAAGCAGGGCGATGTGTTTGTGAGTCACGTTGAACATTACAAACGCTTGGCTGACGGGAAAGTGAATTTTGTGAAGCATGTAGAGAGGGGTTAGCAGGTGCCACGTACCAATACAAAAGAAACCCATCAATCAACGGAGGCTTCCGGAACACCATGGGGACCAGGAGAGTCCTTAAGGTGAATTACATACACGAGAAACGTCAAGATGTGCCTTAAGTTCAAAGATGAAAAGCAGGAAGCTAAGTGTAAAACAGCTTAGTGTTTTCATACGTTAACAATAAAAAAATAAAACCGCACACCAAATGAGCAATATAGGAAACAGGTTAGTAAACCACTCCCTGCAAGTGCATTAGCCTGAGATTTCAATGCCGTGAAATAAGTATGTCTTATTTGAATCTGACTATTTCCATGCCCAGTATGGAGCTAAACAGGAAACTTGGGTTACATAACGTTTTTCTGATGTTTCTGAGGTGTTGCTTCAGATTACTCTTTGTTGCATATTGAATGGAGGTTTATATATAATACAACAGCTTTCCAAGCATTTCACTGGCTTTCAGACTGTCCTGGGTAACCATTAATGATGTGATGGCATGAAAAAGCAGACCTGTGTGGTAATAAATGTTCAAATTATGACAACCAGAAACACGAGATCCTGAGCTCAAACTTTGTTATGTTCTATGATGCAGGAATATGAAAGTGGGGCCAGTTTTAATTTAATTTCAGGTTGGGATCTATGTTTTTTATATTCCCTGTAAACTAAATGTAAGTTATATTTTAATGCACAGCTGCGGCTTGTGGTGCCACAGAAAATGCACGGAATGGACCTTACAGAAGACCCTTAATGTTTGCTTGTCGGAAGAGATGTAATTCTCCTCAGGGTTTGTGTCTGTGTAGGAATTATTAGCTCAAATAAATTTTAATATTCTCCACCAATATGTTTGAATTAATTAAAGTTTAATTAATTATTATTTAATGCTGATTATTAATCAATTGTTATGCCGAATGGTCGGCTCCTCCAAACTCAATTGCGGTATCCCTGTGAGTCTGTTAATGTGAGACTTAAATGGGATTCACTAATTACCAGTATCGCTTAGTAACCTGGGTTAGAAGGCTCGTCCAGCGAGCTGCATCACCAGGTAATGTACACGATTGGTAGCGAAGCTCCCCTCACGGCCAATGAGAGAGAGTCTCGCGATGTTTCAGGCGAGTTTGAGGTTCAGAGCGTGTAGCAAGATCGCACAAAGGCAGGAACTTATTATGAGACACACAATGACGGAGGCTAAAGTTGTGTAAAAGACATGCATTTATTCCTAGCTAACACTACAACTGACATAAGACAGACATTACACCTAACACAAACAACAAACACGAAATAATGGAATAAAACAAACAATGTAATTATGAAAATGCAATGACCGGATTTAAATGAGTAACCTGAAATGGGAAATACTGTTCTGCAAAGCAAGCACAGTTTGTGGAAACACGACCCTAAAGTCTTATAGCAGGTTAACAGAACAGCTTAAGTTGTTAGAATGAAAGGAAGTTGGTTTACTTGGTTGAAGAGTGGGGGGGGGGGGGGGTCTTGGCAGTTGATGGCAGAGCTGCTGAGCTGATGGCACTCAGGAGGGCGCGGCGTTTGGAGCAGTGGAGTGGAGTCCCTTTAGATTCTCTCTCCTGGTGAAGCTTTGTCTTGGGTGCTGTTCTCTGTTCAGCTGGGCCTTCACCGGAGGGTTCTTGTGGGCTTCTCTTCTCCCGGGCTGATGTTCTCCTTCGGGCTGATGGTTATTCTCTGCGCTGCTGCTGGTTGTTCTCTGCCCTGGTTGGCGGTTGTTCTGCTCGCCTTTGTTCTGAGGTGCCAGGATTTTTATGCTGTAAAGTCCATGAATAGGGATGACCAGGAATTCGACTCCTGGCCCAATGGCTGGCCATCCATTTGGCGGGCTTTCGGAAGGGGGTCTGTATCAGTCCTTTTGGGAATTATGGCCCGCCAGATTCTACCTTTACTGATGATTTTCATTAAGCTGTTATAACTTTTGATACATCCACTTTTATGGTAATCACTGACCAGATTTGGAATCAGGGGTGATTAACAATCAGATTGATACCAAACATGCCATACCAGCTTCACAGGTACATACCTCATACCATCTGCATTAATTGATTAAACAATTAATTATTGTATCTATGTGACTCATTCACATCAGTATGGGATACAGGTGCTTTGGGTTGCACCTCAACAGATGTTACACTTTGTGCGGATATTACATCAAATATTCCTATTACAAACAGCACATCTTATCCATAGATAGGCGTAGCCGTTAGTTTGTGGTAATATCAATATAAGTTGCACATCTGGAAACAACATATTTTGTTTGGTGTGGCTTGTGCCAATTCATCTTCTCCAGAATGGATAAGATACACCTTAATTCAGTTCTTTTAACATAGCATGGTAGAAACAAAGAAACTTGGTGACTGTCCACCAAGATCAGATAAGGACCACAAAGGAATGTTGGAAGAGAAGGGGGGGTTTCTAACACAGAAGACTCTCTAAAAGTTAGCACACATACAAACATAACGTATCTGTATATTGAGACTAGTAGTCGTGAGTAAATCAATATACAGGGTATACAAAAGCCAAACTTAAATGAAATTTCCTTTAGGGTGTTCGTCTGTTGGGTGAGTGAGATGTAAGGCAGAGTGTATGTGGAGGGGGTTGGGTGCCAAGTCGAGGGACCCCTGTCCGTGAAGTCCACTCTGCTTGTCTGTAGGTCCCTAAATCTTTGGGCAATAAAAGTTGGAGTGCTAGCCTCCCTGGTTATCTGTGTGTGTGTGTTTGTGTGTGTAACCCCCCTTTGGTGCCTCTCGTACCAGGCTCGGCCTTGTCTCAGGCCACCTGGAATTTAGGCCCTGTGATATGTGCATGTGTGATCCTACATCTGTGTTACCCTGAGTAGGGTGCATACAGGGGTGGTACCCACCTTAGCTGCGTCAGCATCTGCTCTAGGGCAGGAAGCCATAGCCCGACCCCCGTGGGAGTCCCTAGTGTGGGGGCCCAGTACTGCAAGTTTGGGGATATTCCCGACAGGTGATTGGACCTTTCCAGGTTCCCGTGAAGGTTCCCGTTAGGTTCTCCAACCCATTGGTACGCTTTACACATTTAACATCAGAATATTCAAGGGGCGGTTTGTCAATATATGATGTATATAACCAGCCTATGGCTTTGATGCAATAATTCATTGCCTGTTTACATGGCATATTTTATAATCGGGTTCTGGGTCCCCATATGCCCAGCCCTTATGGAAGCTGAATCAGTAATGTTCCGGTGAGCAGTATACTTTGTTACTCGCATGTGTTGCAGGTATCAGACACAGAAATATCTTCATGATATACCTTAAGGAAAGATACACTGAAATAATCATGCTGGTTAATATTCTGTTGCCAGTCTGCCTGATAAATATCTAGTTTCTGTCCCTGCTTTAAGGGAATCAACTTGTCGGAGCATTGGCAAGAATAGCTTTAAAAATTATTAATAATAATAATAATAATAATGATGATGATGATGATGATGATGATAATATCTGACGGTTTCTTTTTTCATTTATCAAAAACCAGGGACATAAGCCATGGGAGTGGCTTATGGCCTCAGCTAAAAATAAAGGCATATATATTAAAGCATACTGTATATACAAAGTGTGTTAGCGTAATGATTTCAAAACCTCTGCTAAAGTCACCCCACTATGTGCAGCAGCCATACATACTTAGCAAAAGTGCACTTGCTACCCAGATAAACACCTTCAAACATTTACTTTGTCTCTCGAAGACTGTTGCACAGACCTGTACATAAGAAAAGGAATAAACGCCTCCAGAGAAGAAGTGCGGTATGTTTGCAAGGTGAGGACTGACAGTGTAGATAATGCATACAAAGCCACAGGGAGAGAATCAGGCATAGACCGACCAGGCCGGCTGTGTAAATCATATTGACAATGATTCTGCGGGACCAGCAGGCATTAACCGGCAAATAAATCTCCGATGTCTTATTTCAGTGATGAAAGGACAAGGATTTCCAGGACCTTCTGTGTGGAAAAACCTTGTGACTCCGCCATGTGTCTCTTCAGAGAATCCTTGGGTACCGCTGTTTTGACTTTGTGTCGAATGAGCAGTTGCTAGCGGAGTCCCGAATGAGGCAAATCACCTGCATTGTGAGGGAGCGTCAGTTACGGCACTACAGCCATGTGGCGCGTTTCCCTGAGGGTGATCCAGCTCTCAGGATCCTCATTGCTTGGGACCCAAGCGGCTAGACCAGGCCAAGGGGATTCCCATGTAACACCTGGCTGCAGCAGATGGATGGTCCGTGTATCTGCCTGAGGGGTCACCAGCCGGGATCCCAAGGAGATTTGCTGTGTGGTGGGTGTGGCAACGTGTCACATCAGCGCATGCTCCCCAACCTGACCTGACCTGACCTCCGTCATGAATAGATTGAAGAAGTAAAAAATGGGGCTCATTGGAAATGAAAATGAATGCTGTTTCATCCTCCCTGATTATGCGATAAATTAAACATGCTCAGAGTTTACCGTGTCGAAAAGCACCCGCGTGTGCGTGCCTGCGTGTGCATTTGTGTGTACGCGCGTGGCGTAAAGGAGATTCCAGTGTATGGTAATGAGCCCCAGAGGGTCCATTTCGGGTGCTGTACCGGCAGCTTGATGCGTCGTTTTAAAATGAAACAGCACATTGTCCCGACTGTGGGGGAAAAATCTTTTATCTGGTTCCGTATAATTTTGTTACACAGACTTTAAAGCTACTTTCTGCTGAGTAGACAGTGTGCCATTCTATGATATGAATTTGTGTCTTTTTTTTTTTTTGGAATTACGCTAAAGAGATATTAGAAAGAGAAAAGGCTGGTTTCTTTTCCTCCTTCTGTAAACTTTACTTTACTGAATCATTTTATTCATCCACCCTGAAACCCAGTCATTTTCTATTGCAGCCGGTACACGTTTTTACATTGTGTTTTGGTAACGCGGTACTTAATTGGAATTAAGTCACCCTCTCGCTGATTCTACATGAGGCCTGGTTTGTTTGCACCTCCTCTGGCCGAACTGCCCCATTCCAGATGTAAATAAACAGCATGAAGGCCACAGTCGAGTCCCGACGATGAAGCCGCCTGTGTTTTGTGTCCGCTCTTTGTTTTCTCTGAGCAAACATACAACAGTCCGCCTGATCGCTCCGAGTCGCAGTCGAAATGTCAGCAATGATTACAGAAGACTTTCTGGGCATTCCTCAAGGACTGGGGAAGCTTTCTAATTAAACAGGAAAAACAATACAAGCAAACAGTCCACTTGTTGGCCATAACAGGCACCATGGTCACACAGGTTAATTATAAAAATTTGTAATTGATGTGAATCTTTAGTTTGAGGCTACTCAGTTCTGAAAAAATTTGAATTTTAGCTATAAGTTTATATCACATGTCACCTAATTTCAACTGCAAATGCTTCTTGACTAAAGAGCATTATTTCTGCATTTGCATCATATTGGATGTTTTTGATGTTTTGAACTGTATATGATTTTGGAGGAATATCAGTTAGCCTCAATGCTAACATCCGTGTTACATTTATTCTTCTCCAACATATTTAAGTTTTTATAAATTTAAATAACATGTTGCAAGCACTGGTCTTCGCAGCTTAATATTCCACTCATCATTTTGCAATCTCACCATAGGAACAGCTGGCTGGAAGATCAGGAGAAAGCATTGTTGACAATTACATTTTCTCAGCCATGGGTACGTAGACCATGATCCCTCCGCTGATGATCCAACAAGCCGTTAGCTTCACTGTTAATCAGTGGAGAGGGACGTCGCTTCAGGTGACCCAACGCCACGCTGTGTTTTCCGACTCCAATATGAAATGTCACGTTGGATTTAGTTTGCATTTCTTCTGCCCTCCCATTAATTACACAGTCAGAGATAGAGAAAACAACAGAATTTACCTCCAATTACGTGCCCTTTTCTCCTGAGACGCATAATCAGCAAGGAGACAAAACTTTATCATTTTTAATGATCCGTTTAATCATTTTAATAGTCATGCACAATTAAGTGATGTCGGCATAGAATAACGTTGTATTCTATGCACCCTAATCTGTTCCATTTCCATCTAACACTTCATAATAAGTGTGATCTGAGTGGCTCTCTGGTTTATTATGTGTAATTTTAGGATAGGTGAGTTTTTTTTAACAAAAACCTTTGAAGAAGGAAAAAGGTACCCAATAATGCCAGTTTACGTACTCTTCTTGTCACCAGACTACACCTAAGCCAGCAGCAGATTTAATTAATGTAAATTAATGAGCACCCCCAAATGGTTGGAGTTATTGTTTTTTAGGTGGCTCTCATCTCCCTTTGCAACTTGCAACTCGAGTGTTGTATCAGGTGGGAGTTGATGTGATAAACAAACAAAAGGGGTTTTATTAAAAACTCAAAAAAACAACTGAGCACAACCAGGATCTTGGGACAGCTAAACGGGGTGATAAAGATAGGCAAGACATGAGTAACACTAAGTAACAACGTCAGTGTCAGATCTGGGGAACACAGGACTGGGAAGCACGTATATATGTGACTAACAAGGGAGCAGACAAGAGGCAGCTGGGTGTGGTTATACACAAGGGCAGGAACAAGAGGTGAGACGAACAAGCACCAGGTGTGGCTTGTTAGAGCAATGCCAGGGTGGATACAGGAGGATCAGGTGGACATAGTGGGCAGGACGTGACAGTACCCCCCTCATATTGAATGCCTCATGGGCATGAAGGACAAGCTAGGGAGGAGACAGAACAAAAGAGTGCACACATGGGCTGGGACACCGAAAAGGACAGGGCACGGTCGGACATACGGGGCTGACAACACACTACAGCCGGAGTGACCAAGCCCCTGGACAGGATAGGGTGGACAGGTGATGGGACAGCAAGGACAGGGACAGAAACATAGGAAAGGGCCACAGGGGAAACAGGTCAGGACGAGATAAATATGGGACAGGCAGGTGCCTGGATGACGTCAGGAGATGAGGCTGTGTCTGTCTCATGGGACCCGGCAGTAGCCCTCCCCTGATGGCCACCTCCCAGAGGACGATGAGGGCGAACCTGGAGGTGAGGTGTCGTCAAGGAGCCAGGAGATGAAGCAGGAGCCTACATGATGGCCGGTGACTGTGAGCAGGGTGATTCCTGGACAAGAGAAGACAAGAGAAGCAAAGCCAGGACACCTTGAGATGAATAGGACATAGTGGGTGAATCCAGGACACCTAGAGACAAGCAGGGTTAATGGGGCGAGCAGGGCAAGGCCGGGACGCCTGAAGCGTAAGCACAACAGCCTTCTGTAGGTCGGGATCTGGGAGAGCAAGCAAAGTGGCCTCCCTGGGCCTGGAGCTGGAGGCCTTTGTGGAGTGGCAAAGACCTCACCTACAGTAGACCTGGAGCCTGGGACTCAGACCGAGTAGCCTTTTATGGACCTGACATGAAAGCAGCTTTTCCAGGGCCGGGCACAGAAGCAACCTCTCCTTGACCCAGTGTGGCAGCGACCTCTCCTCAGCTGGGTCCAGCAGAAGCAAAGATGGGCTGGGGAGACACAGCAGAAGCGAAAACCGATACTAGAGGCCTGGTGGCGGTCTCACTGGGGTCAGGCTCTGGAAGCATGTCTCATCTGGGCTGGGCACTGATGACAGGTCAGATGAGGAGGTATAAATGAGAACCGCCAACCTCCTCCGCCTCTTCTTATTATGGCTGGAGCCAGATTGTGGAGCTATGGAAAGCTGCAGGGAGCTAGCGGGTGGATCAGCGTCTAGCTGTGCAAAGCCAGCGGGCAGATCAGCAGCTAGCTGCAGGGAGGCAGCGGGCAAACTGGTGTCTATCCGAGTGTCCTCATGATAGACAATTCCCTTTACCTCAACCAGCAGTGCCAGATCTTCACAGACTCTTGGGGATCTGCGCCCGGGGTGAGTTTGGGGACCATCTGATCCACTGTCCAGAAGAGAGCCAGGGCCTCGGGGATACTCCAGACCGTGGGATTAGCCCTCAGCTCCAGGGTGAGATCCAAGAGGGTAAAATAAGTCCTCCACCTAAAGAGGAGGCAGTTCCCATGGGGCTGGCGACCCATTTGACCACAGAAGTCAAGGCACTCAGGGTATCCAATCTGCGAGATGCATGAAGGCACACAAGAATGAGGGTCCAGGCTGCTGGTGGTGTAGGGGAGAGCTATCATCCTGTTGTTTTGGGCAGTAGGAAGGATGCGGGAGCAGAGGTGACAAACAAAAGAGGTTTTATTAAACTTAAAAACACATTGAAAAGAACCAGGAGCAACAAAAGAAAGCAAGACATGAGCAACACTAGGTAACAACTTCAGTGATGGATCTTGGGAACACAGGACTGGGAGGCACTTAAATATGTGACTAACAAGGGAGCAGACAAGAGGCAGCTGGGAGTGGTTAACACGAGTGCAGGAACGAGAGGTAAGACAAAGGGAGGAGACAGGAAGGTCAGGCTGAGATGGTGAACAGGACATGCCACCGAAAATCACTGGAGTGATTTGCGGCATAATAATCACTATTAATAATGTTGCAAAATGGGGATCGTCTTCAGAACCATTCACATTACGTTGACAAGATTTCAAAATGTCTCTTGAAGTGTCCTAAGAACAGCATAATTACCTCTAGCACTGCTAAATTTAGCTACAGTTACTCATGACTGGCCATCCTTGGCATTATAAGAAGACCCACAGGTTTTCCAGGCCGGTGGCGTGCGATCCATCTCACAGGATCTGCTGCTGCTCCAGTTTTGTCACTCATGTGATCTAATAATGTGGTGTAATAATACTTATAATTGTTTCGTAGCTGTTTTCTCATCTTTGTTATTCTGAGTCCAATCCTTTGCTCCCAAGGCTCACAGCTGTGTCAGTTTACCTCCGCAAGCCTGTCAGATTCGTTGAAGTCAGGATGCCTTTGAAGGCTGAATTCAAATAGGATCAGGCTTTTGAATGTTTATTTATTTCCTGGTCACTCTGTGACTCTGTCCATCTGTTTTTGAACAGTGAAGGACACACCCACACACATAAGTAAGAATGCACCCAGAACGGAATTATATCACAGCTCTGTGCATTAATACTGATATCAGATTTTTTTTACTTTCATTCTAACTGTGTGAAACCTGGGTCAGTACAAAGGGAAAAAGCATATTTTTATATTAGGGGAAAAAAATCTCAGATCATACAGACCCACTTGAAAGCTCAGCTTTGAACACATTCATTTTATTTTCTTCTAATTCCCTTCCCTCAAACACAGATCTCTTTGTTCCTGATATATTTTCTAAAACGCCTTAAAAGCGCACATATGTTACTCTCTAGAGAGACATTTCTGTGTTAATATTAACAATTTCTGCCATGCTGCAATACTCCAGAGACAACGGCAATTAGTAAGATCCATGTTTATATTGTATGGTCGATTCACCTCTGTGATTATACCACTTTCAAGCATTGCACAGCCCCCATGAGGTGTGAATTATTAAACAAAATATTATGTTAATATAACTTTTATAACCAGCATGTTGGTCTTGTTACTATTTATGTCTTATCTATCATTGTGTCTGGTGTCCAAAGGGAATCGCTTTATATATTTCTCTTCAAGTGCAATGGTGTTATTCAGTGTGCAGATATGAGATGCTGAAGAATGAATCCAGGAGCAGTTTGGTGAGAATTCAATAAAAAAGGTATTCTGGATGTAAATATCTGATCAGACCCAGATAAGCACTCAGAAAAGAGATGGATGGATCTGTGCTCTGATTTCATAAGCCTCAGTCTTCTGCTTCTGTGACAAGAGGACCCAAAAATGCTTGCCTAAATAAAAAATTAGATAGATAGATATCTAGATAGATAGATTTATTTATTGATTTATTGTCCGTGCTGTGTATGTATGTTCTTAATTGTGTGTCATAATGTCAAACTATGTCAAATCGTATATTATATTGTATGTGAAGCGCTTTGTGACTTTTTGTCTGTGAAAGGCGCTATATAAATAAACTTTACTTACTTACTTACTTATTGATTCTATATGCATTATTTACACATTGTGCTAATTCATTTATGTGTTTAAAATGCATATTGGGTATTCACTGTATCGGGTATCCACTCAAAGGGTTAGAATTCTTCATGGGAGGTTGGTGAATACTCGTGTAGTTATATCATGTTTTACAATGTATTATTTATACATTAGTATTTATTTTAGCACTTTATATAAAAATTTATACTGCATTATAGATCAAACGTGTGACCTGAGACGTATCAAGATTAGAATAACTTTCTTGGCATAATATGATGGGTGTGCAGCTACAAGAAACAAAGAGGCCATAGAAATCATGTGACCTAGCAGTCAAGTGACCTCCTCCGGGTGTTCAGGTTTAGTCAGTAGCATCATCAGTAACCTCAAGCAGGCCAGCTGTGGAGTAATGAAAGGGTGAGGCCTTCTGGAAAAATCTAGACTCCATACATGACATCATGGGCAAAATAAATATCCAGAAGGGGGTTGATACTACTTGTCAGGGGAAATTTTAGGACTGCTAGTATTTTGGATGGGGGCAGAAAAGGGGCCATAATTCATACAAATGGTCCAAAGTTATCATTAGCCAATGATATGTTTTGAATCTGTGAGTGACAGGGGAGGGGGCACTCTGGGGACCAGTCAGCTTGAAGCTGGGGTCGGTGCCCCTGTGGCCCCTCCTCTGTATATGCCCGTGTTGCAATGCCCATTCCTACCTATCCACAATGCTGTGTCCCTATCCCACATGCACACTTCGATGGTAGGAGTCACTTTATAGTCCAATGAAGCCGAGTTTTTCTTTATGAAGACATTCAACGAAGCGCCAAAGTCACAGATGTTATTTTTTGCTTTTTTTTTTGTTATTGTTGCATACTTGCATGAAAGCATCTCAAACACATACACCAAAAAATGTCACTGCCTCGAAAATCCTCCTATCTGACCATGTTTGTCATTTAAAAGTAGTTCATCCAATCAGGGCCAGTTGGGTTTTATATGTGACACATTTTAAACCTCATTATACCCCTGCTTAGCACTGCCTCCTTCTGGCTGCTAGAGTATATTGCAGATTAAACCCTGCATCCTTTCCCTCCCACATGTATACCAACCTCTGGTACTTACTGATTATATTTGCTCAGATATTTTGTCTCTCTCTTAATTCCCTTATTATTTGCCCTGACTTGTAAGCCGCTTTGGCGAGAGGTGTCAGCAAAACAAATTAAACGTTAAGTCTAAGAAGTGTCTGCTTCTAAATCTCTGCCCATGATTAAAGGCGCACTTGTCTGTCTTCGGGGAGGGTCTCTTGGGGGGGCTAAGAGGGACAATGGGAATGCGTGTATGAGATTTTGACGGCCTCATGTGCAGCCAGGCCTGAAGATCAATTCAACATCATCAGTAATTAAACGGTAAAGATGCTTATGGGTCATTTTAGATCAGTGGCAGAAAAGATAAAGATTAAACTCAATTCACATTAGGGAGAAAATACTTAAATTGCATTCATTAAGCAAACAAATGAGAAATACCTTCTAATGTTCTAATAATATTCAAACACACTCGGTGCAGAGTTGAAGTGTGGAATCCCGCTGTTTTCATTTAGGTGAATACCTGACCAGAAGGTCCACTTTAACCATGTAACCACTGATGTGATCTGGAAAAGGTTCAATAAATAAAGCAGAGAAACCAGTGACTGAATGTGCTCATTTTGCATTGACAATTTTTGATCATCCAGGATCTGACCTTCTCAGGCAGACGCTACGATCTGGCGCAACAGATATAAAACAGACATTTATGCCAAACTAGGTCACACTGAAACAGCGATGTAGAGGAAATGCTTTATACTTTAAATGTTCATTAATTTAAAAATAGCTAATTTGCTACTTAGAGGTGCCATAGAATGCATTTTCCTCACAAATTGCTCTCTGGCATCTACACTGGTATGTGAACTTGCTTTGATTGAAAAAATGTCCATACGTGGTTTTATAGGCTCATTTACAATCCTGTAATTTGGCTCTAGAATGGAACAGGCTGTTTACCTTATTTGGTGGGCTCATTAACATGTTCATGAGCTTTGCTCTGATTGGCTGGTTTGCAATGAGGCACTGCGATGGCTCACACTGAACAAACATAGACCACTACATGTGAGGTGAAACATGGAGCCTTTAGTTGTATATGTTTGGGCCTGTATCAGAGGTGGGATCAAATGTTGAGGAACACCCAGTGCTCAGAGATTGCAAATGGACTCTTCTGAGTGATAGGTTTTGTCATTTACTGTTTTCTGCAACAATTTGCTGCATGTAACTGTAATAGTTCCACTCCAGCCTAGACACAATGTTAGCATAATCATAACTTTTTTTGATTTTATGGTGCTACGGAGAGAATAACGGTCCATGAAATGTTGATAAATGAATTCCCACAGCCTCTACGAGGGCCGTTGTGTCCAGCAGCTGTCACACTGAGGCTCTGGAACGTTCTGTGAGCGTACATGTAGCCTGGTATTTGCAATGCATGATGTCTCATGTCCAGAATACCGCTCCCCCCGCACGGACCCCTCCAGTCCAGGGGCTGAGAGTGAGTGGGCCTGGCTCCGCAACCTGGGAGAATCACAGTGTGTCGCCCCCCATCAGACGGCTGATAAATGCAGGCATCAGCACCTTGTAGCTTGTTTTCTGCATTATTCATTATCCAAACAAAGCTGCATGTCTGCCTAATCCCAGGAGCGGCCTCATGCGGGTCCCCGACTAGGAGTGAGAGGACGGGAAGGTAACAGGATGGAATGTTACATTTGGACCCTGGGGCAGAAGGCTGGGAGGTAACAATCTGGAAGTTTCTCTTGACAGGCAGCAGGTACAGTAAACGTCACTGAACGGGCTGAGGAAGGACACTAATGAGTGAATAATTCAGCACTAAGAGCTTGTCATGGCACATCCTACAAGCAAATAACAGATCAGGGAAGGATAAAGACAAAACAAAAGCAAAAAACACACATCCCGTTGAAACGTATCCAGACCAATCCATTTACTCTAAAAAAAAAAAAAAAAAGGCTCAGCCTATTTATAGTGGATGTCGAGAGGCTCTTATCTTTAAATTGATGGTCCTGGGGTGGTCACAGCAGCATACAGCACATAATTAAGATGTCAGTGGGGGACCGTTGTCTTGATGTCATATGCCACCACTGCATGGCACTGCACAGCAGCCCATTCGGTGGAGAGAGAGACAAAATAAAAACAGAGGAGCGTGGCCTGTACCCCCAGTCGGTGTTTTTGCACGGAATAAATGTGGGTCCCACTTTCAAGCAGGAGGGTGGTGCTGCGACTGTGTTTGTACCGTGTATCAAAAGGCACGTTAATGCTGATCCGCACTTTCCTTTTGTTTCCGAGGATTCCTGCAATTAAGAACAGCATTTATGGGTCCTGCTCACTTTGATTGGGTCAGAACCTTCTCCCGCCCACCAAGCCCTTTCATTCTGGCACAGACCTGCACATAAAAAGGTCACTGAAGCAAATTAGTGGACATGGCCAATAAGTGTTTAAAGCTAGTTTTCAGCTTCAAATTTTATTATTGAGAGGAAAAAAGGGAAGAATCTGGTGATTTGCACATCTGAAAGGCTCGGCGGGCGCTCTCAGGCTGCGTGTGCGAGGCCTCGCCTCAGTCGGGGCAGGGCTGGCCCCCATCAGCCGCCTCTGCCTTCCTATTAGAGGCCTATGAGGGCTAATTATTTATATTTCTTATGCAGTGCGGCATGGACACACCGTTGTTTTCTCTGCCCAATTAATTTGCTTCATTTATTTATGAGGCTCATGTGTTCTCGATGCTCCTGAGCAAGGAAGGGGAGATGTAGGATAAAGTTTGTGGGATGCCATTTCTGGGGGGGCATTTGGGAATGTTGGGAGGCCACCAGTCTCTGAATTGTGCCAGAGATCTTGGGGGGTCTCCTGGTGGGGGGAGAGGGAGTGGTAGGATGGTAAAGTTTTTTGGATGGGGGTGGAGTCCTGGGATGATTTTATTATATCACCAATGATTGGTTACATTTGGTCTGCCCACCCTTAGCCACGCCCATGGACCGCAAGCTGCATAAATGATGGATGGATGCATGGATGGATGGATGAAAAGAAATGATATGTACCATATTGTGCTTTGATTTCTTTTCTGTCAGCTATTACATCTGGCAGCTTCTCACTAACCGCCATATGCGCTAGCCTGACAAAACCACAATAGATTTCAGCTGTGGCAAAACCTCACAAAAACAAACAAACAAACAAAAGGAGCTCCGTTTGCCAGTATTCGCTTCCTGTGAGGCCGCCATAGCTGGCAAAGCGTTTGGCTGCAAAAGCAGACAGCAGAATGGCTCTGCCACAATTACTCAAACATAGTCGTGATGGGTTTTAATTTACTAATGGTGCCACACAAACAAATATTTATTCAAAGGGAGGATGCAGATATATCATTTGGAGAGAGAAGATCATTTTTTCAGATTAGGCCTCAGTAATTATGTACATTTGTATCATAACACATTTATCAGCTGAGCATGTGGGGGAAAAATAGCATGCTAACTTATTCATCATGCAATAATTCTGGTTGTTAAATAGTCACAGCTGCTTGTTAATTATTCAGTCCTCAGCAAACTATTATATCTAAATGTCCACTATTTTATCTATATACCAGGTTGTATCCCTCCAGATGTTAACCTGCTCTGGAAAGTGCCAGGGGCTACATTAGAAGCCTGTGGAAATTTACAGACATAGTTGACTCCTTTTCCTAAAGTTCAAATAGTGAGTCTTTCTCCATAGATGACAATTATGTGCCAATATAGATATAGCTGCTGAGCCATACTCACTCACCACTTGCACAGGTAATTTTCTGTGGGCTGTCATCTGTGCCAGCGAGTAGCTTGAGCAGAACCGGGTGTCTGTTTCACTATGGTCATCACCGTTCTTTTTGCTGATCGAGAGTATCGACACACTGCGCTGCGTGCGATTTTATCAGCAACGCTGTTACAGCCGTACAGAGTTTGCCAGTGATGACGTTGTCATCTGCCAGGTTAATGCCTCACCCAGACAGAGCGCTGTGCTGATTCTGCTTCACTGGGTTTACCAATTGTTGTGCTGATTTAATTAATTTATTTATTTGCAGATGACCTCAGAATTAAAGGTGAAAATGAGGACCACCCCTTAAAGACAAAGAAGTGTGTGACAGATCTATCATCGCCTGTGCATCTTTCCCTGAAGAGAGACTCAGAGTTACACATTCTTCAGAAAAAAGCTCCTTTCTGAATACCATGGATTTCATGGGTCCAGCTGAGATCTTGATTAGTCTTAATTCAGTCTAATTAAGATTTGAAGATAAAATTGCATACATTACACTTGTCTGAAGTACATTATGGATTTTTCAGAACAAGATACTTAGTAAGTATATTTAGAATTTTTATTATCACTCAAGAATACCTAATGGATTGATGAAAATAAATATACATCACTAAATACACTGAGACGCATGAACATGTCGACGTCTGTATGAGACAATCGGAGAGTTTATTCCTGCAAGATGATCACTTTTCACATTAAATAAAAAGTGCTGTTTCTTCTGGCTTGTTTTTTTTTTTTTTTTATTAAAATGCCAGTATCTTGACTGAGGTGTCCCTGAATGCACCAGAACTACAGAAACTCATAGAAACACACACACAAGCACACTATTGTTATGTTAAGTACAGTGCAGACTCACAGCTGAGTGATTTCACCTGCATGTGTAATTCATTGTGCCTTCAAACCTAGTCCTGTCTGTCTGTCCATCCATCCATTCATCCATCCATCCATGCATCCACCTATCTCATCCTGGTCACGGGGTTTGTGTTTGTCAATCGCACACATCCTTTAAACAAATATATTGCTTAATATAACACCCATATTCAAATAAAGGGGATAGAAGTAATCCAGCAAACTATAGGCTAATCAGTTTAACTAGCATTACTGGAAAAATAATGGAAGCTATAATCCAAGTGAAAATGGTAGATTACCTGGATGCAAATAACATTCTGAGGGATAGCCAACATGGATTTAGGAGAGGTAGATCCTGTTTAACGAATCTACTTGAGTTCTTTGAGGAAGCTACAAGTGAAATTGATCACAAAAAGGCCTACAATGTGATCTACTTGGATTTCCAGAAGGCCTTTGATGTTGTCCCCCACAAACGGCTCTTGCTAAAGCTCAAAGCTGCAGGGATTTTAGGAACTGTGGCAGTTTGGATCAAAAACTGGTTAACTGACAGGAAGCAGCGAGTAGTTATTAGAGGCACAATGTCACAGTGGGCCTGCGTTCATAGTGGGGTACCACAGGGTTCAATTTTAGGACCACTATTGTTCCTAATTTACATGAACGATATTGACACTAATACATACAGTAAACTGGTTAAATTTGCAGACGACACCAAGGTGGGTGGTGTAGCAGATACTGATCAGAGAGGCTACAACGGGATCTGGATTTAATTAGCGACTGGGCTGATACTTGGCAGATGAAATTTAACATAGATAAATGTAAGGTAATCCATGCAGGGAGTAGAAATATAAAGTACAGATATTTTATGGCTTCCACTGGTTAGCTGTTTACGAGAAAGATCTCGGTGTGTATGTTGATGCTTCCATGTCCCACTCTTGCCAGTGTGGGGAAGCAATAAAAAAGGCCAATAGAATGTTGGGTTATATCTCTAGGTGTGTGGAGTTTAAGTCAAGGGAGGTGATGTTACATTTATATAATTCCTTGGTAAGACCCCACCTAGAATATTGTGTGCAGGTTTGGTCACCATACCTTAAGAAGGACATTGCTGCCTTATAAAAGGTGCAACGGAGTGTTACGAGAAGGATTCCTGGTCTTAGAGGAATGTCTTATGAGGAGAGGTTAGCTGAGCTGAATCTGTTTAGCCTTGAGCAATGGAGCCTAAGAGGAGACATGATCCAGGTCTATAAGATTCTAATGGGTCTGGATGCTGTTCAGCCAAATGGCTACTTCAATATTAGTTTAAATACTAGAACTCGTCGCCATAAGTGGAAATTAGCGGGAGAACATTTTAAAACAAATTTGAGGAAGCATTTCTTTACACAGCATGTAGTTAGAGTATGGAATAGTCTTCCTGCTAGTGTAACGGAAGCTAAAATCCTGGGTTACTTTAAATCAGAGCTAGATAAGATTTTAACAACTCTGAGCTATTAGTTAGGTTCTCCCCAAAAGGGCTTCATGGGCCGAATGGCCTCCTCTCGTTTGTAAATTTCTTATGTTCTTAAATGGGAGTCAGCATGTTGCTCCATGGGCAATATGATTTTGTGCATTAGAAAATTAAAATTAACTTTGACACTAAATATAATGAAGAAAACTAATATAATGTGGGGTAACCATATTGGAAGTGTCTGTCATCTGATATGAATTTGCTTGATTGAATATATCAAGTGCCGAGCGACAGGTAACAGAAGCAGCACCGATATTTCATTATAAATGCTTATTTATTAATAATTCATTAAGGAATAATGTGTTTTGTAAATGTTACTCGGGAAATCCTTGAAAGGGCGAAAGAATGAAAAAATAATTAAGGGCACAAACGACTGGTTGGCGGGCACCTAATCACGGCGTTACAGCACCCCGGTTCCTAAGCAACTGGTACAAGGCCAAATAAAAAAGGAATGTAGCGTTGGTGCCATTTACATACGGCATTAACACGGCGCTGAAAGGCAGATCGCATCCCCATGTGCGTGGAATGCTAAGCCCGCGCTCCACGCTCCTTACCCGCTCGCTGTCTGACTGATGCCACCTTAATGGCATCCCCGAGCATCACGGATGTATACCAAGCTCGTTCGGGGCCTCTTTCGGGGCCACACTCCCCTCAGACACAGATGTTCTGATCCGGTATCGGGGATTCATTATGAGCTTTTCTGGGAATCTACAGTGGAGGCCAGGGGCAGAGCAGCAGCTGCTGACTCTGGGTTTAGAAAGGAAAAGCAGAGAACATCTTTATTGTCATTGTGTATCCTTATATGTTTCCAGGTACTGTACTTCACAGTTCAAAAGCATGCAGTTACACAAATAGGCCTATTTAAATAGCCTTTAGTGTGTGTGTGTGTGCGTGTGTGTGATCATTGCCTTTTTTAGACTGCAGTGATGGCAAGTTGATGGAGCAGATCTGAATGGGAGCTCAGATGATCCACTAGGATATTTTGTGGATTTTATTCTTACTTTAATTGTACCAAATTGTCTGCCCCTGTCCAGAGGTTGCATTTCAGGGACAGTAAGGGAGGGATTTAGAGCTACCTCATACATGGATCATATCCATCCATCTATCTATTTGATTCTGATTGGTTATCCTGATCAGGGTCACGGGGTCTAACGTCACATGCTGTTTTATAAGGGGGGGGCATCTTTCTCAGGTATGTAAAAACGCTTCATAGAAACAGCTGGGTTAAGCAGTTCGTCATGTTTAAGTTAAAGCCACGCCGTGTCTATGCCCTGACCCTCTGCCGACCAGCTGGCTCTTGTCCTCTTGTGTGGAAAAGTGACAGGCGGTCAAATCGGCCTCATTAATTAGATAAACAGACACATGATGGTTCATCATGGATACCCAGCTGTCCATTGCATATTCTACTTTGATTCAGCCTCATTTGAATATAACCTGAGTTCTGGACCTCGCTGGAGGAAATTTGGCGTGATTTAATAAAGCTCTGCTGTTTGTATTTATTGATTTTTAGGCCCAGGTTTCCACATTTGGTTCAAGACCAAATAAATTTTCACATTTTGAAAGTCAAGAGAGGAGAGAAAAGGGAGACTATTACGATATTTCCCATTTATACATTTTTTAGTATGCAGATTATTGATGGCGAGATGTATAATAGGTCTGTTTCCAATAGCATTTCCAGAATTATTTTCTCTCAGGCTGAGTTACGACGGTTCTCAAACCGACTTTGAGAAATGTGTGAGACATGAATAAGAAATGTTATATTAATGTTATATTAGTGTATGACAGGTAAAGATTACGCGAGTATCCCATGTGATGACTGATGTACAGGAGTCAGTTATCGATTTGGTTCTTCCAGGCCACCGGAGGGGTTTCAATATGATTTACGGACTTAGAACTTCAATTTGACCTAATTTAATTTCTGAATATTTTAGGCATCTTGGTGCTGGGCCAACTTTAAAAAAATAATAGTATAAGCTATTCGCTGTTATAATGTATAATCTCTGTTCATGGCTATAAATTCAATACTGAGCAAACTAACATGGACCAGATGTCATTGTTATTAGTCTGTGAAAATCATATCATCTCTTGTGAAAATATGAATAAAAGCTATGCAATATACTGTCAAAAGTATTGGGACACCAGCCTTTACACACACATGAACTTTAATGACATCCCATTCTTAATACATAGGCTTTAATACGGAGTTGGCCCACCCTTTGCAGCTATAACAGCTTCAACTCTTCTGTCCACAAGGTTTAGGAGTGTGTTTATGGGAATTTTTTGATGATTCTTCCAGGAGAGCATTTGTGAGGTAAGGCATTGATGTTGGATGGGAAGGCCTGGCTCGCAGTCTCCGCTCTAATTCACCCCAAATGGTGTTCTTTGGGTTGAGGTCAGGGCTCTGTGCAGGCCAGTCAAGTTCCTACACAGCAGACTTGCTCATCCATGTCCTTATGGACCTTGCTTTGTGCACTGGTGCACAGTCATGTTGGAACAGGAAGGGGCCATCCTCAAACTGTTCCCACAAAGTTGGGAGCATGGAATTGTCCAAAATGGCTTTGAATGCTGCAGCATTAAGAATTCCTTTCACTGGAACTAAGGGGCCAAGCCCAACCCCTGAAAAACAATCCCACACCATAATCCCCCCTCCACCAAACTTTACACTTGGCACAATGCACTCAAGCAAATACCATTCTCCTAGTGTAACCAGTCTAAGATGCTGCTCCTCACCGAGCAGTGAAACTGACCAGTTAATGGTCATAAAATAAAACGAAATGAAAATTAAACCAGCTCTAAAGCTTTCTTCTCTGCGTTGTGTCTTTTTACGGGGTTCTCCGATAGCGTGTGGGGGTAGAGGAAAGGATGAGCCACATCAATTGGGGTACTGGAAGTCCGTCTTCCCATTTATTGTCGAACCTGATGGATAATAGAAATTACAATCCTGCAGCTCTCCTACCCACCTCTTCCCTTGCACATAACAGAAGCAGCGAAGGCGAAAGCTAATCAACACTTTACATAAAATAACAACACATAATGGAGATGTGGAACCTACCTGATGGATAATAGAAATTACAATCCCCTCGACACCTAGCTCTCCTGCCCACCTATAATACAAATACATAGTACCTTTACATACTACTCATGTACTTTAATAAATCTATAGGCCATTCGGCAGCTCGCGCTTACGCTCTTACCTCTTCCCTTGCACATAACAGAAGGGCGAGTAAAAGCGCGCGAACGCCTTATATACGAGAGACTGCCTGTCGGGAATTGTAGTTCCTAACCACCTGATTGGTCCACATTCACATATAACACAACCTACAGAGGGATTTTTGTCAAATTATACACTTAGTAAACTCCACTCGTTACATTGGCAACCAGCAAAGCCAGATTCATCCCTCGGATACCAAACAAAGAAGCATAATTTGTCACTCCAGAGAACCCTAGAGTCCAGGGTGCTTTACACCACTGCATCTCATGCTTTGCATTGCACTTGGTCATAAAAGGCTTGGATACAGCTGCTTGGCCATAGAAACCCATTCCATAAAGTTCTCTATGCACTGCTCTTGAGCTAATCTGTAGCTATTGACTCTGCAGACAGTTGGCGACTTCTGCACACTGTGTGCCTCAGCATGCTTTGTCCCCGCTTTGTGATTTTACGTGGCCTACCACTTCATGGCTGAGTTGCTGTTGTTCCCAGTTGTTTCCACTTTGTTATAATACCACTAACCGAGAAAACGTCAGTGTGCAGAGAGAATCAAGTGTACTGTAAATGTGTCTTCAAAGTGAAACATCAACACAATGAGCTGCTTGATTGATGCATCTGCTGAGTGAATCATTTCCAGCCAATCAAATAAAACGTCCGAATCCTCAATCCAAAATTACACTAAAAGTGCTCCTTTTTGTGATCAGTCATTAGAAACTGATCTGGTCTAATTTTATACCGTTTTACATGTCCTCTCACCTACCACTTCAGCTGCTGCTCCTACCCCACCGACTCTTTTACACAACTATCCCTCCACCATCACTTTGGATGCTGCTACTACTCCGTTATCTACTCTGTGGTTACCTGTGCAACAACCCCCCACCACTACTGTTGTAACCCCCATTATATCTGGTCACCTGCCCCCATCTTTCACAGTCGATGAGGTCAGGATGGAGCTCAGACAACTACAACAAGGGAAAGCGTCTGGCCCAGATGGTCTGTGTCCATGATTATTGAAGGACTGTGCAGCCCAGCTAGCTGAACCTCTCCAGTGGCTCTTCAACACCAGTCTATGACTAGGCAAGGTCCCGGTGCAGTGGAAAACATCCTGTCTTGTACCAGTTCCCAAAGTAGGGCGACCAACTGAGTTAAACAACTACTGCCCAGTGGTCTTAACATCTCATATTATGAAGACCCTGGAGCGTCTGGTCCTTCACCTCATGAGGCCAGAGGTCACTAATGCACTGGACCCCCTCCAGTTTGCTTACCAGGAGCACATCGGTGTGGAGAATGCAGTCTTTACATGCTGCACAGGACACACATACCTGGAGGAGCCAGGATGTTATGTGAGAATCCTTTCCTTTGACTTCTCAAGGGCTTTCAATACGATGCAGCTTGGGAGGGATGGGTGTGAACCCCTCCCTGACATACTGGGTAGCAGACTACCTGACAGAGCGACCTCAGGTTGTCAGACTGGGAAACTGTGTCTCTGGGACAGTGAGGTGCAGCACCGAAGCCCCACAAGGGACAGTTCTAGCACCATTCCTGTTCTCACTCTACACAGCAGACTTTAGATACAGCACAAAATCCTGCCACATGCAGAAACACTCTGACGATACAGCAAATTGTGACATGTATCAGGAGTGGACAGGAGCAGGAATATAGGAACCTGGTGGACGCCTTCAGGAACTGGTGCAGTAGGAGCTGCCTCCAGCTTAACAACTCCAAAACCAAGGAGATGTTGGTGGATTTTAGAAGATCTATACGGCTATCAGAGTATAACTGCACTCAGACATCTCATATCAGCCGTATCAGTCCACTTTACAGGTGTATCTTACAGCATTACGTACTGTACTGTATGCCTCATTTCCACAAAAGCAGAGCCGGTGCTGGGCTGTTTCTCACTTGCTGCCTTTTCAGAATCTGCCCGCATTTCAAAAATGAATGTAGGTGGAAGTGAGTGTAAAATAAAGGTTCATACAGTAGGCTATGTATTCTGTTATGTTGCATTTATTTTGATCTGTTTTGGATTTGAAGTTTTTATAAGCTGCAGAACTGAAATTTTTTTTAAAGAGTATGATTTGTTGCGCATGGTCTCTTCTACCTGTATCCACTTTTGTCTCCTTAAAGGCTCCCCGTCTTTCTGCGTAAGTGAGTTTATTCCTTGTTCTCACTCGACGTTTTGCCCCTGTCCTTTTAAGGATCACGCAGTAAAAGAGTCTGCTGATAACTGCCTGATGATCCCTTCACCACTCAAGCGCCACAATATAATATTTATTACATCTGCAGCATGGCTTTAATTTACACTGAAAAGTTATTCTGCTAATAAGCTGGCTAGTAACAACTGCTGGCACCAGGCGATATTAGACTGTACTATAACGCGGTTATGGATTGAATTTTCTGGGTATGCGGAAGGTTTGGATGCGATAGCTCGTTGCACTTTCGCTGATGTAACAAGAACTGTTTTTTTTGCAAAGGTTCGTAAATGTTTAAATGAACTGTTATATAAAAGCAATAACATACTCACAATCATGCTTGCGGCCTGCAACATCTAACTTACAACTGAATCACCAAAGGGAAAAGGACACAGCAGAAGGGAATAGAGGGCACTGACGCTGACAATACCCCTCCTCAAACGCATAACACTGAGTATGCAAAGGTACTGCCAGGGCCACAAAGACAGGCAGGAGAAACCATGAAGGCAGAGAACAGAAACCAGATTAATGGGAACCAAAAAAAACAGGCATGCAAAACCCTGACATTGAACAGGAGGGGAACAAAGGTAGACATGGTAAACAAAAGAAGTGAGATAGGACCACCAGGTGAGGGAACAAGGCAAGAGACAGACCTAGGGGACCAGAGGGAAACAGATTTGGGGCATGGTGTGATGACTGAGGGGAAAAAACCAGGGACAAGAGGCGGGGACCGGGAAGGAGTAGGGGAACTGGAAGGGAAGGGCAAAAATGTGACTTGTTGGAACAGCTGGCCAGGAAATAGAGGGGGAAGGAGCCTAAGAGGGGCTGGACCAGTCTCGGGTTTACGAGACACAGTGGTATTAGCAGACAAGGGACAGGACACAGAAGGGTGAGGAGAGTGGACCACCACGGGCCTAAACAGAAGAACAGCCAAGCTGAGTGGTGGCATAACCGAAGCGGGAGGTTTAGTGGACGCTTGTGAACTGTGGGGCAAGAATCAGAGGGTGACAAGGGGACTGCAGGACCGTAGGATGACAAGGGACCTGGGCTTTGGGAGCTTTGGAGCTTGGGCATAGTAGGAGCAAGCTACTTCCTCGGCCTCCTCTTCTCTTCTTGGGAAGGAGACTGGAAGACCCCATATCCTCCTCAGAATCTGAAACTCACTGGAACTGCACCCTCAAGACTAGAGACTGGGCAGTTCTTGAGACACGGCGGCGGGCTCCCCCAGGCAGGGCACTCGAGACGCGGCGGCGGGCTCCCCCAGGTAGGGCTCCTTTTGGGCCAGACTCAAAAAACTAGTAGCAGTGGGCTCCCCTGGGCAGAAGACTGGAGGCTTGGGAGACAGTGAAAATGCTGCCAGTGGATGCTCTCCAGTCCATTCTCCTCCTTGATAAGTGAAGTAGGCGGACAGGGCTGAGGTGGAACTCCTGAAGGTGATGGCCCACTGCTGAGCCAACAGCAGGTGCTGTCCTCCTCTTCATAGAGAACTTGGGGACCCAAGGAACCGACATCACTGTGACTGGTGCTGGTCAGGAGCAGAAACTGATCCAGGGGGTGGGCAACTTGAGCACCACTGGGGCTGCGGCAGGTGCCAGGGACACATATCCTAGCGTGACAGATGTTGCGGAGCCTGAGGATCATGTTTTGGAGTCGGTCATTCTGTTATAAACGCGGGGCATGGTGCAAACACGTGCAGGAAGAATTAAAAGGTGGACAATCTACTTATAGCTCAGAAACAACAAGGCGGTTCATTAATCACACTGGGGTACAGTACAAAACAAAATGACCAACTGAGGAAAAGAACATAGGCAGGCACTAAAATACAAACAGACAACCGGGCTAACGAGGGAATAGATGTGGCACATGAAGCAAAAACAACCAATCCACAGAGACAAAAGGCAGGACAATTAACAAGTACAAGACAATTAACGGGTATGCCTGCTGGCCAAAGATGAAAGGACATGGGAGAAGGGATCAGAGGGCACTGACTCTGAGAGTTCCAAATTTAACTGAATTAATAGTCACCTACCAGCCAATCTGAAAATATAATTAGTTGTTTACAGGTAAATTCCAAAAGAAGTTATATATGATCCCACTGCAAGCATGGTATTACATGGATGTGCACACAGTTGGAGTGCAGAAAAGGTGGAAGAGCAAGGACCGATGAATGTGGTAAGGAGGGCTCTCAAGTCTCACTGACCGTGAGACACATACTTCATCCCTAATTAAATCCATCCATCCATCCATTAACTTCCGCTTATCTGAGGTCGGGTCGCGGGGGCAGCTGTCTCAGCAGGGAAACCCAGACTTCCCTCTCCCCGGCCACTTCCTCCAGCTCCTCTGGGGGAATCCCGAGGCGTTCCCAGGCCAGCCGAGAGACAAAGTCCCTCCAGCATGTCCTGGGTCTTCCCCGGGGCCTCCTCCCAGTGGGACATGCCCAGAACACCTAAACAGGGAGGCGTCCAGGAGGCATCCTAAGCAGATGCCCGAGCCACCTCATCTGGCTCCTCTCAATGCGGAGGAGCAGCGGCTCTACTCTGAGTCCCTCCCGAATGACCGAGCTCCTCACCCTATCTCTAAGGGAAAGCCCAGCCACCCTGCGGAGAAAACTCATTTCGGCCACTTGCACTCGCGATCTCGTTCTTTCGGTCACTACCCACAGCTCGTGACCATGGGTGAGGGTAGGAACGTAGATCGACTGGTAAATCGAGAGCTTTGCCTTTTGGCTCAGCTCCTTCTTCACCATGACAGACCGATTCAGCGCCCGCATCACTACTGAAGGCGCACAGATCCACCTGTCGATCTCCCACTCCATCCTTCCCTCACTCGTGAACAAGACCCCAAGACACTTAAACTCCTCCACTTGGGGAAGGACCTCCTCCCCAACCCGGAGAGAGCATTCCACCCTTTTCTGGCAGAGGACCATGGTCTCGGATTTGGAGGTGCTGATCTTCATTCCAGTCACTTCACACTTGGCTGCGAACTGTTCCAGTGAGAGCCGAAGGTCATGGTCTGATGAGGCCAACAGAACCACATCATCTGCAAAAAAGCAGAGACCTAATCCTGAGGTCACCAAACCGAACACCCTCAACACCCTGGCTGGGCCAAGAAATTATGTCCATAAAGGTTATGAACAGAATCGGTGATAAAGGGCAGCCCTGGTGGAGTCCAACCCTCACCGGGAACGAGTCCGACTTATTGCCGGCAATGCGGACCAAGCTCTGATACCGGTTGTACGGGGACCGAACAGTCCTTCTAAGGCAGCCTGGCACCCCATACTCCCGGAGCACTCCCCACAGGACTCCCTGAGGGACGTGGTCGAATGCCTTCTCCAAGTCCACAAATCACATGTAGACTGGTTGGGCAAACTCCCACGCACCCTCCAGGACCCTGCCGAGAGTATAGAGCCGGTCCATTGTTCCACGGCCAGGGCGAAAACCACACTGCTCCTCCTGAATCCGAGGACCCCAGTCTGCCAATCCAGAGGCACCGCCCCCGATGTCCACGCGATGCCGCAGATGCGTGTCAACCAAGACAGCCCTGCAACATCCAGAGCCTTTAGAAACTCCTGGCGGATCTCATCCACCCCCTGGGCCCAGCCACCGAGGTGCTTTTTAACCACCTCAGCGACCTCTGCCCCAGAGATAGGCAAGTCCACCCCCAAGTGCTCAGACTCTGCTTCCTCATTGGAAGGCGTGTCGGTGGGATTGAGGAGGTCTTCGAAGTATTCCTTCCACTGACCCACAACGTCCCGAGCTGAGGTCAGCAGCGCATCATCCCCACCATAAACAGTGTTGATGCTGCACCGCTTTCCCGCCCTGAGACACCGGATGGTGGACTAGAATCTCCTCGAAGCTGTCCGGAAGTCGTTCTCCATGGCCTCACCAAACTCCTCCCATACCCGAGTTTTTCCCTCAGCGACCGCCGAAGTCGTGTTCCGCTTGGCCCGCCGGAACTCATTAGCTGCTTCCGGAGTCCCACAGGCTAAAAAGGCCCGAAACGGACTCCTTCTTCCGCTGACGGCATCCCTCACCGCCAGTGTCCACCAGCAGGTTTGGGGATTGCCGCCGCGACAAGCACCGACCACCTTACGGCCACAGCTCTGGTCAGCCGCCTCCACAATGGAGGCGCAGAACATGGCCCATTCGGACTCGATGTCCCCCGCCTCCACCGGGACTTGGGCGAAGTTCTGCCGGAGGTAGGAGTTGAAACCCCCTCTGACAGGGGATTCCGCCAGACGTTCCCAGCAGTCCCGCATTATACGCTTAGGTCTGCCAGGTCTGACCGGCTTCCTCCCCCACCAGTGGAGCTAACCCACCACCAGGTAGTGATCTGTTGACATCTCCGCCCCTCTCCTCACCTGAGAGTCCAATACATGTGGCCGCAAATCCAATGACATGACCACAAAGTCGATCATCGAACTGCGGCCTAGGGTGTCCTGGTGCCAAGTGCACATATGGACACCCTTATGCTTGAACATGGTGTTCATTATGAACAATCCGTGACGAGCACAGAAGTCCAACAACAAAACACCACTCAGGTTCAGATCAGGGGGGCCGTTCCTCCCAATCACGCCCCTCCAGGTCTCACTGTCATTGCCCACGTGAGCATTGAAGTCCCCCAGCAGAACAAGAGACTCCCTGGGAGGAGCGCTCTCCAACACCCCTTCCAAGGAATCCAAAAAGGGTGGGTATTCTGAACTTCTGTTTCGCGCATAAGCGCAAACAACAGTCAGGACCCATCCCCCCACTCGAAGGCGAAGGCAGGCTACCCTCTCATCCACCGCGGTAAACCCCAATGTACAAGTGCCCAGCCAGGGGGCAATAAGTATGCCCACCCCAGCTCAGCACCTCTCCCTGTGAGCAACTCCAAAGTGGAAGAGGGTCCAACCCCCTTCGAAGAGACTGGTTCCAGAGCCCAAGCCGTGCTTCAAGGTGAGCCCGAGTATATCTAGTCAGAACCTCACAGCCTCGCGCACCAGCTCAGGCTCCTTCCGCACCAGAGAGGTGACATTCCATGTCCCTAGAGCTAGCTTCTGCAGCCGAGGATCAGACCGCCAACTCACACTGCACCCGACCCCTATGGCCCCTCCTACAGGTGGTGAGCCCATTGGAGGGGGGACCCACGTGCCTTGTTCGGGCTGTACCCGACCAGGCCCCATGGGTGCAGGCCTGGCCACCAGAATGAGAGCTGTATTGTACGGACCTAAGGTGACATGGTGGTGGAGGACTCCATTCTGTGTGATTGCTGCACAGAGGGGAATGTTCCCCCCGTATTGCCCTGGCACATTTGAAATAGCTCTGTGACCAAATATATTCCTTCCACGCCTTCTGACCTTTGTAAGGTTAAACCCTGCCTCATCAATGTATATGAACTGGTGAGGGATTTCCTCAGCATCCATTTGCAAAACTCTCTGGAACACAGAAAACATGCAAGTCAAAACAGGTCTTGCCAGACAGTAGATCTAAATGTAAAAAGTACAGTATGCAGGTAGTGACCAATACTTACCTCCACGTAGTCATGCTGCAGGTTTTTCACCCAGTCTGAATTTCTTTCAAATGGCACTTTGTACAGTTGTTTCATCTGGATGTGATTTTACTTTAGGATATGAGCCAGTGTAGAAAGAGATACCTGGTGAATGTTGCCAAAAACTGTTTGGTCACTGACAATGTCATTTTGAATTCCCTGAGTCTTATTGCCTATTAAGGAAAATATCACATGATTTGGCATGGGCACCAGAAAGTTCTGATGTACTATATCCTGTAAGCTACCAATTTACTGTAAACAGAGGAGATGTTTTTCACCTATGCTATTGATGAAATGTCCGGAACACAATGCCACTATATATCTGCTGAGGCTTGGCTGGACTCCCTCAGTGTCAACCCATGATTTACATGATTTGCAATTACCTATCATAATGTCCATGCAAACAGCAAGCATTTCTTGGTACTCTGGACTACCTTCTCAGAAATCCTGCACCCTCTCTTCCACCTCAAGCAGCTCAACAGACTGCAGGCTCAATCCCAGGGTTCTCACTGTCCAGTTTTGCTGGGCCAACCTGCCTCGATGCAACCCAATGGCCTGCAGTGGAACTGCAGAGTATGTGTCAAGGAACAGAAACATATATACATACACACAAGCAGTTGTGCATCTTCTTCATGCCTAAGGCCTAAGACATTTGACATCACTTCCAAAACACCTCCCTCCATCCTAATCCATGAATTTTATTTCCACACTCCCCCTTTTGAACATGTGAACACTTGTGTCGTTCACAAGATATTAGAGTCAGAGTCTTTCCCTGAATCCTCTTTATCCCACTCGCAATAACCATGCCCATTGCTGAATCCCCACGGGGAAAAAACGGAAGGTCGGATCTCCAATCAGGACATCTACTGGTCACCGATGTATTCTGGAAGTTGCCAATCCACACGAATGTGGGTCCACACAAGACCTAGAACACGTTGTAGCCTACAAGAGAGGCTAACAGATAAACCTATTGGGGCAAAGGGAACACCCACATAGACTGTCTCATGAACACTTCACAGGGGCCATACCCATCTGCTGGTGCATCTGGGCTCTCAAACTCAATAAGGCAAGTGGCAACAGCAACACAACAGCAAGCCATCCACATATTGGATGAGAGTACTTCCTCCTGAAGCACAAAACTCCATATTTTTTGCCAATTCCATACACACTGGACGCTTCTGTGTAACCTTGTGGCATCACTGTCCAGGTCCACCTCTTCCCTTTAAAGGTAAATGCAAACCAATTCTGTGAATCTGGATGCAAAAAAAAAGGCGTTAACCAAGGCCACCACTGAATACCACTTTGCCTCAGCTGGAAATGAGGCCAATAATGTCACTGGGTTAGGAACAACGAGGACTCGAGGGTGTATGGCTGCATTAACACTGCACAAATCCTACACAAACTTCCACGTGTTGTTTGCCTTTTCTACAGACAATATAGGAGAGTTGATGGGAGAATAAACTATTTCCTTTATAGCCCCCCTTTTTACCAAATCTGCTTGTATTTCTGAGATTTCCTCCTCACCTTCCCTAGATAATGGATACTAGGCTTTGTGTGGTCGATAGTCAGACCTGGGGTGGACGACTAAAGGCTTGGCTGAAATGATTCTCCCAAAATCATTCTTATCTTTCACCCAAAGTCAATCAGGCACACTGACTAACCAATATGGAAGTACCTTCTCAGGGAAAAAGTCACATTCTTGACATCTGACCTCTACCATCGGAGAAATCAGTTTTTTCTGGACCACTCCATCAGCACTAACCCACTGATTTTCCCCAAATTTTACACAATCAATTCTGTCATTACACTTTTGAACCCATGGTTCTAAATCCTAAATCTCCTTTTCCATATGACACATGAGGTACTAATCCTCCCTCATACCATCTTTATTGTTCAGGGGATAGGGACACGAAGGCCGCTGATAGTCAGGTTGTTCCTGTCCGTCTGGAATTAACAGTATCATCAATTACCAAGCAGCAAATACTGTAGCTGACAGGGGTCATAAATTCAAAGTCTCTGAAATCATCGCAAATCCATTTTTCCCCACCCCTATTTGAATTCTCAATTTACCCATTAAGTCACGTCCCAACAGATTAACGGGGCAGTGGGACGTAATTGGAAAATTGTGACAACATACAGTGCAGTCTGGGCCGATGCCCACAGATAGAGGGTCAGTTTCATTCAGGAAGACAGGAATCTCGGGGGCTCCTGGGTATGACGTTAAACTGTGTCCGGCCCTGCAAGCAGTCCTCCAATTTGCAGGGAAACAGTTTTTTGGGGGTTGCTGGTGAGACTGGCACTCCACCACTGTCTCTGAGGTACATAGACCGGGGAGTGGCCAGATCTCTATAGGTGAGTATACATGTACAGTGCCTTGCAAAAGTATTCACCTCCCTTGGCATTGTCTCTGTCTTGTTCCCTTACAACCAGTAATTTCAAAGGAATTTTGAGGGGGTTGTATCATTTAATTTACACAACACAACTACCACTTAGCAGATGCAAATTATTTTTCTTTTTATTGTGAAACAAACAGGTAATGACAAAAAAAGAAAACCTGAGCGTGCATAACTATTCACCCCCTCCCTGAGTCAATACCTTGTACAGCCACCTTTTAATAATAATAATCGATCCTTTGTTATCCCCGTGGGGAAATTCTTTTTTACGCCTCCCTCAACTTTGCTCTTTGTAGAGCAAGCTGTCCTTGAAGGGCAGCCACCCGTTGGGGCGCCCAAGGAGCTGAGGGTTAAGGGCCTTGCTCAAGGACTCGCAGACGTGCTGAGACTGGGTTTGAACCAACGACCTTTTAATTACAGGCACAGTCCATTGAGCCACACACTGCCCCTACAGCAATTACAGCAACAAGTCTCTTTGGGTACATCCCCACAAGCTTAGCACATCTAGACACTGGTATTTTTGCCCATTCTTCATGGAAAACTGCTCCAGCTCTTTCAAGTTGGGTGGGTGTTGCTTGTGTACAGTGATCTTTACACCATACCAGAGATTCTCAATTGGATTGAGGTCTGGGCTTTTTCTCTTTAAACCACTGGAGTGTTGCTTTAGCAGTGTATTTAGGGGCATTGTCCTGCTGGAAGGTGAACCTCCATACCAGTCTCAAATCTCTGGAGCAGGTTTCTCTGAAGAATTCCTCTATATTTTGCACCATCCATCTTTCCTTCAATTCTGACCAGTTTCCCAGTCCCTGTCGATGAAAGACATCCCCACTGCATGATGCTACCCCCACCAGGCTTCACTGTGGGGATGGTGTTCTCAGCATGATGAGAGGTGTTACGTTTGCGCCAGACATAGCGTTGTCCTTGATGGCCAAAAAGTTCTGTTTTAGTCTCATCTGACCACAGCACCTTCTTCCACATGTTTGGGGAGTCTCCAATATGCCTTTTGGCAAATTTCAAACGTTTTTTTTAATAAGCAATGGCTTTCCATGATGCTGAGCTCTGTGCAGTGTGCGGTTGGCTTATAGTGGTCCTATGGACAGTTACTCCCATTTCTGCAGTAGAGCCACCCAGCTCCTTCAGGGTTATGTTTGGCTTCTTGGTTGCTGCTCTGATTAATGCCCTCCTTTCCAAGTCTGTGAGTTTTGGTGGACGACGGCTGTCAGAACAGGTGTATATACTGTATACTGAGATCATTTTACACTTAGGTTGCTCACAGGTGGATCGTATTTAACTAATTAAGTAGCTTTCTAAGGTAGTGGTTGGGGCTCCAAAGCAAAGGCGGTGGAAACATGCACACACCACTTTTCAGTTTTATATTTTTAAGAATTATTTAAAACCAGATTTTTTTTCCGTGTTGACTTCATTAATCTGTAGTTTTTTTTTTGTAGGTCCATCACATGAAATCTAATCGAAAAACCATTTAAATTACAGGTTGTAAAGGGACAAAATAGAGAGAATGCCTAGGGGGGTGAGTACTTTTGCAAGGCACTGTACCTACTTTTGGTCTGGTTGGCCTGATGGCTGCCATACTCAGGGAGTAGCCGTTGCTGTAGCGGATCAACTCCTTCCGATGGTGTCTCATGCCATTCCTTTCAACAAGCGTATTATGAGGCTCAGGTTAAGGCACTCTTTGGGTGTCTTGTCTCTTGTCTCAGTGTATGCTCCAACCGCGGTGAGTGATGTCTCATTGAGGGAGACATTTTACTCGTATCTTCGCTCGGATGGAGTGGTGACTCTGAAGCCTGCTCCTTACACACTGTAATCAATGCATGATCCTTACACACTGTAATCAGTGCCTGCTCCTTACACACTGTATCAGTGCATGCTCCTTACACACTGTATCAGTGCATGCTCCTTACACACTGTAATCAGTGCATGATCCTTACGCACTGTAATCAGTGCATGCTCCTTACACACTGTAATCAATGCATGCTCCTTACACACTGTAATCAGTGCATGCTCCTTACACACTGTATCAGTGCATGATCCTTACGCACTGTAATCAGTGCATGCTCCTTACACACTGTAATCAATGCATGCTCCTTACACACTGTAATCAGTGCATGCTCCTTACACACTGTATCAGTGCATGCTCCTTACACACTGTAATCAGTGCATGCATGCTCCTTACACACTGTATCAGTGCATGCTCCTTACCTTCGCTCGGTGGTTGAAGGGTGCCCACGAGGTGACACTCTTCTGGCCATGGGTAATGTCAATGCGACCACTGGCACTGACAGGGCTGGCTATGAGGATTGTGTCAGTCCCCATGGGTTTGGTGACCATGGTGAAAGTGGGTCCATGTTCCTTGACCTTGCGAAAGGTCTGAGGCTGCAGGTTGCTGGATCCTGGTTCCAATGCCCTGAGCCACATTGTTGGACTTGGTACTCCAATACTGGTGGTGGAGCGAAGGAGATCGATCACATCCTCATGGGCAGATGCTGGAAGCTCCTACAGAACTGCAGGGTCTACAAGTACCCAGTTTATGAATTCTGAGGGCAGATAAGGAGGTGTTTGTTAGACAAATTTGTGGTCAGGTGACATACCATCTGTGGTCTAGTGACCCACGTCCTGCTTACAGAGGAATCAAAGTATTACACACATCTGAACCTGTTCCTTGGAGACTTGCAGTCAGGGCGGTGGATAGGACGGTCCATACACATGACACTGCAGCTGTGACCCGCTGTGCCAGCTACTTTGAGCAGTTGATTAAACCTGACCCTCCAGCTCAGAGATTGGACATCTCTGGGTCCACGGTTCTCAAAGCTGATCCCCCAATCAGCTGTGAACCATCCAATCTCACTCAGATTGCATGGGTCGTGAATCAGCTGGGGGCAGGGAAGGCGGCAGGGATCTGTGGTATCCGGGGTAAACTTCTCCAGGCTGGTGGTAAGGCTGCCCTCCTGGCATTGCAGGTAATCTTTGCTTCCATTTGGGAGTCAGCCGTCGTCTCAACTGATTGGAAAACAGGATGGGTGATAACCTGGATTGCGGCTATTACAGGCGGATAACACTTAGGGGAGTAACAATACATCGATTTGTATCAATATATCGATTCAACGGCAAACAATCCGATGCATCGATGTGACTGCATTAATATCGATACATGCGTTATTATTTTCTCGTCTGTTCTAGTATTGTTTTCATGATCCACTCCGACGTATACATGGTTTACACCATGGTTGCCCAATACGTCGATCGCAATATACTGGTCTATTGCAAAGGTAGTGTGGATAGATCGTATGGCATAAAAAATAGAGGATGGATGACGCGTTCAACCGCGCCAGCTGCTGCAAATCTCTAGCAAGCTACCGAGTCGCTGTTATGATCGTGGACCGGCGAGTGAGCAGGGTGCGGGAAAGCAGGATCAGGGAAACGGAAATCCAAAGGACGGGGTTCATTCAGGGCGGACAGGGAACCACACAGTACAAACATTACTGACAGACCTGGGGAAACAGACTTGAACGCGGACTAAATACAGGACATGACATCAGAATAAACGCAAGACAGCTGAATTCACACGCGGGTAACGAGGTGGGCGTGGCACACACGAGGACTGGACGCGCAGGTCATTACAGTCGCCTAGTTAGCCTCCAGTTTATTTCTACTAAACTTGAGAAAGGGTATAAAAATGAATGGGGGAGCTGGAACAAGTAAGAAGCCAAAAACCTACCACTGTTTTTTTCCACCATGTCATATTCGAAGTGCCTTTGCCTCATCTGTCAGTCTACCATTGCTATTCCGAAGAAGGGAAATGTGGAGCGCACCGTTCATGAAAACTACATTAACTTTCCTCCGAAAGGCGAACTGAGAAATAGAAAGGTGAAGGAACTAAAATCCCAGTTCTATTCAAAAATACTTTATTTATCCCAAAGGGAAGCTATTAATAGTAATAGTAATAATAATAAATAATATTAAATAATACGCAATATTTTTATACATAAATATATGTTTTGCATTTTTATAGTAGGTAGTTCACTTTGATTTAGTCATTTATAAGTAGCTCTCAAGCTGGCGTACCTTCAGAGCGTGTGTTTAGTACAGCAGGTGACATAGGACGCTATGCTCAGAGCACACAATCTCATGAACACGTTGACCATTTAATTGTTCTTTAAAAAAAAACCTCTCAAAGAAGAATACTGACATCCTTATTTCACCACGGAAGTCAGTCATGTTGATCTTCCTCATTCTATATGTCTGTCCATGCAGTGTTTTTTATTTGACTTTATTGCACTTAATTTTACTTGTTGTCATTGTATCCCAGCGTAGGGCGAGCGAGCAGGGAACGAGGAGGAATCAGGGTCAGGCAGACGGAAATCCAACAAACAGGGAACACGGGGAAAACTTCAATGACAGATCTGGGCGACAGACTCTGACGTGGACTTAAATACTAGACAAAACAATGAGAAACAGCTGGGAACAATCGGGATTGCACACGAAGTTAATGAGGGGTGTAGCACACAAGCAGGTCATGACAGTTATGGACATACTTTTTGTTACACTTTTGTATTTGTCTGGAGAAGACTTGATTCAAAATAAAAATTAGTCACAATGTTAATCCATCCAAAGTTTTTATTTTTACCTTATTGCACTTTATTTTGCTTGTTTTATGGGACATACTTGACTACACTACATTTTGTTTACAGTTCCCAATAAAATATGATAAAATGCTAATTATATTTGCCTTTTTTAATTCATTGAAATGTAAAGGATTGTGTGAAATTTCATCATTTCGACTACTATCCCCAGTATCGAACTGAATAATAGTATATCGTATCGTATCGTGGGAATTTTTGAGGTATCAAAAAAAATCGAACCATTGGCTTAAGGAATCGATATTGTATCGTATCGCGAGGAAAGCTGTGATTTACACCCCTAATAACACTGCTTTCAGTGCCGGGTAAGGTGAAGAAAGATTTACTGATCCTGACTTTTCCGACAATGCCGTGATCTTAGCAGAGTCAATAGAGGCTCTGATTGGGGCTCTCAAGAGACTGAGCAAGGAATCTGAGTGTCTGGGATTGCGGGTGTCCTGGATAAAGACTAATATCCAGGCATTTAATGACTTCTTAGGCACAGCCATATCTGTCTGTGGGGAGAATGTCGAGCTCATTGATAGATTTACCTACCTTGGCAGTGACATTCATGTCTCTTGTGACTTTTCCTATGAAGTCAGCAGATGGATTGGAAGACCATGGGGGTTTGCTGGAAAGGACTGTGTGGCGTTCCCGATATCTTTGCAAGAGGATGAAGGTCCAAGTCTTTAGAGTCCTGGTGCTCCCTGTCTTGCTGTATGGCTGCGAGACATGGACACTCTCCAGTGAGCTGAGATGAAGACTTGACTCCTTCAGTACTGTGTCTCTTCAGAGAATCCTTGGGTACTGCTGATTTAACTTTGTGTCAAATGAGCAGTTGCTAGAGGAGTCCCGAATGAGGCACATTATCTACATTGTGAGGGAGCGTCAGTTACAGTGGCGTGTTTTCCTGAGGGTGCTCACAGGATCCTCATTGCTGAGGACCCAAGTGGCTGGACCAGGCCAAGGGGATGCCCATATAACATCTGGCTGCGGCAGCTGGATGGCCATTTCCAGAGGATGAGACTGGACCGTGTATCTGCCTGGGGGATCGCTGGTCAGGATCCCGAGGAGTTTCACTGTGTGGTGGGTGCGGCAACGCGCTCCCCAACCTGACCTGACCTATGACCCTGACCTGACCTGAACTATGATGACTACAGTCTCTTCTGTAGTGGGGACCTCCAACACCTCCTCTTAATCGTGTACGTACTTGTTCCCATGTCCATGAGAAAGGGTATCTCTTTCCCATCTATTCTCAGTTTTAACAGTCGGGCATTGCCTAGGTGTCTAATTAGGACTACAAATTGACTCTCCTCACTGCCCATCTCCTCAAGTCCATATTGCAAATTTTTAATTATAGGGCGAGCAAAAGTCCTTCCCCTTTTAAAGGGACAATTAGTGCTAAGGTATTCTGGTTGCTTGCAGAAGAAGCACATCACAGGGTCGGGTCTTGCCACTCACCCTCCTGCAGCTGGAGTCTTCTCATGCCCTTACTGTATAAGTTCTTGACTTGAGGCCCACTCCATTCATTTGCATTTTGGGCAAGTTTGGTGACAGCCATGATCAGCTTCTCCTGATTCTGGAATGTTAGGTTCTCCTGGTGTTCTCCTTTCCCCTACTTTTTTCTTTAATTTCTCTTTCAAGTTTTGCTCAATGTTGCAAGTAAGTTCTCAGCCAGTCCAGATCCTTGAATCAACAGTTGGGACAAGCTTACTTCAATGGCTCACGAATCTCTGGTCTCAGGACTTCTACACAGAGAGAGGTAATCATTGGACTTAGGTGTGCTGTTGGCAGTCCTGAGTTGGCAGTCTTCCTTGTCAGACTGTTCTGCACTGTGCAGTTTTGGCCAATCTATGCCCACCTTGTAGGTCCACTCCAGGGCATCTCTCAGGGTAGCCATCTGGTCTACAGTTGAACCAAGGAAACAGCATGTGTCAAAGAACAGAATCATACACACACACTCTCTCTCTCACACACACACACACACACACAGACACAGGTTTGTAATTATAACTTTGTGCGGACTCTCCATTCATTTCTATGGGGGAAACCCTAATCCCAACGTAACTACCTTAACCCTAACCATAAGTAACCAAACAAAATACAGGACTGGCATTTTTATTTTTTCATTGCATTAACAAATCTTTGTAGGGAAGAATTGTTCCCACACCGTCAAAATAACAGGTTTTTATTACATTGTGGGGAACATTTGGTCCCCACAAAGTGATATAAACAAAATCCTCACACACACACTAAGTCATACATCCTCTTCATGCCTAAGGCCTAAGACATTGACATAGAAATCAATCAATTTTCCTTCCACACTGTGTATGTTTGTATTTGCGTATTTTTGAAATGGAATACCCTTTAAACCAGTTTATTTCCTTTATCTGTATAGATTTTCCTACGATGGCGTATTAGGGCCACGTTGAGTAAAAAAAAAAAGTCTGAGATTTCAAGAATAAAGTCGTAATTTTGGGCTGCATGTTATTTTAGATAACAATATAGCCAGATTCAGGACTGAAGTAGAGGCAGGAACAAACTAGAGTCAATGATATTGGTATGCATGCTGTTTTATTGTGATGCTAATTAAGTTTTTTTAAACCTTTGGTTTTTATTTTATTGGCTATATTGTCATATTAATTTAATGTTTAATGTGTATAGTGCTTTCAATTAAAAAAAAAATCTTCATCATGAACATCATTGCTTTTCTGGTCCCCTCCCTGGGTTATTTTGGACCACCCTCCCCACCCCGGAAGAGGCCTGTGGACCATGCCAAGCCTGTCCTGGTCCTCACCATATCTGAATGGTCCATAAACCATCTGATTGACAGCTGTCAATCAAGCGCATGGAGCCAGTTGCCTCAGCTGGGCAGACCTCGTTCATTTCCATGCTGGATATGAGCACCTCGCATTTCACCTGCCCCTCAAACCCCACAAGCCCCCCCACCAGGACTGGACGGATTTAATTACCGCTGCATTAGAGAGGAGGCTGGAGCCCAAGGCTGCATAGACTGCTGTATTGTCTGGGAGCACTGGGCTCCGCCCCACCCACCCCGAGCTCCCAGTCAAATGTCTGAATGTATAATTTATTGCAGCACTCAGACGTCCCTTGACTTTAGTAAAGTGCAAATTATCATACTGCTATATGTAGTAATTAAATGGGAGGGATATCAAATGGTAATAGAATAGAGTTTATATTAGCGCAGAGAGACTGAGAAATAATTATTCGGTTTTATTTCTGAGGCACCAGAGACCTGTTTTGGCCTTTTCTCAACTTTTGAGTCCTCATTTTACAGGACTGCCACATCTCTAAGTGTGTGAGCCTCCCCCCCACACGGATCCTTGGCAGACGGGTAATAGACCTGGCTGCCTTTGTAATGGTCTAGAAATACGTAGCAAGGACTTGACAAACTAAAAAACCACCAAGAAAATGATTTAAATCCAAAATAATCAGTTAAACTACCCCCAGAAGGCTATAATAATTCCCCGCCCCCCCAGTTGCACTTTTGGGGGGTGATGCTAACAGTCACGTCTACGTATTAAACAGATAAATCAGGGGTGCTGACTGCAAACACACCAGCTGACCCCTGGCCCTTACGCAGTGCTTAAGCTCCGGGACCTCCGGCTCAGGGCTGCAGCTCCTCTCAGGTGTGCTCCCCCTCCTTAAATGCTACACCCAATGTAATGAAACTTAAAGTTAATTTGAGTTAAACTTTGGAATAAATGCAAATTTAATTAAAGAGATGTATATTTATAATATTGTTTGTGTTGTATAATTATATTGACATTCATTGCCTAAAAATAAATGAGGTTACCTTCTGGATCATTAAACTCATCTAATAGGCTAAGTCTGTCTTACAGTTTGATGTCATTAACAGTTGATAGAAAATGTTGCATTGTTACATGTTTAAGTTATTAATAATGCATTATCATTGGTAAAGATCATTTTGTGCATTTGGACATCATTGAAAGTCAGTATGTTACGGCTCTTCGTATAATGGTGGTTTAATTTACAAACTAAACACTGCCCTTATAGTAAGACACACCACAGTATGTGCTATACCAGCGAGTAACAAGATTTAATGTTTATTTACATCCTGGTGGTGACTGTCAGGACCTCTTCGCATTATGTGCCAGTGCGACACTAACGTGACGATTACTTGCACCTGTCACTCATTTGGCACTTGTTAGTTGTGTATAAAAGTGTTTGCCTTCACCTCATTGTTAGTGTTGTCATCTGTGTAGTCATCGCCTTATCCACCTGTGAGAGTTTGCCGTCTGTGAGTCTTCCCTTTAGTCGGTTCATGTTCCCTTTCACCTTTATTTTTATCCTTTGTTTCCAGTTTAATCCTGTTTCTGTTTTGTTCCTGGTTCTGTTTTGTATTGCATAATAAAATCCACTCATCCTAGCTCCACGGCTGCGTCTGAGTCTTTCCTCTCTCCCTGAACGTGACAGTGACCTTTGGCAGCAGCCAATTACAAATTGCCTCCAAGGTCATGTGTTGGGGCCATTCTTGGCTGATTGGTCGCCTTCCATGGGGAAATAATGTAAAGTAATAGCACCTGAGGGGGCACTTTCTCACATTAAATAAAGCCCAATATTAAAATGTAACATGTGCCAGATCCCTCTAACTCAGTTTTGGCTTCTGTCTCAGCCAAGGAGGGAATACAATTATGAGCTTACAGACGCTGATCATCAAACAGATTAAAAATGAATAATAATGATAAACATTGGCCATCCCTGGGAAGAAATGAATTAAGAGATATCATACTGAAAATTAATGTTAATTGGCAGCACAGCAGCCTGTCGCTTCTCTTAAGAGACGTTCTCTGGGAAGATCTGATGTTTCTGCAAAGGTAAAACTGCACCCTGTCCCCTGGGTTTGCAGTCTGTGATGTGTGACGTCTTCTTAGCCTCTATGATATCTTCCTTAAGAATTTTTCGAGTGGCCTGGCTAATGAAATTGGCTTCGGACCAGCATGACTGTGTCACAGAGAGCCTGGTGTACATACAGTGATAGGAAGCAAATTGGGGGTGTTGAAACAAGTGTTCACCAAGGAGGGGGCCACAGAGATATGGGAGGGGCCCCGGTTAGGATGAGTCAGGCTTGTAACAAAGAGGTTAGAGAAGTTAGAGAGCTGGGTGGGGAGTTCACACTGTCTGCTTGAACTGTCCGCAAAAGCTGCTGAAAACCTGTAAAAAGGGGCAACTGATGCATATACATGCAAAAGCCATTGAGGCAGAGAGAGCGGAAGGACTGATAAGCAACCAAACAGACATTATGCGATGAAAAGGTGATATTAAAATGTAACTTCTGCATTAAAAGGAAGTGATGAAAGACCGAGAAAATAACAAGCATGTGCACCTGTTGAACTTTGACCCCTAACAGCTACTTTCAGTCCCACCTGGACAGCAGAGATAGAAAGAGGCAGGTTGACACTTTCTGTAGGGGCAGCGTATCCCCAAAGCCCCGGCTGTGTGGATGAAAGCATCCTGCTCGTGTCCCTGATCCCTGCAGTCATGTGCTGCCCTGAGGAGTCCGCGGTGATGCTGGGGGGGCCACACCGTCAGGGGGATCAGGTCCTCGCCCCAGCATGTGGCCACATGGTATTGGACCAGCAAGGCGAGAGGAGAAGCAACTATCCGACACCATGAAGGAAAATACGTTTCTCTTTTTCCTCTCAGTTGCCCCAGAGTCACAGGTGGGAAACAGGTACCTCATAATGATTCAATCATCTCCTTTAGGCTGCTCACATGTCAAGTGAGCTCTGGAACATTCTGCCCCACTCAGTTTAGTTACACCACTTTTCACTAAATCATGTGAATGTTCCTCATTAAGGTTTGATCACTATGCCATTTATACTTCAAAAAAGTGCTCAGTTCCATTTAGATTACATCGGCACCCCCTTTTTGTGTAATATTCTCCAGATAAATGGTGTTAAATGTCTGAATTAAATAATAAACATGATGAAGAAAAGAGAATATAATACTTGAATGAAAAAAGGCACAGCCATCGGGAGAAATTAGCTACCTCGAGAAGCCTAATTTACGTAAAGCCAGAGGCGCATTTGCAGTATTGCCTCAGTAACATGGCACTGCCGTGTTGTTTCATCTGGCCAGTGGGGGGCGCCATACCCCCCAGTGGGAGTCGTTGGGTTAGCTGTCGCCTTGTCCCACTCCCTAACAGGTGTACTGAGAAATTGATGGAGTATGTGTCAAATTGCTCGGTCCGCCATACACACTGCCGTTGGCATCGCGGTGTCAGAATCCGTGGTGGGCCTCAAATAGCACCGGCCACCTGGAATTGATCAAATGTAAAGATGTCAGAAGAGGTATAAAATGAATCACCGAGAGCAGTGTGGCAACTGCGGTTTTGAGGGGTGAGGAGTGTGTGATACTGTACGTATACATAAGTACAGTCAGAGGGACATCAGGGACGAGCTACGCTCCGGGTTCAGGAAGGGATCTGGGTTATGGGTGACACTTTCCAGTGAAATGTGACTTGGCTGGTTTTCTGGCTTCTGTCAATAATATGATGTGAGTATGTGATTAATCAATTATTCAAATGATAGACTCATTATGAGCATAGTTCGCACCTTGCTTTTATTAAAATAGGCTCATTCGCGCTGTATACTATAATGTTTGCTTTGTGAAGTGGGGGGGGGGGGGTGCAGCCAGTCGACCTTGGACCCCCAGAGGTTTTCTTCTTTCCTTCCTTCCTTCCTTCCTTTACCTGTTTTCATGCACCGTTTCATATCATGTACTAATGGATCATCACACACGCCTGTGAAAGGCACTATATAAAAAACGCTTTGGATTCAATACGAAATACGTAACAACAAAGGGAGTGTGGAAATGAAGGGAGTTTTGGGAAGACAGGGTTTTAAGGAGATTTTAAGGCATGCTGGCTCTTTCAGCACAACGGGGTCAGGAATAAGAACTCCGGCACCGTCATCTGTCTTGGAGACAGAATTTACAGAGGGCACACACACCAGCGCGGCTCTGGGGACCCCCAGGCAAACAGTCAGACATTTGCCACTCCCCATACTGGGAGGATGGCTATTTAAGGATTTCTCAGCCACAGGTGAGGAATCCGCTGGGATGGATGAGGTTTCATTGACACTTTAGATCCATACAAATGAATCGGTGTCTCTGTGTGCACGGCGTGATTAATGTGCCCTGGAACAGAAAGGAGGAAGCAGAAATTGGCACACATCTGGAATTCTGTCCCTGCTGTCGGAAGGGATTTCCGTGGAATTTAGTGTGTTCGAATTACGGCAAAAAACATTAAATCCCCGCAGCTATGGACACGTAAACTGGGACATGGATGAAGGTGTGTGTGATGACTGTGTGTGTGTGTTTTTTCATAGATCACATGCCAAAGTGTGGCAAAATCTGAAACTTCCTTTCTTTTGGGGACATTTTTCAGGTCTCATTTGGACAACCTCAATTTTGTAATAATCGGTGAATGCAATAAAAAAAAGTAAAACTGTCCAAATGAAAAAAAGTCTTTTTTTTTTCTTTTTTGTATTTTATTTGGTTATTTATGGTTAAGGTTAGGGCTGGGTAGGGGTTAAGCATGTTGTGATTGGGATTAGGGTGTTTCTCATAGAAATGAATGTAATAAACCTATTTAGATAGGTATACCAACATGTGGTTCTTCCGGTTCTGGAATAATCTTATTAGGTTCTTGCTTTCTTAGAAGTTATTGTTAAGTAGTTTTGTAGTTGTTGTGTAGTTGCTGTGTAGCTCCAGCTCCAATGCTGTATGACACCTGTACCTGCATGAGCATTCAGTGGAAGCTCAACCTACAGTAACTGCACTTATGCCCAATTGACTCCTCAACAGCCACATCTTTGTAATGTGCTGTTTGTGTCAATTGTATGTCGCTTTGGATAAAAGTATCTCCTAAATAAAAGTAAATGTAAATGAACCTCAAGATGCCATTTTTTTCTTATTAACTTTGTCTCTTATTAAAAGGGAATATGTCCCACTGTAAGTAGCTGGTTTGCCTAAAGGTGGACAGAGTTCCCCTAAATTATTGAGCTCGACAGAGACAGACTGTCTTAAAAAGTCTATAGAGTCCATGGCTGCCCAATAAGAAACTTTGACCTCCTCCTTCCTGTTCTGCCCTTTTCTTTTAATCCAATCAACAATCCTTAAACTCAGTCAGGAAAAGCTCATGTATACCTTACAATCAGCAGATTTTCAACAACATGAAGGAGTAAATAAGCAAATACCATCCACCCATCCATTATCTACCACTTATCCGAGGTCGGGTCACGGGGGCAGCAGTCTCAGCAGGAAAACCCAGACTTCCCTCTCCCCAGCCACTTCCTCCAGCTCCTCCGGGGGAATCCCGAGGCGTTCCCAGGCCAGCCGAGAGACATAGTCCCTTCAGTGTGTCCTGGGTCTTCCCTGGGGCCTTCTCCCAGTGGGACATGCCCGGAACACCTCACCAGGGAGGCGTCCAGGAGGCATCCTAAGCAGATGCCTGAGCCACCTCATCTGGCTCCTCTCAATGCGAAGGAGCAGCGGCTCTACTCTGAGTCCCTCCCGAATGACCGAGCTCCTCACCCTATCTCTAAGGGAGAGCCCAGCCACCCCTTGGAAAAACTCATTTCGGCCACTCCTTCTTCACCATGACAGACCGATGCAGCGCCTGCATCACTGCTGACGCCGCACCGATCCGCCTGTCAATCTCCCGTTCCATCCTTCCCTCACTTATGAACAAGACCCCGAGATACTTAAACTCCTCCACTTGGGGGAGGACCCCTCCCTGAACCAGAGATAGCATTCCACCATTTTCTGGCTGAGGACCATGGTGTCAAAGGTGCTGATTCTCATCCCTGCCGCTTCACACTCAGCTGCAAACTGCTCCAGTGAGAGCCGAAGGTCACAGTCCAATGAAGCCAACAGAACTACATCATCTGCAAAAAGCAGAGACCTAATCCTGAGATCACCAAACCGGACACCCTCAACACCCTGGCTGCGCATAGAAATTCTGTCCATAAAAGCTATGAACAGATGATAAAGGGCAGCCCTGGCAGAGTCCAACCCTCAGTGGAAACGAGTCCGACTTACTACCAACCATGCGGACTAAGCTCTGACACCGGTCATACAGGGACCGGACAGCCCTTATAAGGAAGGACATGTAGACTGGTGGGGCAAACTCCCATGTACCCTCCAAGACCCTGCTGAGAGTATAGAGCTGGTCCACTGCTCCACGGCCAGGGCGAAAACCACACTGCTCCTCCTGAATCCGAGGTTCGACAATCCGACGGACCCTCCTCTCCAGCACCCCCGAATAGACCTTACCAGGGAGGCTGAGGAGTGTGACCCCCCTAAAGTTGGAACACACCCTCCGGTCCCCCTTCATGAAGATGGGGACCACCACCCCAGTCTGCCAATCCAGAGGCAATGCCCCCGATGTCCACGCGATGCTGCAGATGCGTGTCAACCAGGACAGCCCCACAGCATCCAGAGCCTTGAGGAACTCCGGGTGCATCTCTTCCACCCCCGGGGCCCGGCCACCGAGGAGCGACCTCCGCCCCAGAGATAGGAGAGTCCATCCCCAAGTCCCCAGACTCTGCTTCCTCGTTGGAAGGCGTATCGGTGGGATTGAGGAGGTCTTCGAAGTATTCCCTCCACCAACCCAAAACGTCCCGAGTTGTGGTCTGCAGCGCCCCATCCACTACCATAAATAGTGTTGATGCTGCACCGCTTTCCCGCCTTGACCCACTGGACCGGAATCTCCTCGAAGCCATCCGGAAGTCGTTCTCCATTGCCTCGCCAAACTCCTCCCACACCCAAGTTTTTGTCTCAGCGACTGTCGAAGCCACATTCTGCTTGGTCCGCTGGTACCAGAACTCAGCAGTTTCTAAGTAACTAATCTTACACTTACAGAGATCGATATCACTCATTCTTGGGAATTTGGATAAAACAGGTTTTAATTCTGAAAATAAAACGTTACTTAAATGACAAAATCTGAGGGTCTATCATTATAAACCAAAGTCTTGGCTGTTCTGCAATGTACAGCCTCCTCATTTTGTATTTTTTTTCATAAAATAGGCATTTTTTCAGTTATTACTTTGTTTTTGTCAACATCATCAGACACAATAAAAGGCAAATTATCTTTTTTTTATTTTGTCTAATATGTATTTATTTCTCTTGATATTTGTTGTCTAGGTTTCCAAGCCTTTCTCTGACTTCTATTTTCCCTTCCATTCAAGTAATTGATATTTTTTATCTTCCCTTCCTCCACCCTCTTCTTCCATCTTTCTCTTTCATTCTGAGGTATTCCTCCTTTAACTCCTTTGCGTATTTTCTCTCTCCGCTTCCTTTGATTTTCCCTGTTCTTTCTCCTTCTCTCCTCCTCCTCCTAGCCATAACTTCCTAAAATACATAAAGTCAAAGTGCAATGATTGGGGGGGGGGGGGGTGATTTGGGAGGAATGTTGTGAATGTTGGATGACGTAAGCCGAATGAACATGGCATGATAGTGAGTTGAGAGAGAGAGGGAAGGCACACCCCCTCCCCTAGGGTTGGACAATACGGAAGAAATATAGGGGGAATTACATCAATCAAAAATACAAAAGAGGTTAATGAAACATCACAGGTCATAGTGGTATTTATTGTGATCAACAATTACATTCTAGCCTCCATTGAGGACCACTTGGAGGTTTTTGTCACCACAGTCAGACAGAAAACCTGACAGTGGTGACGTCTGACAGTGGTGACAGAAACCTGCTCTTTCACATGATATGCATGAGTTGTTCACATTAGCCATTTTGTTTCCCCTCTGTTGCTAGCTCCTTCAGACCTTTTTGTAAAAAGTATACATTTATGTCATAATCTAATCTAATATTTTTTTACAAAAGAGACGGCGCTGACATGTTATGGTTGTGACAGTAGCAGTGTCCACAAATATGAACAAGTTTAAGAAAAATAGCAAACTTACAGGAGCTTGAGTGATCTTGAAGTATACAGTAGAGCTGAAGGTTTGAAAATGGGGTCCTCAGGAATGTAGTTGACCTTTTAGTTGCCTGATTTTCTTGCTTTTTATAAATATCTGATGGTGGTGACGAATATGTGGGACACATTTTGAGCAAACGCAAAGTAATAGTAAATAATGTTCAAAACTTACTGTTTGTAGTTTTTAATACATATTACAATGTATTCTTTCATGTGGTAAAGATTCAATTTACTTATTAGTTTTTGTTTTTTTAACCAAGTTGAAATGATTATCCCCTATCTAAGGACAATTGATTATGTAGGCAATGGGCCAGCATATAATCATTAAATTAATAAAAATAAAAAATAAGCCTATAAAAGAACCTTACATAGGTGCAAAGGACCCCCTAATTATAACCTTGGTTCTTTTTATTCATGAAAATGTTAATTTCCAACAGAATGAGCACTTTTCTTAGTGGGACATGTTTTTACCAAAGTTTCAAGAATCGGTGATGTTTGCATGACTGTGAAATATCGTAAAAAATACTTATAGGGTATATAAAGAGCCTGGATAAGTTTGTTCATTCACATAAACAGTTTATTACCAATGCAATGTTTTAGCTGCAAGATAATTGTTTGGCTAATGAAGGTCTGCTGTTTGCTGTTTGTACTGCTATACCAGCGGGACAAGCCCAGCTGAACGAGGCAGATGGCATTCTTATAAACAGTTATCTTTCTTTACTACTGCTCAAGTAGAGAAAACCCACCCGGCAGTGTACTAATGCAACCTTCACCGAGAGTGAGGGGCAGCCACAGAGGCAGGGGTCTTCAGCTTTTTATACTGGTGCTATCAGAGCAGGCTGTTGTGGAGTCAAATATAGCATTGACTAAAGCTGATTTGTCTGTCGGTTTGTATAGGAAATTCAGTGATAGGCCATATTTCTCAAGGCGTCTGAAGCCGCAGAGTAATCTAACCTAACCCACCAGCGTCAATATTGACCTATCAAATCACAGCATGTCTCTCGTAAATCAGGTTATTCCCCCCCCCCCCCCCCCCTTTATTTGGAATAGAATTTAAACCACGTAAAATCATTAAACTAATGAGCAGCTAATGAAGGATCCAGTGCGGGCGTGCGCGGTCACTCCGAATGATTGCTGTCAGAAACGCGGGGATGGCTTGTGAACAGACTCGCATCACACGCTCTATTAAATCCTGACCTTCTCAGACTGTTTCTCGGCTTGTGGGATTCTCTGTGTAAATTCTAGCGCTTCATCTATTCCCTGCTCATGCACACAAAGCCACCTGTTGGGAAGATGTCTAACTGTCGCCTTCCTGTGGTCCCAAATCCCGTGTCCTCTTTCAATTCATATTTTATCTTGTGTTACCATGACACGCTGTTACATTGTTTTGCACAGTTCTCATATTTTTTCTCTAATTTATTACTTAAATGCTTACTTTATTGCTTTTCCTTTAAGTGTTTTATTTACGCTATTCTTTGTAGTGTTTATTTCTTCTTGCACTTAGTTGCGTTTCATTCTGTGATACTAGACAAAGATATTTTCCCCCACGAGGACTAATAAAGTTCTGTCTTATCTTCACTGCAAAAAAGCAGCGTTATTGATGATTTTAGCATGTGAAATTTAAGCTGGAATAAAGTACAAGGATTTCAAACTTAAAATTAAACAAAAAAAATGTTATTCTGTTGCAGGTAGTGTAATAGTTGCTGACATTTTAATGGTGCCCGTTGAATTTTTCTCTAAAATAAACTACTGCAGAATGTTGAATTTGATACTTAATATAGAATCTTATTTGTATGGACTTGGCTCACATTTTTCCTTTAAAAATATCTTGACACATTTAAGGTGATGTGGTCTTACATCTCAGACAACACCAAATAATCCAGCAGAGGTCTGTATCTTTCCTGTAGGACTATAAGGTCATCGTAATTACACATATCTCAGCGGAGTCATTTAGCGTGTCAATCTTAGGCGCTGCTGCTCGAGCCATTCAGGAGAGAATGATATCAATTAGCATCCAATGACATGCCCGTATCCTTCAAATGCAATTACGGCAGATACCTGCTTTATAATTAAAATTAAATTGAAGAGCATTCAGCAACTCGGAATTAGAAAATTACACTTTATAGAATATCTCGTTACTTTGATTAATATCATATTCAGACACAAACATCCGTGCCACTCAAAACTGAAAGGTCACATGCCTCCAAAAGTACGTACAGCTCTGCCAAGATCACCGTCCGCTTTTTGTTGCACCAATAAAACTGATTTTAATTGGTGACTGATGGCTTGTTTACATGTACCGGGAGATTCATCAGTTGTTCAAACTGAAAACGTGTCAGTCCTAATCTCTTCAAAAGCGTGTAGTTAAGCATCTTGTGTGTTCAACACGCTTCATTTTTGCTTGTCGAAGACTAACGTGCAGGCAAGCTGTTTTGTTTTTCTAATTTGCTCAATTTAGGGCATTGATCTGTTTGTAATGTGGGTACATTTTTAGTGCGTGTCATTCCAAGGCAGGTCCATATTACCCACCAGTTTAGAGCACACCAATGACTGCATGTATTAAGCCTCCATTTAACAACAAAAAATCTGGAAAAAATAGTTCATATTTATATTTTTTCATGTTTATGACACATTCCCAGTGATGTAGGAAGGAAGGGTGGATGGAGGGTGCAGTGTACACTGTATGGACACATGTATTTCTCAATCACTGAATTCAGGGGTTTCATTCAAACCAACTGCCACAGGAGTATAAAATCCAGAACCTAGTCATGCAGTCAGGTTTACAAACATTTCTGAAAGAATGGGTCATTCTGTCATAGGATGCCACCTTTGCAATAAGTCAGTTTCTTCCCTGCCAGATATTCCATAGTCAATTGTAAGTGATATTATTGCAAAGTGAAAGAGATAGGAACAACAGAAGCAGAAGTGGTAGACCATGCAAAGTGACTTAATAAGTGCAGCATTCCAAACATTCTCTGGCATTAACCCCAGCCCAAGAACTGTGCTGATAGCTCCATGGAATGGGCTTCCATGACTGAGCAGCTTCGTGCAAGCCTCACATCACCAAGCGCAATGACAAGCGTTGGATGGAGTGGTACAAAGCATACCACCGCCGGACTCTGGAGCAGTGGAAACGTTTTCTGTGGAATGATGAATCACGCTTGTCTGTCTGGCAGTCTGATGGATGAGTCTGGGCTTGGCGGATGCCAGGAGAACGTTACCTGCCTGACTGCACTGTGTCAACTATAAAGTTTGGTGGAGGAGAGATAATGGTATGGGGTTGTTTTTCAGGGTTTGGGCTTGGCCCCTTAGTTCCAGTGAAGGGAACTCTTAATGCTTGTCACAATTTGGACAATTCTATACTTCCAACTTTGTGGGAACAGTTTGGGGAAGGCCCTTTTCTGTTCCACCATGACTGTGACCCAGTGCACAAAGCAAGGTCCATAAAGACATGGTTGGGTTAGATTGGTGTGGAAGAACTTGACTGGCCTGCACAGAGCCCTGACCTCAACCCCATCAAACACCTTTGGGATGAGCTAGAATGGAGATATTGAAGATCATCTTGCCTGTTTCCAATGGTCCTGTATATAGCCTAAATATTGAAACTATAGTAAAAGGTGCTAGTCATGTAATGCTGGTATGACGTCAGCATGGCTATCAACAGATCATTTCATTCTTCTGAGTGCCATGAGGTATGAGCCACTCCTGAACCACGCATCTTACGCAGGCAGTGTGGCTGCTCTAGCCTGTTTATTGTCTAACCAGTGTGTCCTGCAATTTAGAATTTAATACATGCAGTCATCGGTTCTCTAAAATATCACTTAATATGGACCTGCATTGAAATGGCACTCACTTAAAATTAACAGCCACGTTACAAATAGATCAATCCCCTAGATTGAGCAAATAAAAAAAAATAAAAAAAATAGCTTGCCTGCACATAAGTCTTCAACAACCTAAGATGAAGTGTGTTGATCCCAAAAAATTTTTACCTACCCGCAGCTGGAGAGATTAGGATTGACACGTTTTTGGTTTGGACAACTGACCAATCCATGTACAGAAAATGCATAGATAAGTTTCCAGACTGATAGGGTTAATTCTCCCATGTGCTTAAGTAAATCAAGAGCATAGCTGTGTGCCTTTTCGACTTAAGCCTGAACACACTTGCTGCATGGCATGCGCATCACTGAGCTGCTGCGGCGCGTCCACGTGGCTGTCCACACCACCTACATTGCTGCTGCATCGCGTCCACGTGGCTGTCCACACCACCTACACTGCTGCTGCACCGCGTCCACGTGGCTGTCCACACCACCTACATTGCTCCTGCATCGCGTCCACGTGTCTATCCACACCACCTACATTGCTCCTGCATCGCGTCCACGTGTCTGTCTACACCACCTACATTGCTGCTGCATCGCGTCCACGTGTCTGTCTACACCACCTACATTGCTGCTGCATCGCGTCCACGTGGCTGTCCACACCACCTACATTGCTGCTGCATCGCGTCCACGTGGCTGTCCACACCACCTACACTGCTGCTGCATCGCGTCCACGTGGCTGTCTACACCACCTACATTGCTGCTGCATCGCGTCCACGTGGCTGTCCACACCACCTACACTGCTGCTGCATCGCGTCCACGTGGCTGTCCACACCACCTACACTGCTGCTGCATCGCGTCCACGTGGCTGTCCACGCCACCTACACTGCTGCTGCATCGCGTCCACGTGGCTGTCCACACCACCTACACTGCTGCTGCATCGCGTCCACGTGGCTGTCCACACCACCTACATTGCTGCTGCATCGCGTCCACGTGGCTGTCCACACCACCTACACTGCTGCTGCATCGCGTCCACGTGGCTGTCCACACCACCTACACTGCTGCTGCATCGCGTCCACGTGTCTGTCCACACCACCTACACTGCTGCTGCATCGCGTCCACGTGTCTGTCCACACCACCTACACTGCTGCTGCATCGCGTCCACGTGTCTGTCCACACCACCTACACTGCTGCTGCATCGCATCCACGTGGCTGTCCACACCACCTACACTGCTCCTGCATCGCATCCACGTGGCTGTCCACACCACCTACACTGCTGCTGCGGCGCGTCCACGTGGCTGTCCACACCACCTACACTGCTGCTGCATCGCGTCCACGTGGCTGTCCACACCACCTACATTGCTACTGCAAGCCCTCTTCTTCTACAATGAGTATACCTTTGATAATGGCCATCAATAGAATGCTTGACTTAGAAAAGTTAGAAAAGACCATAAAAGTGACCAGTTCTTATCAGCAAGCATTCACATTTTTTTTCTTCAGAGTGAGAGCATAACTGAAAACTGTGAGTCACCAAATGTCGATATAATTATAGCCTGCGTTGACCACACCGTACACAAGTAGCCTCCTTTCTCCTTTAATAACGTAAAAAATGGTTAAAATAATATTTATTTATGCATTGCCTGCACATTGACTCTATAGTGAAAGGTGCCAGTTGTGTGTTTTTGCTGGTGTGATGTCAGTATGACTGTCATTGGGTCCTTTAACTGTCTGCTTTTCCTGTGAAGAACAGGCGCCACTATGACTCTCTAGATGAGGCACCGCTGCCACAAGGCGTGAGACGCACGGCTCGCACCGGCAGTCTGGCTGCTCTAACCTGTTAACATGGTGCCAAACTGAAAATCAACACGTTTTGCGGCCGCGACACAAGCGCCACGCAGCCAGTGTCTCCTGGCCCTAATATTATTAACTGACAAAAGGCTGTAGTGCTTCTTCTGGATGAGACACTAAACGGAACCATGTGGATGGGAGTTAGGGACGGGACTTGATTGAGGTATGCGAATAAACAGATTAGTGGGAAATAGAAAAGGTGAAGATCAGCACAGGAACAGATAATGGGCTTTGGGTCACATCTCAGGGTCTGGGCCCGTTTACTAGGGATTAAGTGTGAATTGGGATTTTCCTGTCTTGCTCATTTGACTCCCTCTGCCAGGCCCTGGGCTCTCCCTTTGAGTCTGGTTCCTCCCAAAGTTTCTTTCTTCTAGGGAGATTTTCCTTGCCACTCTCACCTCTGGGCAAGGATAATGTAAAGCCCTTTGAGACAATGTAATGTGAAAATCCGTTATACAAATAAAATAGAATTGAATTGACTAAAGCCAGAGGAATGCTGAAGCGAATGAGAGGCTCGTCGCCTTGCACAGGGATGACTTACCGCAATATTTAGATAAAATGTTCACCTTAAAATATATATAAAAAATCCTATATATTGCAAAATCCTTCACGCATAGAAATTTGTGTAAGATAAGATAATCGTTTATTAGTCCCACGAGTGGGAAATTGCATCGTCACGGCAGAAAGTGGACAGTTCAAGTTTAGAGCAGCAAAAATTATATACAATAGAATAAAAGCATGGAAATATAAATATGGATGAGTATAATGAAAAATATAAATGTATATATATATATGTGTCACGCCCACGCAGGCGGGACCCACCAGGTGCGCAGCATTACAGCTGATTAGCGGACTTTCAATAGAGACAGAGAAGCCTCTGCACGTTGCGAAGTATTGAGCCAAATGACTTTGAGCCATACCGAGCAATTCTGTGTCTTTCGTCTGCCCTATTTCCCACGCCAATTCAGTCTGCCTAGTGTGTTCTCCTTACCCTTTTTCCTTTCCTTTCCCAGAGCCGCTCCCGTACCGGACCTGCTTTCCCTGCCGAGATCGGCACGTCACGTCCCCGCTTTCCTGTGTGGTCGTGTCCCGTGCTTCCTCGTAGGACGGATTCCCTGTCTACTGACCCTCGCTTTCGACCATCGACCCTGCTTATTGCTTATCCCTGTCTGTACCTTCGCCCCGATTCAGCCATTAAAGCCGGCTGTTGCTTGCATCCGTGTTTTCCTGTCCGGGCGAGCACCACAATATGTATATATTTGTATTAACTTATATAAATATAATTATATGTATGTGTGTATACATAGAGTGTATATACACTCACCTAAAGGATTATTAGGAACACCTGTTCAATTTCTCATTAATGCAATTATCTAATCAACCAATCACATGGCAGTTGCTTCAATGCATTTAGGGGTGTGGTCCTAGTCAAGACAATCTCCTGAACTCCAAACTGAATGTCAGAATGGGAAATTAAAGAAAGGTGATTTAAGCAATTTTGAGTGTGGCATGGTTGTTGGTGCCAGACGGGCCGGTCTGAGTATTTCACAATCTGCTCAGTTACTGGGATTTTCACGCACAACCATTTCTAGGGTTTACAAAGAATGGTGTGCAAAGGGAAAAACATCCAGTATGCGGCAGTCCCGTGGGCGAAAATGCCTTGTTGATGCTAGAGGTCAGAGGAGAATGGGCCGACTGATTCAAGCTGATAGAAGAGCAACTTTGACTGAAATAACCACTCGTTACAACCGAGGTATGCAGCAAAGCATTTGTGAAGCCACAACACGCACAACCTTGAGGCGGATGGGCTACAACAGCAGAAGACCCCACCGGGTACCACTCATCTCCACTACAAATAGGAAAAAGAGGCTACAATTTGCACGAGCTCATCAAAATTGGACAGTTGAAGACTGGAAAAATGTTGCCTGGTCTGATGAGTCTCAATTTCTGTTGAGACATTCAAATGGTAGAGTCAGAATTTGGCGTAAACAGAATGAGAACATGGATCCATCATGCCTTGTTACCACTGTGCAGGCTGGTGGTGGTGGTGTACTTTAGGCCCCTTAGCGCCAATTGGGCATCGTTTAAATGCCACGGCCTACCTGAGCATTGTTTCTGACCATGTCCATCCCTTTATGACCACCATGTACCCATCCTCTGATGGCTAGTTCCAGCAGGATAATGCACCATGTCACAAAGCTCGAATCATTTCAAATTAGTTTCTTGAACATGACAATGAGTTCACTGTACTAAAATGGCCCCCACAGTCACCAGATCTCAACCCAATAGAGCATCTTTGGGATGTGGTGGAACGGGAGCTTCGTGCCCTGGATGTGCATCCCACAAATCTCCATCAACTGCAAGATGCTATCCTATCAATATGGGCCAACATTTCTAAAGAATGCTTTCAGCACCTTGTTGAATCAATGCCACGTAGAATTAAGGCAGTTCTGAGTATATATATATATATATATATATATATATATATATATATATATATATATATATATCCGGGCAGGCACACAATGGATTGGCATTGACAAGAACAATAATAATGCACCAGGAGAATTGCACATTATAAGTTGCACATGTAAATTGCACATTTTACCCAGGAATAATTTAATATTTTTGGTCATATAAGATATTTGTTTATCACTAAAAGTATAGGCATGTTGTGTTCGAAACATCAGAGACATCGGCTTTTTCCATGAAAGAGACTGACCAGGTGGAAGCTATGATCACTAATTGATCTGACCTTATTTATCTTCTTTAGGGAGTTCAGTGGAGAGAGTGGAGGCAGCTCAGGAGGGTATTTTTAAAGGAGTGAGGCAGTAAATATATCAGGGAGACTGGTGAAGGGCGAAAAGGAGAAAAGATTTGGAGATGTTTGACTTGTAGTACAGTAGGTGTAGATTTGGAGATGGTTGACTGTTGAGGAAGAGTAGGTGTGTTTGGATTGGTCCCCATGTAGCAATGTTCAGCCTGTTATCTTCCTGTTTGGCCAGCAGGTGTCGACAGCCATCTTGTCTCCCAGTGTTTCCCAGATCTGTTCTGTTCCTACTATATTCCCGTTTCTCAGACCACTGCGTGGCTGAATGGGTTAAGCATGCAGCTATGATTTTCCCCCATGTTAATTATTGTTTTGTATTGGTCCTTGCTTTTCTATTTCATTTTTGGTCATCCCTGCCTGTGTCTAGTTTTGTAGTTTTCTTTTTCATCAGTTCCCAGTCTCTCCTAGTGTCTGAAGTTCTTAGAGCTTGTTAATTATCCTCACCTGCTCCTCATTGCCTCTAGTCTCTTGTGTTTTTGTGGTTGATTTGTAATAGTCAACATCTATCCCTTGTTAGCCCTCGTTATCTGTGAATTTATGTGCCTGCCCTTCCTCTGTGCTTCCGTCAGTCATTGTGCTTGTTCCTGTGTTGCTCTCTGCTTTAATTCTTGTTTTCTACCTGCTTGTGTATGGTTCCTTTTGTTTCTTGGTGTGTTTTTTTTTGCTTCAATAAAGTCCCTCAGATTTTGTAAGCCACAATGTGGATCATCCGTCACTCCGCTGTGTCCCACCATTACAAAGTATACATGTGGAGATGGTTGACTCTTGTGGCATAGTGGGTGTAGGGGATCTGATTTTGGATTAACCAAAAACACTGATGGGTATCTAGGAAGAGTCACCAGCGAACTCAACCCAAATGCATTTAGCAGTATAGTGAGCAGTATAGAGAGTGACTGTGGAGCACTTACAAAAGTGATTGTGTCTGGGTGAATTGAGGATGTACTGAGGACTAATGTCGGTGCAACACACTCTTGGAAAGAGATCCCTTTCATTGTTGGAGGTTAGCGACGGCTACCTTCTCAATTACGAAAATTAAAAAAGGAAAAATAAATTGGCACCATTAGATGTGGTCTTCCACATCTTTTTATGTAAGCAGGAAATGGGCAGGAAACAGCATGTACTGATGGTGACATTCTGCTGTTAATTTCATTGAATTTCCCTCTCAGGAATGAAAGTGCAATCATAATGAAGACCAACTACGTTAAAGATTGCATACCCCTCAACTGGGGATGATGCGGATGTTTTGTTATGCATCATGGCACAGGGATAATTAGGGGATGCCTCGGCACACCCCTATTGAACAATGGGACAGCACCACCCTGGTCAGGATGGTGGGGGTTGCTCCACAGAAATCAACTCGGCACCCCAACTTTCCCAGTGATCTATTAATAGAGAAAAAAATACTGCAAGTTATTTCCTGGCAGAGAGAACTTAGGGCCAGTGGGTAGGTTAAAGTTGACTTTTATTAGCTCAGCCCGGACAGACTGGGACCTAAAGAACCCCCCTATCTGACAGGCTTTGTGGATCCTCCTCATATCTCATGTCTGCTCAGTACTGCAGATCTTCGCCCCTGAGCTCTGCCCCAGCAGAAACTCTGCTGTTTTTTTCCCGGCTGGCTTTGGAAGGCTTTTTTGGACAGCAGAGAGCCTCTGCCATCTCGGATTAGACCGAGCCGCTGTACTGTACCTGTGTCTCTCATCCGATCTCCTGATAAGTTACAGTAACACTGACCAGTTCACAGCAGTTGAAAGCAGCTGATACGCTCTGCTGGTTTCTGCTGGAAAGCTGGATTAAAGTAACCCGACGACACAGGAAGTGTGAGGGATGTGATGAAGACGATGATGGGAGTGGTGTTGTGCTGACCGGAAGCTTCCGGAAAACTACATTTTAACATGAAATGTCCTTGGAAAACAACACACAGTTTAAATATTGATGCACCCAATGATTTGCATTTTGCCCTGACAGCACTTACTGGGAAAAAATAAACTAAAGGTTAACAAAAAGCCAGAAAGAGGTGAACAGTAGTATACTCAAGTGAACTAGCCACAGGCCAAAATCATTATGTTCCCGCATTTTTCGGAAACATCCTGCGTACAGAATAATCCACGGCGTTGCCGTATTCACACTCCCCCGGTGAATGATGAGTCACAGAATCAGCACTTCTGTATTTCTTGGTGGAACTGCATTAACAAAATAATAAATAAATAAATAAACAAACAAACAAACAAACAAACAGTCCCACTGGTTACAACAAAATCACAGGGGTCCAAGTCCCAGGATGCCTGCAAATCCTCCCCTGTGACTCGCATGCATTTCCTGTTTTTTATCTGTCTTGTGGGGAGCATCAACCGATCTGCTGAAACTTTCAGACCCTCCTTTCCTGGAAACGCGTTACTGACAAATGCTGTTTGAAAGGGCCCCACAAAGCTGAGATACTATTTTTAAATGTAATACTACACAGTGCATAAATATGCAGAATAAAGTACACCCATGCCTCTAATTCATCCCCTAATGAGAATAAGTAAATAGATTCCAAGTTAAATGCCACGGAAAGGAGCACAAGAGAGTTATTATTTAGTAACTGTGGATGTGGTGCTGTTACAGCACACGCAGTAAAACAGCCGCTTTCGTCATCGCCTGGGGTGACAGAGCCTTTGCATAGAGACGGCCTCTCCGTTCCGTCGTAGCCGCGGTGACGGACGGGCCGGTGGGAGCAGCTCCAACAGCATGTGGTTATATAAGCTGGAATATCTTAAGCTGATGCTGAGAAATCATCTGCTGCTTTGAGGGAACAGAAGCTTTGCGCCCCCTATGTGTATGAAAGGGAATGACAGTTCTGGTTAGCATTAAACAGGGTGATACGTGGCTACAAGTAACCAATTAAGGTGGAAAGATTAATGGATGGAGCAATGGGAAGGAGTTTCATTCATGTGGGATGTTTCTCAGTAGACTGCTAGGAGTGGAATCGGTTTGTTTTTGTGTTCAGTGGTTTAGTTCTGTTTGTCAGGATAAATTGAAAGAAGGAAATAAATAGAGGAAGAAAATAGAGAGTAAATCCTGGAAAAGACAGACTTTGCTTGGAAGTGCTTGTAAGACAGACCTTTATAAATCAACTTCCTGTTCCCTGCTCTGCTGCATCAACACTTCACAACATTTCATATAAGCTTTTATGGTTTATTTTTCCTGAGGTAGAGTTAGGAATTCGAGTCAATGGGAGGTTCCCCAAACTGCAGAATCACAGGATGGCTCTTCTGGAGATCGCTGGTTGTCACAGTCTTTGTCCCGCTAACGGGTTTATGTATTTCTGCCTGTCCTGTCCTCTAAGATTGGCTTTGGCTTCCACCAGTTCTTTTCATTCGAGCTGCATCAGAGACAGCGGTCAATCCCAAAATGACATGAGGCAATGGAACCACCTGTCCCCGGTCCATGTTGTCACCGGCGTGATCCCGTTACCATGGTGACCAGAAGCCATGCCTTGTTTTAATCAGCTTTTACGTTTATTTACGCACACTTGAGTGTTTGGGAGAATTTCCACTCAGTGTTTGTCTCATGATCTGTTATTATTTTAAGGAGGCATCGTCCCAAAACTTTACAATACTGCCCATACACAATACAGTACACACACACACACACACACACACACACACACACACACACACACGTAGGTGGGGTAATGATCTACAATCAGGCAGAATCAGGGGAAAATCTTGACATTAAATGCTCAGCATTTCTGCAATTATAAAACAAATTAGCCCCCCTCGGCTTCATTTAAATTAATTAGCCTCCTTGTGTGTAGAGACACAAAGTGACACTGTGTCAGGTGCACTTAATACGACCCGATATTGTGAAAGTGCATCGTTAATTTTGGACGCGGCGGCTGCGTGATGGGGGGGCTGGGTCACGGTTCGGATCTGGCGAATCGGATTGCTGGCATCTTCCTGAGGCTGAATCTGCCCAACTGGACATTACTTGTAATGGGCGCCACAGACCCGTTTAGGATCCTTCCCACAATCTCAAACATATAGATATGACATAAAATAACAAGAAATATTGCTGGAAAGGTATTGCTTATGATTCAGAGCTGTATTTATATTTTGAACAAAATGGGGCGGGGGGGGTGTAATATGGCAGAAATATTATTTCAATCTGAATTTGATTTTCCAGTTGACATAAAAGATTATTAACTTTTTATGAAATAATTAATGTGCCTGCAATTAATTACCGTAATTATTGAGTCATATTTTGAATTTGCACACAAATGATTATTTCACTAGGAAATACCACAACACAGATGGCAAGATGGCAGAAATGCAGTCACTAATAGACTGCTAATATCGAATGTCTTGGAATCAGAAGAAGGGGATCATTTTTAAGGCCTCGTCTCTTTATCCTCAAAAACATTATCCCCTTACAAAAATCCATCCCCATCTTCAGTTCTTTGGTATCAAAATGTCAGATAACAGTGTAAAAGGGACAGATTCATTCCGTTGACACTGCACTGCTTACTGGTACAAGTCACTAACTCTACCGATTGACTGCAGTTTAACACAGACTGATTTGGGGTCACCCTCACTGCCGGATATGGGGCCCAGGATTCAGGACATGGCAGAGGAGTAAGATGACAGCCAAGGTTAACTGAAGCCAAATAGACTTTATTATTACGACTCACCTGGTTTCTCATTTTTACTCACCCCGGTGAGAAATCTCAAGGTAGTGATCCCCAAAGGCAGAGTTATGCTGTAAACACAAGTGCCTATTATGCTTATTAACCCTAGAGGCATGATTCCATCCAGATGTCCTAGTTTAATCCTCCCAGGAAGTCTGATTGGGGTCAGCTGGATGTCGTTACCTGATGTAAGAGGTAGGCCCAGGGTTGGTGATCGATGGTCATGGAAACACAAAAGATCACACACAATCTCATCTTGTAAAAATCACATATCACTTTTTAGTGATGTTCAGTTCTTATTTTCTGGTTCCCCCGTTGCCTTCATGGCCATCAGCAATCTGTTTTGCTTTTTGTTAGAAATTAGAGCTCCTACCCGAGGACCCGATGCTGGTGAAAACTGTGTCTACCTTTTAATATGCCCCTTAATAGGACACTTTAAGGTAAGGTCAAGTGTCTCATGTGATTCTCTGGAAGGACATTACTTTTAAGAGGAAAGGTATTACCTGAATGCAACAAGTTCTTTGGAATGGCGGCTGCATTTTTTTTGATTAACCAAATTAACCCCATTAACTATAAGGCTGTTTTTGGTGAAATTCCACTTTAAATCATACCCAAAACTAAAGACTTTGTCAGGGTCAGTACTCATCTGGCCCTGTCCCATATGCTTTTTCCCTGTTTCGCCAGCAGTTCCCGCTAGATAAGCCGTGTGCCTGTTACGCTATGTTAGCTCTATGATTGTCAACAGTAGTTATACCGTGTTAGTTATTTTATATACAGTACCTGTGTTCCTCTCAATCTTTCATATTGTGGTTCCCAGTGTTGTTCCCTGCCTTAGTTTCTGTTTTACCAGTTTAGTTTGGACCCCTCATAGTCCATTTGTTTTCAGATTCTCCCTTTTGTTCAATTTTGTAAATAAAACTGTCGTGCTCACTCAGTGATGGCAACAACCACAGATGATCCTGCTCAGGGATAATTAGTGGAACTCCCTACTTATAGGTATTGTTGTCATGCCACTACCAAGCAACTTAACTATCTGTTCTTCCCACAGTTGCATTCCGTCCGTCTGGCCCTCCCCAAGATTCCCGCGCCTCCTGCCTGCCCTCCGTCCCTTCCGCCCTAGCCGGAACGCCCCTCGGGGATTCCCCTTCTCTGTGCATCTACGTCTGGACTGACTCCCCGGCTCTTCAACCCTCGGATCTCCTCATCTCGACTACGGCTTTTGGACACGTCTTGGCTTCTGATGCTTCATACGGGCGGCTTCTCAATATGACCCTGCAATGGCTTCTGACCCCTCTCTGTCTTGTCCCAAATTAACCTGGTTACTTGGAATCCTCTATCCTGGTCCTGTTTTATGGTACAAAAACCCTGGTTTGTTGGAGCTGCTATGTAGACCGTCTTCCCCTTCTTGCCTCGGCATAACAGAATGACCCACTCACAATGACAATCCCATAGCTCTAGCAACTGCTCGGTCGTGTTGAGATCTGTATCCCTCAGAAACTGTCCAGTTCCCAGCCCAGCAGAAGGAACTGCTCCAAGGTGACTGAGTGAATGACCGATGCACACTGCAAGCATCATGGAAAAGACTGTTTCACTACCCAGTCACTAATCCAGATTCCCCAGTGCCTGTTCCGTCCACCACTTCTCTGCAACGAGAAGCTGCACAGTCTGCCGCAGCTCAGCCCACCACTGACTCCTCACATTTCAGCCCAATGCCGTCCCATGGAACTTCACTGCTCGGCCCGCTTCAGAGCCCTGCATAGGGGGGGGGCACCACCACGTCTCTAGATCCCCACATAGCACCCCCTGTGAATGCCATGTTTGGCCCCTGTCCCAAGAGAAGGAAGCGGAAGCAGCTTGGCCACACCAGCTTCACCCAAGCCTTGAGAGCCCAGCCTTGATTGGACTGGAGCCTCATCTGGAGCCTTCAGAGCCTGGCCCAAGAAGGGCCAACACCTGTGCTGAGCCTCTACAGCCTGGCCTGTGAGGGGTCTCTGCCCATGGCGAGTCTCCAGAGCATTGCCCACAGAAGTCCGTTCTGCCTGAGCATCCAGAGCCTGGCCCACAGGGGCCCGCTTCTCCTGAGCCTTCATATCCCAGTCCCAAGTGGGCCACTGCCTGTCCTGAGCCTCTAGAACCTAGCTTCAAGTGGGCCACTGCCCGTGCCGAACCTCCAGAGCAGGGCCCAGGAAAGGTCACCACCCATACCGAGCCTCCAGAGCCTAGCACAGGGGTGGATCTTATTGTCCTCTGCCAATTGTTGCGATTAAATGGCCCCTACCCTCGTATCAGAGGCATCAACCTCAACAATAAACTGTAAAATAGGCGCAGAGATTAAATGACCCCGCAGGCTGGAGAAAGCTTCTTGGGCCTCGGGAGTCCAATGAAATGGAACCTTGGAAGAGGTGAGTGCAGTTAGTGGGGCAGCGACCATACTGTACCCCTGGATAAAACGTCAATAGAAGTTAGGAAACCCCAGAAACCGCTGCAGATCCTTCCGCGTGTAAGGTTGCGGCCACTGGCTAACTGCTTTCGCTTTGGCAGGGTCCATTTGGACCATGCCTTCCGTGAGGACACACTCTAAAAAGGATATGTAACATTGGTGAAACTCGCACTTCTCAGCTTTTACATATAGGCTATCAACTAAAAGAACCTCGCGGACATGCTGCGCATGGTCCTCTTTGTTCCATGAAAAAATTAAGATATCGTCAAGGTAAACAAAAACAAACTGGTTATGCATGTCCCGCAGGACCTCATTGACAAGGTTTTGAAAGACAGCTGGGGCACTGGTAAAACCAAACAGCATTACAAGATACTCATAATGACCAGTGGACATGTTCAATGCGGTATTCCACTCGTCACCTTCCTGGATCTTGATTAGGCGATAGGCGTTCCTTAGGTCCAGCTTTATCCCTGAATACCCCCTGTAGGTCCAGATATTCAGCAGGTACTTTGGAGTGATCAGGAGCCTCTTCAGGGAAGGAGGGAACCACTGGCGACAGGGCAGAGTGCAGGCAGTGAGAATGGCATGATGGGGCCCAGGCAGTAATAATGCCATTTCCCCAATCAAAATGAGGCTTATGTCTGAGGAGCCACAGGTGCCCCAAAACCACTGGGGCCTGGGGGAATCAATTATTAACAGGGTTATATTTTCTATGTGAATAAACAGAGACTCGGTATGGTAGCGTGGGTCACCATTGCCATTCTTCTTACCGTGAGAGATTGAGCCACCAAGGGAACCCGAACTAGTGTGGTGGGTATCTCCCACTGCTTGACCTGGGTGGCATCTATGAAGCAGTCCTCAGCCCCTGAATCAATGAGGGCTGCTAGGGACTGCTGATGTAGCCCCCAGGACACTACGGCAGGCAGGATGGTTCTTCATGGGGAAGAGAGCAGAGCCAATACCATGCCCACCAGTACCCTCTTCCTTACTGTTGGGGACCACCCTTTTATTGAGCATGATGTGATGAAATGCCCCATCCTTCCGCAGTACAGGTATACTTGGGAGGACATTTGCTGCTGCCGCTCGATAACCGGTATGGCGCGAGCTCTCCAAGGTTAACTACTGGATCGATGGACTGAAGAACCCAGTCCTTTCCCTGACGCTCTCTCTCTTGCTGGAAGAACCAATTGTCTATGCAGAGAGCCAAATCTATTAAATCCTCCAGTGCGTCGGGAGATCGCATGTTGCCAGTTCATCCTTAATAGTCAGTGTTCTGAACTGGATAGCATAGTCCCGAGGCCTTCCTGACTGATTTGGAGAGGTCAAAAACATGCTTAATCTCTTCCGTGAAGATGGAAAACGCATTACAAAATGGGACTCTGGCATTCCAGGCTGCCGTCCCCCACTCTCTTGCCGGTCCAGTAAGCTGGGTGCTAACATAAGCGGTAGGAAAAACGGAGGGCTGCAGCTTAAAAATAATCGAACACTGAGATAAAAAACACCGGCAAGAACCAGGGTCCCTATTGTACTGACTGGGAGATGACAGGAGGGTTTCACATGCAGGGTGGACCAATGGTGCGATGGAGGGAATGGAATGAAGCTGTTGAACTTGGGAGGGTTGATTTGAAAGTTGAGGTCGGTGTTCCAGGTGATGGTTGGGCGATCGGTGTCGGTACTGAGAGGGATGGGCAGAATCATGGAATCTAGGAGGCGAAGCAGGAGTCGAAACACAGGGAAAAGGAACCAGGGAAAATTGCTTGAACTCAGGGCACACCATGAAGATCTCGCATAGATCAACAAACCGGGTCACCAGAAATAGAGAACCGATGAGGAGCAAACTTGAAACAGCTGGGAAAGGAGAGGTATGTCTTAAACCGGAGCAACCGGCAAAACAAGAAAAAGGGGCAATAGGGCTCATCACCTCAGGGAAGCCCTATCAGTTGGAATTATAATGGAATTGGCATGACTGGGATTATAATAAGGATTCCCTGGGGCGATCCATGACAAACGTCATCCAACTCTTACGTCCTGCCTGTCACGTCTCCGTCACTCTCCTGTTTTCGCTCACGGCTTGGCCCTAACAAGCCACACCTAGCACTTGTTTGTCTTATCTCTTCGTTCCAGCTCTCTAGCTAATAATTTTCAGCTGCCTCATGTTTGCTCCCTCGTTGGGTATTTAAGTGCTCCCTAGTGTTCCTCAGATCATCCATCATTAAAGTCATAACCCTGTGTTATCTATGCCTTGCCCTTCTCTGTTTCCCCCATTTGGATCCCCTCTAATCCTGTTTGTTTTCAGTTTCATTCTATTTTACTTAAATAAACCCTTTTTATTCATTTATTATTCCTTCTCCCGCTTCCTTTATCCCATCGGTTGTGACACCAACCTTACAGTGGTGCAACGTATGGGTGATATTACAGTAGGTAAAGAGACAGATAAAATTTGACAGAGGAACACTAAAATAATATAACTACACAGACAGCACACATGCATTGGGACAATGCCTGCACAATGCTCGAAAAGCATCTTTATGTTGCAGAGACATTGCCACTGAATATTTATTCAACATTCCCCTGAATGTCTGTGCGTTGTATTTCAACAGCAACCCAATGTTAATGGGATCACTATGCGACGTTTACCTTATTTTTAGCTTCATGTTATTCTTCTCGATTAGGCTATATGTCATGCACATGCTGCCACAGAGGAAGCAGGCACAGGAGTCGGAGCAGTTGGGTGAAAAAGAGGTTTATTCAGAATAGACACACTCAGGAACATGGAATGATGTCACAACATTACTGATGTTAATGACCGGACAGGGGAATCACTCACAGACACTCACTTACATACAGAGTTAATTAACACAACTAGAAACAGCTGATAACAAGAGGATTCCACACGAGGTGAATGAGGGGGAGTGGTACATGCATACATATATATATATATATATGTGTGTGTGTGTGTGTGTTTGTGTATTTATTTACTATAGGGTAGATTTGCTCTGTTTACTCTGCAGGTAGGCCAGCGATTCTCAACCCATGGGTCGCGACCAAAATTTGGGTTGCAGCAAGTTCTGAAGGGGTCGTGCGGCACAGTTGGAAATGTAAGCATTTTAAAACTAGCATGCTCCAGTGCTGATCCACGATCAGATTTCCCAGCCCCAGTCCTAGAATTAACCTGTATAAACGGATCTTGGGTCTGTAACTGCTTAGTGCAACCAATCCAAGAAGTCAAACTACAGATGTTTAGTTTAAAATTCCCTGGCACGTCCAATCAGATTTCTGTGATAGGCATCAATTGGCGTAAATTGTAGAGTGCACTGCGTGCTTGATCCAGAGCATGTGAGCGGAGTGGAGCGGAGCGTGAGCGAGTAGCAGAGCAGGCGGAATTTGGGCAGAGCGATTTTTTAATTAAGGCTGGAGCGGTCGCTCTGTCTCGCTCCAATTTCGCTCCGATACCGCTCACACTACGACTCTGAGGCGTGCGCAAATCTACCCAGAATTCATCTATACAATTATCAAGATTTAGATGTGCATTGGAATCTAAAAAGACCTTTCTCGGAAACATGAGTGTGCTAAGCGAACACGCGGAGGCCAAAGCAAAATGTGAGCAAGTTTTATATGATTGTAGCATATCAAGTCTATAAAGTAAATAAAAGTATAAAAGCCTATAATTTGGTAATCAAATAAATTAGTTTGTCATTCAAATTAGGTCTAATAGGATTTTTTAAATTCACGTAACGCTGTCAGTGAAATTTAATTTTATAGAGAGAGACGCAGCAGCAGCATCAACAGAAAATGACTGAGGAATTTATAACGTGGATGCGCTTAGCCTGTGTATTCTTCAGGCTATTAAGCCCACTGTGGAATGCCATTGCCAAACCTGGCCATTGTTGCCTTTATGCTGTTTAAAAATAAATATTTTCTGTTCTGAGTGCCGTTGCTCACATTTCTTTATGATATAAGGCATCGGTTTAAGGTGATATTTGTTAGGCATGCAGATTGTTTGTCCCTCTTTTAAATTGGAGCGAGCGTGGAGCGATTTGACTGGAGCGGGAGGAAATTTTAGTGGAGCGGGGAGCGGTGTTGAATTGTCACCGCTCCACTAACTCCTCCTTTATGTAAACTTATACTTGATATTGGGTTGCAACTGAACTGGCATAGTAAAAATTGGGTCACGGTGCAAAAAAAAGAGCATTGAAGTGATGCAGAAGATGCTTTCCCTAGGAAATAATTACTTTTATATGCAGTAATTGGTAAAGTAATTGAATTACTTTTGAATAAAGTAACTAGTAACTGTAACTGTTAATTTTGAGTGACTTGCACAACACTGCTCAGAATATATCAAAAAGGTAGTCAATTATTGTGTAGATACTGTTAGATAACCCTTTAAAATGTTAAGAAAAAGTGTTGCCATCAAGTTTAAAGATTCTCAGACTAAACACTATTCAAATGCCACAGCACGGACCGGGGAAGCGGGAGCAGGGAGATGGAGAACAAGAGGAAAAGCAGGCAGTACCGTCACTGACAAGACTATGGAAACATCGGAATTCCACATGAGGTAACAAGGGGGCGTGGCACACGGGAGGATCGGACGAGCAGGGCATGACATCAAAAGCACTATTCAAAAACTGTTTAAGTTACTATATTTCTGAAACAGTAAATCTCAGTCACACTTCAAGACTGGTCGTAGGAGTGAATTTTGTGTTATGCGCTTTGTGAAACATCTCCAGAAAATTTTGTACGCATAGGGCATACAGAAAAAAATGTTATGGCATTTGGCACCAGTTGTCACAAACCCGCTAGGACCAACAGAGGGATATTTGACAGAGTCTTTATTGTACCGAGCTGTAGCAATAGAAACTGGGAGCAGGCAGGATGGTGGTCGTACAGGCAGGGTCGAAAACCAGGAGATCAGGCAGGCCAGGGTCAGGATCCGGATGCGTGGTTGGGGTCGCAGGCAAAGGGGTTGAGAGCCGGGAGGTCCATCGGATGACACTGAGAAGGTACATGGGAAATTCACGAGGAGGAAGAGTGAGGGGAGGTCGGGCAGGAGGGAGGTCGAGACGGGTCACAGGGAGAGTCGGACAAGCAGGGTGGAACGGAGCTATACGGAAGACAGGGAAAGTCACGCTCAGTATGTATCTATTCATCTACAATACCTCGCACCGGGCTGCGGTGTTTTCGGGCTTATATCCAACATTGTGCAAGATTTGTGCCAAAATAGATAATGCATCAAAACACCCAAAAAAGAAACAAAAACAACAAAGCAAAACACTTCTCAGAAAACACTATTTCAAACTATTTACAAACATTTATTCTGAGCTTTGTCCATTGTCATATGTAGCTCTCTTGTTGTCACTCCTTGAAGCAGTTTCTGCCTGTGAAGCAGAGTGACATTTTTCTGAATATATGCAACACAACAGAGTAATCTTAAAGCAGCAAACTTAATAACTATTTTTTTTTTCTGCCTGCCATCTTGCCATTGCCTACGCATAACAAACTCCAAGAGTGAGTATAGTAGTGGCTTGGTATCCCAGACTTACCACAGATAGTAGCAAACACCATATATGACTTGTTTTTCATGTAAAATACAATAAGACGTGAACGACAATAAGTAATTATTATGATTATTAAAAAGGGGGTTATTTGAACACAGGCACTGCGTCATGGCAACAATCCAATAGACAGCTAATGGTGAACATCCAGTACGACTGATTCATCATGCTACTCAGCACGGCACACAATTTAAAACTTTTAAATTGTTTATTTTTTAAATTTCTGATTTAATATTTCTTCTCCTCAGTTCACCACGGGTCACTGAAACCACAGAAAGCCAAACTTCGGATAAGGGAAGACTACTGTATACTATTGCTAGGCAGATAAGGCACTTTTATACGTCAATTACTTGTCCATTACACAGCAGATTGCAGCACCAATTAAATTTTACCGTTTACGTACATACCACCAATAGAATTGTCTTTTACTCACATACCAGTTGTAGAGAGTATTTTTGGCCAGAAACTAACTGACAGAGGAGATAAAAACAGAAAATCTAGTATGGCAGTGCTAAGTTACTGAGCGTTCCTCTGATTTATTTGTAATAATTTGAAGATAAACATCATCATAGAAAGTAGAGCTTGAGTTTCTTTTACTCAGAAGAATCTAAACTTTCACTCCATTTCAAATGAACTATGTTCAATATTTTTAAGATGTGTCAAGCCCGGCCACAGACTGGTCCAAGTTACACTCACTGCATACATACTGCACACTGTATTTTTTGATCGGTTCATCCTAGCACATTTGCTTATGGGAGATACTCGGGGATCATCTAGAGTCAGAAGGATCCAGATCGGGCCTTTTGCTTGGCTACTCACGGACTTCCAGATTCTTATTCCTAATCCCACCTTGTGTTGTGTTGGGAATGCCTGTTGGATGGCTATCTACTGGCATGTTTTACCACCCAGCTCTCCTTTGACAGAGACAGTCACATTTCCAGAGCTGATGCCATCTGACCCGTCGATGATCGGAGAGCTTTTTTCAGCAGCTACAATGGGATCAAATGCGTGCCAGAGATGAAAATCCAGAGTTTTGCTAAAAATATTGAATGTATGGCATCAGGTTGCAGCAAAATACCTGGTCTCAGTTCTGAGATATGGCTTTGGTCTCAATACCAGCTACTACCAGCTACTGAGGCACAGTACAGTACAGCCCCCTACAGACAGGGCAGTGTCACTGGACCACTGTGTTTCTCAGTGGGGAGGCCTTGCTGCAATATGCCTGAAATTTAAGGCAAAACAAATGGAGGAAAGTGTCAGAAAACAGATAAACCCAAGAAGACAACAGAAAATAAATGCAAAATGCAGATGATGATACGATACCCAAGGCTACAGCTACACTTGAGCAGCCAAGTGTCCTTGAGGGGGCGCAGTCAGAGTTGTCTTCCAAACAGTGTAAATTCTATCCTTCCTTCCCCGCATCCTCCATGAGCTCCTGTTAATTAAAATTAATTGTGACTCACATGTGTGATGAGAGTCTGCAAGAGACACTTGAACCATGAGAGAATGTTTGGGATGAAACAGGTTTTTGGCTACTCCACCCAAGACCCTCGAAATCCCCCTGCCCTACATATGGGGGTCTGGCAAGGATTTGGAACCAAAGATAAAGGGTGTTGGGGGACAGATTTTCCATCAGCTGAGCCCAACAGCTTGGCAGCATTTTTGGGGCCTGTTTCAGGGGACCAGAGCGAGGACAATGACAAACAGAGTTCTCGTTGTTTGAATTCACCAACAAAGTGTTTACACTTCCTTAGCGATACAGTGGACTGGCGTGATGCTTCTCCATGCCGTCTTTCCTTCCTGTTCCTCCTCCAGATCCAGGCCAGATTTCACTGCCGCATTCTTCATTGACGTGATGCTGAAGGTTTTTAGCAGTTTGCCGAGTTGGCATCACACTGGGGGCATTTTGCTAACTCTCCCTCACTCGTGCTCCAAAGGTGGTGAAACTTGCCAAGTGTGTGTGTGTGTGTGTGTGTGTGTGGGGGGGGGGGGGGGGGGGTGCAGGATCGATAAGTTTGGCTGTTTCCATTTTCTTTTAGATGTGATTCAGAACAAACGAGCATCAGCAAATATGTAAGTAAATGACATATCATTGTAACTGTAACTGCTTCTTCACTACGATAACAATATGTGATTCAGAACAAACAAGCATCAGCAAATAAGTAAGTATATACTTTATTTATAAAGCAGTTTAAAAACAAGCTTCATTGACCAAAGTGCTACACTGAGTAAATAGATAATATCATAAAACAAATAATAAAATGCACACACAAACACAATCTGCACATGGATACTACGCTAAGGAATACAAATACATTTTTAGTTTAACCGTCAGAAATTAGAGGCAGCTCAAATATGGCTGGGCAGACTGTTACAAAGCCTTTTTCTGGGGGTGTGACTCGAAAATACATAGCTTATTGATGGGTTTGAACCTTCCCCTCCCCCAAACCCCGGCGCTCTGCGGCCCGGTGCTCTGCGGACGGATGCTTGGGAGCCCCTGCTAGGCTGTAGCCTTGTGATCTGCGTTGCATTGGCACGCCTTCCGGAAAGTGCCGCGCAACAGGCTACTCAGCCTGCCTAAGGATTACCTGGGTTTAACTGAGAAATGCAGCTATACAGTTAAAATGATTGGCCTATAAATAGCAAAATATTGTTATCGTACTCAAGAAGCAGTTACACTGGATGATACGTCAATATCGAGCTCTGCTTGCAAATCTTAACTGCAGAAAGATGACACTCCCATTTGTTTACTTTTTCAAGCTGATTTATACATGATGCAGAATGTGATCTGGCTACTTCTCATTTTCTACAAAGGCAGGCACAGTGCCGACGCCGATTCCTCCCTGTCATTTGATTATCTTAAGTCCCATTCCGACGCCATCTTGTTTAATCACCTTAAGAATTAATGTATGTAGTTTTCAGCCTCGCAAAAAGGCTGCGTTAAGATCCATGACATCAGGAATTATATGCGGCTTAATTGAAAATAGAGGCAGCATTCTTTGAACAGAGACAATGCATCTTGCAGGAAACAGATTTGCTATGTCGTGTCTGGAGAATTTGTTCGTATTTATGGAATCCGAACCCATTACACTATGGGATGACATTTAGCTACAATGATATAACCTAGTCTGGGCCAACTGGTCCACTAAAGGATGAGTACCCCCCCAGCAGATACACTTTGGGATCCTGACTTTTACTGAGTAATAATTCAATTTCATTTATTTTTATATAGCGCCTTTCATAACACAGTCACCCCAAGGTGAGGCAAGTGTGTGGTGACCCATCACCAGAGCATGTGAGCGGAGTGGAGCGGTGAGAATTTCCGCTCCTCGCTCACGAGGCTGTTGGCTCCGCCCGCTCTAATTCGCACTAAGCCGCTCAAGTCAAATCGCTCCATGCTCGCTCCAATTTAACCTCCTGAGACCCAGGGAAAAAAAAAGTATTTTGATTTTTTTCATATAAATCAAGTGTTGGGGTGGTAAGAAACAAATTACAAAGATTACTTTGTTTGTACCTCATTTTATTTAAATTTTACAACACGTGCACTTCAGTGCACAACAGGATTTCGTTTGTGAGAAAGATCAAGAATATTTAAGAGCTTATCATGAAAATTGAACACTCCACTGAAATCTTTGTGAGCAAGATATCAAAACATATTGAACATATTTACATAAAAACAACACAGAAACACATTCATTTATGATATCTGAGGAAGCACTGTGATTTTTTGGAGACACAGACAAACAATTGAGACTTCACACATCTCACGTATGTTTTGCTGTTGCACCCAGGCATTCTGCACCTGAATGGACGTGGAATGTCAACCATTTCAGGTAGGTGGACTGCACCATATTTTCTTATTGTCTCATAAGGGTGGGGCTTCCTTTTCTTGATTTGCGTTATCAGTTGAGTTATCAGTTCCTCGACCAAAAGGAGTTTGAACTCCAGGTACTGGGAGTTGTTCTTTGCAGCTCATTGCAAGGCCTGGTTGTCTTGTCGATGCTGAAGCCATGAGTTGGTAATGGCCAAATCAATGAAGTGAAGTATGGTGCGAACAGTCCACTTCTTGGTCTGGCTGGACATTCTGTAGAAACTGAGCATCCGATCACACATGTCAACCCCTCTCATGTTGATGTTATATTCCGCAACCACTGCAGGTCTTGGGACTTGGATTCGCCTCTTTTCTTTCTTTGACCATCTGGAACAGGTATCCTGGGGCTCAATTCCATGGGCAGTCGATGCCATGACAACAGGCTTGTTGTCCATCCACTTGGTGACTGCCATTTCATCAGGTCTCCGTGCAATCATTTCTGATGACCCTCTTGGTTTTCTGCTCAGGTTGTTGTCAGCAGTGAAGCGGCACTCTTTTTGGATGCGATTCTTTTGAATTGTTCCTGTAGCAGATAGGCCCCTTTCTTTAAGAGCATCCAGAACACTGATGGTGGTAAAATATCGGTCAAAGTAGACCAGTGATCCTCTGGGAAGTGTCTCAGTCAAATGCAGGACTGCATTTCCACCTATTCCCTTGAGTGAAGGTGTTCTTTCCCATGTAGGTTTCAAAATCCAGTACTAAGCCACCTGGACTTGCAAGAACGAACACCTTTAATCCTGTTGGATTCGGCTTCCCAGGTACAAACTGACGAACCAGACAACGGCCGGTGAATGGAACAATCTGTTCATCAATACAGACCTTTGTTGGCCTAGGTAGTCTGAGGCAACCTTGAAGGACTCTCTTCAGAACTGGCCTGACTTTCCACAGGGGATCCTTTTTCTTTTCATGTTCTGGCACATCCAGATCATTCACCACTTCCAGTGAAGACCTGATCTTTAAGAAACGATCACGTGTCATAGAATCAGCTATAATTGGGACTCTTGTTTTGGCAGCCCAATACATTTTGATTCTTGGATATCCAAGGCATGCCATGTACACAGAGATTCCTAAAAAGGTTTTGATCTCCTCTTCCGTGGTTTTCTTCCAACACAGGCATGAATCTAAGACATAGAAAAAGAATTTAGCAAAACGCAATTTAGCAGAATTAACATGAGTATCTGGGATAGTTCACTTACAACAATTTTACACTATATTTTATTTTTCTGTACTGTTCTGTAATAAAAAAAATTTTACCGGCTACTGCAACACTGAAATTTTCCTTTGGAGATTAATAAAGTATGTATGTACTGTATGTATGTATCTATATGTATCTGTCTATGTATGTATCTATTTATCTATGTATCTGTGTATCTACGTATCTATTTATTTATTTATTGGAACACATTTCTTTATGTTATCCTTCCTTTTTTGCTCATAATCAAAAATCCCAGATCCCTACATGTTGGTCTTGGCCCAGATAGGACGGTGGCACACTTCATCTGGCCCTGTGTCTTTATCTACTACATCGGCATCTTACTCATCCTCATCTGTTTCCTTATCTGGTTCCTCATAAGGGTTCTCACTCTCTCCTGGACTCAATGGACTCTCATCTTCAGAAAGATCTAAGTCTGAATCTCCCTCAATGATTCTGTTAAGAATTCTCTCTGCTTCTGTGAAAGAACTGTCTACTAGAAAAAAAGTGAAATAAACACAAATACTAAGTCCTACAGTACACATTAATAAATTAGTCATCTGCACCGAGAAAAAAAATAATCTAAGTTCTGAAAATTTACTCAGATTACTTATTAGATGTTCATTTAGGGGAATTAATCCAAATATAACATTAAAAAACATTTTAAATATACTTATTACTTATCATGCTTACCTTTCTTTCTTCTATAAAATGTGCTTGTGGAGATGGCAGCCATTTTGAAAAGACAGGAAAAGGGGAGTTGGCAAGGTCACAGCCCCACACATGTGACATCATTTTAAAGCTACGGTTGTCCTCTCTAAGACACAACAGGACTTAACAAAGTGGCATGAGTAGTATGAGAGATATAAGCAAAAACTAAATGAATTACCTGGTCTCAGGAGGTTAAAAGAGCGACAAATAATCTGCATGCCTAACAAATGTCACCTTAAACCGAAGCCTTATATCATAAAGAAATATGAGCAATGGCAACATTGTCACTCAGAATAGAAAATGTTTATTTTTAAACAACATATAGGCAATAACGGACAGGTTTGGCAGTGACATTCCATACAGAAATAGGCTTAATAATAAAGGAATCAGTGGGCTTAATAGCCTAAAGAATATACAGGCTAAGCATCCACGTCCTCAATTTTTTTCTGTTGATGCTGCTGCTGCGTCTCTCTATAAAATAAAATTTCACTGACAGCGTTACATGAAATTAAAAAATCCTATTAGACCTACTTTGAATGACAAAACTAATTAATTTTATTATTAATATTTACTTAAGGCTTTTATACTTTTATTTACTTTATAGACTTGATATGCTACAACCATATAAAACTTGCTCGCGTTTTGCTCTGGCTTCCGCCTGTTCGCGTAGCACACTCTCATGTTTCTGAGAAAAGTGATTCCAAAATGAATCTTTACTCACTGAAACATTGTTGTTCTTGCTCTACATTATTGTAATCTTTACGTTTGATAAGAATAGTACATTTGTATGATTTATCAGTTTCCTTTGTGAAATACTTTGCGAATTCCATCTTGGCCAATTTGTGTAACAGTCTTGATAATTTTACAGATGAATTCTGGAGCGACCGGTCCAGCCTTAATTAAAAAATCGCTCCGTGCTCTGACTAAATTCCGTCCGCTCCGCTCCTCGCTCACGCTCCGCTCCACTCCACTCACATGCTCTGCCCGTTACTGCATTTTTCTTTACAAAAGGGTGCATGAAGCTACCCAAAGAGAATCAAGGGGGCGGGGCAATATGAAGAAGTCACATGCCGCGGCATCATGACAATGACCACGCAAAAGTTTGGGGGGAGGGGGTTAAAAAATCCAGGGGTTCGTGGGTCACACGCTCTTCCAAAACCAAGCATCGGGTGTTCCGAGCCATTTATAGTCAACACAGGGGTTACCAAGGCGACCGCTAATGTTTCTCATCACCTTTGTATCTGTAAGTGGAAACATTTGTAGGGTTTACCTCACGGGGGGGATGGGGGGGGCAGTACTTACTGGCAATTTCCAAAAGAGCCCTGACTGAACTCTGTAATGATTTTAATCCACGGGTAGGTCTGACACTCTCCAGCCCAGAAGAGCTGTACAAAGCGAATTTGCAAATAGCCATGTGTGGTCATGGAGCACCATCCCTAGGGATCCCACTAACGCCTCAATGCAGGGAGTCTGGGGGGACGGGGGGGACGGGGGGGGGGCGTTGGATGGCTTATCTCCCCCAACCACTTGGACTGGGTGCCAGGTCCTTATCGGTCGTGCCGAGACGTGCCTGGGCCCATTGTGAGCTGCAGACCCGGCTCGGTCCAGACGCAGATGGGCCAGGCCCATTGTTGTGCTGCCTAATGCGAATGTGACAGACGTCACCGCAACAAAAAACAGCCTCCAGAATTCCACTGTTAAAATATGAGCGCAGGAGCAAATACTGGACAGAAAAAAGGACATTGGATTGAGGGTGACGCCATGTCCGTGCCCTTATTTCACCATCCTGCTGGGTTTCAGATCATCACTGTGCAATAGCAAACCCATCCAGCAGGGGGCATAATGGCAGACCTGTACCATCAGTAAAAAGTTTATTAGCTCCAGCCCAAAGTAGAACTGTCACGATTACCTGATTAAACTCAATTTCTCGATTATTAAAATCAACAGTTAGCATTCTCCTTCTCAATTACTAAGAAATACAGTATGACGGAAGACATGCATAGCTACACCATTTCCACTTGCCTTCTTTGCCCCACCTGATTTGACATATACATTTATACCTTCATATTTGTATCAAATCAGAATAAAGTTCATTAAGGTTTATAATGAGAAATTACATTTATCTTACCTGTAAATGTTTCCGGATATAAAAAAAATGATGATCTGACACCCTGTACTGTATGAGCACTTGGGGGATGGATGGATGGATGGATGCATGCATGCATGGATGGATGGAATGTTATTTTAAAGAATAAGACATTTTCACATGTCAGACAGCCTGGGTATGATATAATGTCACAGACCCGTTATTGAATTAACCTTTAAAATTACGGTGTAACGAATGTGTAATAAATAAAGCCAAAGACATCAGTCGTACCAGCTACCTTGATGGGTGGCTCGCAGGGTCAGTTTGTAAATGTTCATGAGATTTAACCAGAACTAGGGAGATACCATTTCCCAAAGCCGCAGGGGCCGCCATCAGAAGTAGATGGACAGATGGAGTAGATGGACAGTTGGAGTAGATGGACAGATGGAGTAGATGGACAGTTGGAGTAGATGGACAGATGGAGTAGATGGACAGATGGAGTAGATGGACAGTTGGAGTAGATGGACAGATGGAGTAGATGGACAGTTGGAGTAGATGGACAGATGGAGTAGATGGACACAGTGTACTTGGTGACTTTGCCTTACACTCAATGCACAACTTCTGGTTCAGCCCAGACTTTTGCGGTCCAAATGTTGCGAGCTCCTTTGTATTTTACAAGACACTATCCATGGTCTGATGATTAACAGTAAAAGGCTATCCAGGTTAAGACGGTCTCCAGCGGGGTAATTTGGCCTCTGTGTGAAACACAAGATAAGGGGCTATTACCTGAATAATGATGAATAAGAATGATTTCAGGAGCCATCTGAATAACAATCTGAATGACCGTGATTGAGCCCAGCTCTTAAGTTACTCCAAGCCCCATGGTGATTGCGATTCCTGCACGAAAATCAGGCTGCTCGGAACCAAACCAAAAACCAGCCTCTTGTCATCATGGATCTCCAGGACCCAAAGGGTAAAAATTCTGAATAAAGTAGCCACTTGCAGAAATGGCTCGTTAATTAGAGAATCATCTGACCAGAGACATTAGCTCGTTAGCAAATCCCTCCAGTGACGTCCACTCCTGCTAAATTAATTAGCAGTGGGATGATGGTGGACACCAATGAAAGCTCAGTAGGCCAAAGTTGCACAAATGAGTCTCAGGAGAGAGGAAAACTTAAATGTTTCTTATCAGTAATATTAATATTGAGCAAAACACCTTGAGCTGTTAATGCACCAAGAGGTAGAATCTGCAGCAAAATTACACCCACTGATGTGACGCATTGATATCCACAGATCGGCCTTTTGTTTATTTTTGCATCAAGAACTTCAGGAATTATTGTATATCTATGGGATTATTTTTGAAAGTATTATACTGTATAGATTTAATTAATGTATTTATTAGACACATTTTTTCAGAAAGCAGGGTGAGACAGTCCCTGGAGGAATTAGGGATTTAAGGGCCTTCATCAGAGGGCCGATGGAGACATCACTCTGGCATTTGAACCATCAACCTTCCAATCACAAGCAATCTCACCGCGCCACACATCAGCCCCATACACTTCACTATGCAATTGTGAGGTGGAAAGATGTAGTTTAAAGTTTCAGGTAGTCAAAGAAAATGACGTTTAAATGATCAGGTGTAAAATTATGAAGAGCAAACTGAGGACAAAGAAAAGCCATGCCTTGTGGTTGAATAATTCAGTAACACCACGCTGGCACATGCTGTGTGTGAGGTAGAATGATGTCATGAGAAAAGATGCAGGCAGAGAGGACCGTGAATCTCACAGCTGTAGCTGAAGACGTGTTAAAAAGTTCCCAGAGTTTCTCCTCGTTTGTCCTTCATCGTTGTTTGTTTGGTATTTTTCACTTTGTGAATGAGTCAGCCGCCACACTCCATGGCATTTTAACATGCGTTTTCATGTCGGGTCGTCAAACCCGGAATCAAAGTGTCAGGCTGAGCTGTTACATGCAGCATGTATGGGGCAGGAATGCGAATCCATGTCTATGCAGCTTTGTTTGCAGAATTCTGCAGCAGTGGCATAAAAAAATCACATTTCCAAAATAATAATATAAAAAATATACATTATTTTCTTTTGATTGAGGCCCCGTATGGCATCCAGCGTAAGTGTCTCCGGCCCGGCTTGCAAAGGGACGCCGGTGAAATTCAATCTTATCATGAGGGTCTGACGGCAAGCAGCAATCCAATCATGCCGTCTACGCTGTGACTTCATCTCGGTGTATAATATGCTCCTGTCATCTTCTATTAGCCTGACTGGATCTAGTGCCCTCCCCCACCCACTCACCTCAGGAACACTGTATCCGTGGCCCCCACCACCCTACAGAAACACACCCACAGAATGAAAATAAGCAAACTCACATCACAGGGGACCCATCCAACGAGGTCTCTCTGCCATATTGCTTCTTTGCTTTAAGACACGTCAAGTAATCATTTCAAGGTCTGTCTATAGACACAATACTCAGGATTTCCTTCTACGATACGTACGTCATTTAAACATGTTCTGCTTCCCTGAACTACCTTAATCCACTTTTTGGGGTGATGGAGCTAATAACCCTTTATGTGAAAGTACAGTTTTTTAACCATTATGCCACCTGCTGGATGGGTTTTGATTGTAAAATGATTATCTGTAACCCTGTGTTGTATGAGACTGTTTTGTTTTTTTTAATTAATTCTGTGAAGGACTGGTGTAGGAAACTCCTTTTAAAGCTTATTACTCAATGCTTGTTATCATATAGCAATGACTTTAGGGACATTTACAAGTTAATATATAATCAATAATGCCCTCTCAGTTGGAAATTTGGCATCCAGACCAAAGGGCATAATCCATGTTTTATGCATCAATGGGACTGCTTGCTTTTTGATCTCTTGTTACACAGTGCTGTTGCCAGAAAAGTATTCAGTCTATTTGGTAGCATCACTGTTAGTCAATCCACTTCAGTGACGTTCAAAGGAATGTGAGATGGACGACACGGGAAAAGGGAAGACACTTGCACGGGATCAGGTGCAGAGAGCGGCTTTGATGAGGTGCGAGACAAATCGTAATCAAAAACAGTCCAGGTCAAAACCAGAGAGAGCCAGAATGAGATCCAAAATGCAAGACAGAATCATAGTCGGGGGAGGTGCAGAGAGGATCGGAGGGGCAAGGCGGGTCAGGAGATTATCAAGCAAGGAGCGTAGTCTGGCGGGGGGCTGGACAGGTCTCAGGGTCTAAGGGCAGAAATGGGTCAGAAGATCGGTAGGCAGGGAAACAGATAGAGGAATGCTCAATGTCTCGGGTAAATCAGGAAGATCTCGGGTTCGGCCAGCATGCTGAACCCGTAGAAGTAACCAAGTCAATTAGACAAACCATCAAACAGCTGGGAGGAGGCGTCATATTAAGCTGCATGCAAGTAGGGAATCATCTTTGCCTCTGAAAGATGACCAGCCACGAGGTCCAGTCCACTCCAGTCTGGCCTGGCATGGTGCAGCACATGTCAGCAGATCAAGCACTGGGACGGCATCGGTCAGGAGGGAATAGGAGCAGCACTAAACAAACGAATAAACAATGTGAACGAAAGCGAAGAGAGGAATTAACAAGTGCATGTGGAATCATCTGACTCCGGGTCCGCCTAGGGTCTCCGATCTCCATCCCCAGCCTGCCAAGACCCCCCCACACTCACACACTCAGCCCATGTGACTCTGCAACACGTGTCCTGAAAATGCAGTCCAAGTCTGCAAAACCTGAACTGCAGCTTTGTTTAAGTCATCTTGCAGTTTACTTTAAGCAGATTAATGCATGTATACATTTTCCAAAGCTGGCCTCAGTTTTGCGAACCCAGACCTCCGTCTCATATTGAGGGATCTCTACTGTATTTACCACAATACATTAGATGAATATCCCTTTGCTCTCCTGTCCTCAGGATCTGAATGAAGCCATTCAGATGGTGTGGTCTTTGTGTGCTGTAATGGATACTTGCCAGCGCATCTATGGTGGTACAGCGTCTTTGAAACCACTAAAGATCAATAACAAAAGCTGCCCCATCATATCACAATGGCTACTATTACTATTGACTTTTGGTATATTTGCCATTGTCTTTCTTGTATCAAGCACAAAAGCATAACTGTGTGGATTTATGTGGCATTTTAGTCAGAAGTGACCATGTACCTTAAAGGTCTGGCTAGGACCTGAACCAACAACAGGTCAGGTCAGGTTGGGGGGAATGCACTGATACAGTGCATTGCCATACTCACTAGATGACAAAACACCTTGGGGTCCCTGATGGCAACCCTCCAGGCCAACACAAAGTCCAGCCCCACCCTCCGGAAATGGCCATCTATCTGCCGCAGCCATATGTTATGTGGGCATCCTTTTGGCCTGGTCCAGCCGCTCGGGTCCCCAGCAATCATGATCCTGCGAGCAACATCACCCTCAGGGAATTGCGCCACATGGCCATAGTGCCGTAAATGACACTCCCTCACAATGCAGGTAATGTGCCTCATTCGGGGCACCCAAAGCTACTGCTTGTTTGCCACAAAATCAAAACAGCGGTACTCAAGGATTCTCCGAAAAGACACAGTACCGAAGGAGTCCAGTCTTCATCTTCTCCCTTTTTGCGGGTGTATTATGTCTTACTGTATTTTTATTCATTAATTTTATCGTACGATTGATGTAAAGCAATGTCCATGTTTCGCAACCATACAGCAAAACAGGGAGCACCAGGACTCTAAAGACTTAGAACGCTGACTTAGAAGTTTGTCAAATCATGATAATCATGTTCCTATGGTGTTTGTATGTGCAAAATACAGCATAATGTGTTGTTATCAACTGATATTGCTAACAATGGCTAACAATGAAAGTGCAAACAACTGGGGCTTGTTTCAGAAAACCGGATCTCTGGCTTAGCTGGCTAAATGTAAATGAATAAGGATTAAGATCATTTAAACTGGGGTACTTTAAATACGACAAGTTATTTAGCTTAAACAAGAAATCCTGCTGTTTGAAAAAAGCCCCTGATATAGCTAAACGGGTTTCTGACCCGTTCAGGTGTGATGTCATTCCCAGCTCCGACTCCAAACCTCCAAGATAAATGGAATGCAACGACTGACCTTTTAAGATCCTCCCTTCAACATGTGTTTAAGTTTTTTCTGTTTCTATTCTTGATTTTTTTAGGCATAAGAGTATTTTATATCTTCTGGAGAGAAAACAAGTAATCAATAATCCATCAGTCTCTGCCTAACCTATTTGTTGTTGTAGATATTTATCTAAGTAAGCAAATGAGGGAAGACAGGGGGGAAATGCGACGTCAGCTACGTGCGGAGGTGCTCAATGAGCCTTGCTCAAAAGTGATTTGTTTTCCATTTCTCCCGCAATCGCTCTTAAATGGTTCACTGTTTTTGGTCAAATAAACAAACTTAACACTAAGAAAACAACAAATAGGAGGAGCTACAGCCACATGACAAGTGAGTCGTTATTGTGGCGATTAAAGTATGCAGCTCTACTGCCTCCTGCAGGCTATAGTGGGACACACTGGGTGGAGAGCTTCCAGCAGTACCTACTGAATTTGGGGGTCACGTAAGAAAGATCGAGTCCTGCAAGGTCACTGTGGTAACGCAGTAGCACCCCCCCCCACCACCACCACCTTTTCTGACCCTTTAATTAACGAGGTTCTTTAATTAATGAGGCTGTCATCGAATCATCTCCGATGGCAACGTTGGCCAGGTTAATTAAATATGGCTGATTTGACACTACAGTCACTCATTTTCTCACCAGTGATGGTGTATTTGTTGGGAGCTGGGGGCTTCTAAAACTGGCCCGGATCACGGTTCATAACCCAAAAATCTCTTAAAACGCACCCGCATCCAGAACCATATGTACACACAAACAGCGTAAGGCTATTTCTGGGCTGGCACAGCTGAAAACTCCACATGAAGCGGAGCATTAATCAGAGGCAAGTGCTTTGGCCTTAACAGAACTTCATATACTGTGAAATTGCCCTTATATGCCTCCTTAAGCACTATTTCTTATACGGTGTTATTTATTTTTTCTATTCACTGACCACATAACTTTTCTTTTTTTGTTTGGAAATCAAAATTATTCCTCCATTTTCTTCTCCGTTTTCTATTGAAAGCATTTTTCCAGTTAAAGGAATGCAATGATGAAAAGGTAATCTGTCATCACAGAAGGACAAAAGATGACACCTGTTTTGTGAGCTGAAAAGCCACACTTTTAATTAGCGGTATGGATCATTTTAATTTAAGCATGACCCCCATTTAAAGTACAAGATCAGATTTTGCTAATAAATTATTAGAATTCTGCCACTAGTCATAATCCGGAATATTCGGCCTGGTGTCTCTGGGATGTATGCTTACGACCAGCAGAGAGGAAAATACAAATGGTTTGTTGTATCACTGTCGATGACGATCACACATAGACTCACCCACACAACACACACAGAGGGGCAAATGCAAAAATAGCGATAAATAAAATGGACCCGTCCCATCTGGCTATGAAAGCCTTCTGGAAAACCAAGAAGTTAAGTCGAGTTCCCACTGAGTAAATTACCTTGGCTTCTCTGTTGTCTCATCATTATAACTGCCAGATATGATTACTGTATTTCACCTGGGTGTTATGATTAATTTACGTTACATCAGCTGGCCCTCTGTGCTAACTAATTATTTACTAAATGAGTGCAGACAGCAGGTACTGGGACATGAACTTCTAAGCCAGAAGGTTGTTGGTTTGAGTCCCGGGTGGGCTCTGTACTCTTGAGATGGGAATTTACCCTGCACTTCTACACAGAACAGCCCAGGCCATTTTAACAGGTACGTAAGTCACTTGGAATAAACGTATGCAATGTGGTAGTAAACACCGGCCAAGTCCATTACAGGCCCGAAATGGATCCACACTCATCATATTCGCCCGCTGGTCTGTGGTCATTATCATGGAGTTGACTCCCGCGTACGTCCTGGAAATTGTAGTGGGCAAGGTCATCTATCAGGCAACCCACAAGGGGGCAATATTCGCTATGGAGGTGGTGGGAAACAGGTCACTTAAAAACATTTGCAATAAGTGTGAGGCCTCCTGATGCTGACTCATGGTGCATAACATAAATGTGGAACCTTTCACAGGTTGAGCCACAGGCGGTATCATTGTAACGACTCCCCTGCCATCAACTCAAACCCCCTTCTGCCTCATTAGCAGGGGAAGGGGCTGTGGCATGTGATTCGTCAATTCGAATCACATGACCTCACAGTCATATGTGCGTAACACACCACTGCTGTCTTGTGGAGGCTTCATTTTTACTGCTAATCCTCAGCCTTATTAACTTTGACTTCCGTCAAATTAAATCACCAAAAAAAGGTACTTTTCCCAGGAGACAAGGTTCTCTTTTCAGGGCAATGGGCTAAGTTCCTTTCGCATTCCAGGCACACAAGCTCCACCTCAAAAAATAATAATAATAATAAACTTCAGTGGCAGAATGTTCTGGAAGCTAAGTCTTCCTCTAAGACTTCAAAAATAAAGCTTTATCAGCAGTAGCCTCTTCTCCCATATGAAGGGAAAAAATCATTTATGATTTCTGTTTGACTGGCATGAAAAATAGATCAAGTGTGGAGGGTCCCGCAATGCTGTAGCCTATATGCTTCACACGTGTCTCACCCACAGAAAAATGCTGATGGTGTGGGGAAAGAATGAAAGTCAACCCTGACCCGTTACGGACAGTGGGAGTTTCCATATTGGCTGCCAACTGGGGGGAGATTACCTTGCATCTCCGGAAAAGCACAGGTGTGGTTGTATGGGTGAAACAGTTAGAAAGATAATTCAGCAGGCAATGGCCTGGTGCATTATGGGTAAGGAGGGGTATCATTAAGATTTTAATGGTACTACTACTACTCTTACCAATACTGCTTATTGATCCAGTACTTTAATGCTAGTCTTATCAGTACTTTTATTTGAGAGAAAAAGAAACCAATTAAGAAAAGAATTAGCGCTAGTTTATTTTCTCATACGTATCGTATATAAACATTCTTGAGTTGCAAACTGAAACAACATTGTTTTGAACAAGTCACTATTACAAATTATAATGTGATTATTGATATTTTTTTATCATTCCATCTAGGGCTGCAACGATTCATCGTGTAACTCGAATGACTCCATTACAAAAAATCCTCAGTGCAAATGCGTTGCTTCGATGCTTTGTTTAATCCACACAATTATATACTGCTCAGTGATCACCTTATGTCACATGGAGGATTATTACTGTCGCACAGTGTGTTTGTGATACGTTACACGTAGCAGAGCGGTAGAAAAAACAAAGTGCCGACACTCCCATAGGGACCCATTCTAAAAAATGCCAGAAAAATTTCCGGCCAAACTTCCTGGTCAAGGAAAGGGTGAATAGTTTCAAACGTTGACATTCACGGCAAGAATCACGTTCATTTCCATTGCTTACCAACCAGTTTAAGCAGTATGTTGATAAAATAACAGATTTATATTTATTTTTGTAATAGATTGAGCTGTCATTAATATATTAAATTTGATTTTGTTTTTATAAGTGCTCAGCATTAGCTGTTAATGTTCAACATAATTAATAGTTATGACCGAAGGTAGCTTAGCAGCTACCAAGGCTAATGTTCCCATTTTACTGATGATTTTGTCAATTACTATAGACACAGGATAATGTTACATACAAATTGCTTAAATTATTTTCTGCTAATTTATTTGGCAAAAAAATATTGCGTTGCAGTAAAGTGTCTGTATTTTTATGTATGCTTTTTAAGTGCTGCATTTGTAAACTGTGCTTCAACAAAGAGAGCTTTTTTCCCCACATGATTTTCTCTCCATCATGTTGAATTACTTAGAATATGATTGAAATAAAATAAAAACTTTTATTCGTCAATATTGACCTATATATATATTTTACCCTTATTACCCCCACCCCAGGCTTTGTCTCTAAAGTGCAAGGCGTAAATGGGACAGTACATATAGTGGTAGTTTTTGCAATATTTGCCTATTTTATCCAATTTAGCTTATTTTGTGGCTAAAGAATGAAAATGGATTTTGATCACTGGATGCTTTTGAGAGATGCTTTCTATACAAGTAAATAAACTAGAATGTGTATTTTACCTGTTAGCCTTTATGAAAAATTATACAATATTGTTATTTGTATGTTATTTATAATGGAAAATGGTTCAAAATTGTTTGAAAGTTTAACATTTCTGTTTTTCATTTTTTTTTCCCCACTTAAAAATGAATGAATTAAATTTTTGTATTCTCCATCGGGCAGTGATGGCTTAATGGTTAGGGAAGCGCACTTGTAATTGAAAGTTTGCAGGTTTATATCCCCATCTAGCAAGGTACCGCTGAGGTACCCTGAGCAAGGTACCGTCCCCAAGCACTGCTCCCCGGGTGCTGAATTAGCTGCCCCCTGCTATGTCACAATGGCACTTGTGGGTTAAATGCAGAGGACACATTTCATTGCTGTGGTGTGTCAACAATGATCACTAAATTGTAATAAGAAACTGTTCTTAGTGTTCGGGGAAGATGTATTATAAAAGTCTGCACCGTTACAGTTATTTGTGGCTTGACTTTTAAATGTAGTCTATATATCCTGGGTCACTATAGGTCCAAGGTGTGTCATAGTGTTCTGTGAAAGTCCCATGTGCACTAGAGTTAAGATATACTATATACAGTATATATAGTTGTGCATGTACATAAATGCACAAATGGGGTTTAGTTTTTTTGACAGATATTATATGCAGTTTAACCATTGAAAATGTTTCTAAAAAGGAAACCAATGAGTTGTTCATTTTAAGAGACATGTCTTTTTACTCTTTTAAATAGTTACTATTGGCCTTTAATAAGACAAAAGTATTTCTTATCTGATTACTCGATTAATCGATGGAATAATCGATAGATCGATTACTAAAATATTTGATAGCTGCAGCCCTGAAACAAACAGCAATCTTTCATCATTATACACTGATTTTGTGATAATGGAAACGTAAAACATATGTAATCATGTTCACTTTTAAGTGAAAAACTGAATGCAGGACTTTTTCTTTAACAGCAATTTTACTGTGTGATAACCTTAGCTTGTCCAAGTCACTAAATCCGTGATCTGAAACTGTGCATTTCAGAACGAAATGCTCTGACTATTTCAGATTAAATTTATGAATGCACCCATAGCTTTGTATAATTTAGATAACTCCAGGCCACTAAGCATTCATGACAGCATACACAATGACAGATTCACTATCAGCTAGGCAGCTGAAAACTGTCTATTTCTATATGCATGTGATAGACTTTCGCTAGATGTTGACAGATTGCTTGTGTTTCCGCCTCCACATGTAAAACACTTGTTGCACTTGTGGCAATGAGCATTGACATCATTGACTCTAGTGAAATGTCACCACACTTTTGAATGTTTAGTTCTCTCCACCATCGTCACTAAAAGCAGGGTCTCTGTGTGTGTGCTGCACGTTGCTGCACATGAGAGAGAAAGCGAGAAGGACAGCGAGAACGAGTGAGCCCCCCTCATAAGCATAATAATTAACCTTATTTGTATCAGAATAAAAGGACAATATGTAGAGAGAGGACATTATGATGTTGTCTTGCTTATTCTAGAAAGATCTGCTCCAGGCTAGACTGTGAATTGAGGGACAGGGGATGTGTTTCAGCATGAGAGTGGAGACAGGTTTTGGAAAAATGTTGCAGAGGAAATAACAAAAAGAAAAACATTATGGCGTGAATATAGCATAAAAAACAAAGGTGATGTAATACTGGGCTTGGAGGTCGCGGCCTAGGCGCGAGTTCTGGACACCCGGTTCTCTTCAGGAACTTGGAACCACAGTCTGTAGCTTATTAATCCACATGTTTAACTGTTACTCTGCCAGCTTGGATATGCAGTTGTGGGGCACATCTGTTATTCTGATTGGTTATGAAAGTAGCTTAATCGCTCCTTCTCTTACAGAAATAAATTTGCAGCCTTTTGAGTCCTGAATCCAGACAGACCCACCACACACATACTCACAATAAATATGGCAACAGGGGTGGAGGGATGCAGCACAATAAATATTGTGGGTCAGATGGCCAGTCTGGCCCCGGTACTGGATCAATACTTGCAGTGCCAGTCAACATATTAGGTGACGTAGGTGGCCATATAGGGTGCAATCTTCTGGGGGAAAGCGTTAACTTAGCGAACTGATTTCACTTTCTTTCAAATGGGTGGAGCTTGCCCAGGGCTCACCGTATGTTTCCTTGTCATTGATAAAGCGAAACCAGAATGACAGAGATGAATCCTGAGACGAAACAACAAGGTATATAATTGACCTTGGGAGAGACAAGGTGTTCAAGCTAGCACCCAAATACCGAGCATCATATTGCAGTGTGATCTTGCGTTCCAAAATGTCGCTGTGTGTTTGAACCACCTCAGAGTTTATCAGACAGTCATAACTTTGCAAGATGCTGGCATTTATTGCACCTACCCCAAAAGGCCCATGACAAACGGAACAGTTAATTTTGCCATTGACATCCTGAGAAGCAGATTCAGTGCAAGCTTCCTGATTCCACCAAGTAACGTCTCAGCTCATCTCAGCTACATGTCATCTTTGAAAAATTAAACCATTTCTCTCGTCTGCCTGTTTCCTATCGTTTAATTACACGAGCCGCTACAAACGTATCCATTACCATGACTTGGCTAAATCCAATCGTTTCTTGCCAGAATCATTACTTTTTCACTGCATATTAGGCCGTTTCCAGCACTTGCACTAAAGCACAGGATCCTGGGTGAAATAAATGACCCCGGCATTAGATTGAAATCAATATAAGCCTCCTATTAATATCTGCTAATGTGCATAATTAACTTTTTTGATCGCTGGGACTGGAGAGCAATCTCCAAGGGCTAAACACTTTCCATCCACCGCTGGTTTTACAAACTGCTGGTTATTTCATGTTGGTTTTTCTGAAGATGTACACAGACAGTACCAAACATTTCTTCAAGGAAAAAGGAAAACAAAATCCAGCAGAAATGGTTCTTTATAACTTCTATTAAAGCGGTGGCAGTGTAGATATTTTTCTGGAGAAGTTTAAGTTCTACACATCTTTCCCCTGGGTACCACAGCAGAACTTCTACTAGCATGCGAGTAAGTAAGCATCTTATTTCTACAGCTCCATTTAAGAACTAATATCACAAAGTGCTTCACAAGTGATAAAACGAAGACAATCAGACATCAATAAAAGTTCTGTTTGTTTGCAGATGCTGCTAATTAAAGGAAGCCCAAGCTGCTGGCTGATCTAATGTCCATGGGCAGACTGTTCAACAGCCTTGGTGCACTAACCACTAAAGCGCTGTCATCCCTGATCTTTAATTTGGACTTGGGGGCTAACAATAATGCCCTCAGCAGAAGATCTGAGTATCCTCTTTGCTGAGTAATAGGGTCAAAAGGTCACGGATATAACTGGGCACCTAATTGTTCAGGTACTAAGTATAAGTAAATAACAGAATCTTACAATCTAACCTATATTATACTGGGAGCTATTATAGAGAAGCCAGAACAAGAGAGATATCTACTCTATAGCTGAGAGTCTAGAGTTGGGAGTCAGTAACCAACTGAATGCATGAATCCTGGTATGTGCGTGCATTGATTCTGCATGATGCACAGAGACCAGGCCAGGAACTGAACCCAGGAGGACATGCCTTGGAATCAGTCTAGGCACAAGCAACTCACTCCTCACACTTGACCATTATTTAGGTCTCTAAATCCTGCTACCAGACTTTGCAAACAACCTCTTTTGCCTTATGTATGGTGACAGTCAGGTATTATGGTGGCTAGCCCGCGCTGCACTACTGGTAGATTACTTAAACCTTGAACCAATCACAGAGATCAGCGGTGCTGTGTACCACCACTGAAACTACACATTTGTGTTGGGCCCATGAAGTTTAGGGGCCCCCTGTTGGCCACAAACAATCACTACACTGTGGGCCACATCCCAAAGTGAGTTTTTCAGTCAGGCCTGCGACAGAACAAGCTCACCCCTGGCAAAAATGTGATTACGCTTGTGCACAGGAACCAAACTGTGACTGAGGTCTGTAAATTAGTACTGGGTCATGACCACGAAGACACACTCTCATGGACAATCAGGGAGCGGCTGACATGTGGAATTAGCGATGATACGAAGGGGCCTCTTTTGAGAGGCCAATTTAACATCTCTAAATTTAGTGTGGGTCAAAACGAATGGGATTCGCACGTAAGAAAAAAAAAAACATCTCTGTCTAGGAAAGAGTAGACCGCCCAGAGTATCCCAGACAAAACTTGAGAAGTGAGCAGCAACCCTGAATACAAAATACTGTCCCTCAGGAGGAAAAACAATGTGCCATTCGTGTGCAGATTGAGGCCTGGGATATGGTACATGTGTAGACAGACGGCTGGTTGAAATAAGGAGAAATAAGTAGCAAGGGAAATGACAAACTGAAAAGTGCAGGGTCAACCGTCTATTCCCAAAAAAAGTTGTTGACTGGTGAGAGGATCGATGGCGACTGTAAAAGATATTGAACAGGGTGGGAGGGTGGCACTGAATCTTGCAAAATAGTCATTTTAAAGGGGACGCCCCCAGGGACATATTTTAGGAGGGGGTCCCTGAGCCCTTGTGGGGGGGATTCTTGAGCCCTTATGGGGGGAGGCTCACTGCTCAGGGCTCACTGCTCATGTTACAGGGTTACCCGATTATTACACTTGTCTCCATGCTTCTGGCACTGCTGCACGAACCTGGAGAGGATGCTGAGCGGAGATGGACCTCCAGGTGAGAAAATGCTTCAGAGGAATTTGAAGATCTACCCCATTCTGCAGAGGTGTTGGTCTATTACTCTGCAGACAGACAGCTGATTCTGTCATGTGATGCCTCACCGGACAGAATCGGGGCTGTTCTGTCACATGCAATGGAAGATGGGATATGCATTCATGTCTGGAACTCCGACACCATCTGACAGGAGATTCTCACAGTTGGGTGCAGAAGGTCCAGCAGGGATTTTTGGAATTCAAAGATTCCTATATAAGCGTCTATACGATTGAGAATTTATGATTATTACAGACCACAAATCTTCTTTATGTAATAAGTGGCAAAACAGCATCCATAACATTGGATCATGAAGGAAAAAAACAGCTAAACGGAGAAGTTTTTCAGCAGCAGATCCACTGTTTGTGCAGAACCTCTGGGGTATCGCACCATAAATGATGATCTTAGTACATGATCAGAGAATGCAGAGACATTTGAGAGCAAGAGAATGCCATGTTTGTTGACATTCTTCCTAAAGATGGACTTATTGGGCTACTAGAGGGTTCTAATAGTGAACAACGTCCTACTGTGATGCCACTGGTACCAGAGAAGGTGTCCCCAGGCAGTTCTTCTACCCAACTGAAGGACTGTAATAACGTATTATGTAATCATGGTGCATTATGTAACAACTCAACAAAATGTAACAAAATTTTATCACATAATGCTGTTATTACATAATGCCTTGTTACATACTATGTAACAACGCATTATGTAATTACACCGCAATATGTAATAACTTGACAAAATGTACCAAATGTATAGGCTACTTTATAATTCTACATTGCAACATTACCCTATTATTATTATCATTATCATCATCATCATCATTATTGTTATCATCATTCAATTTGTTACGTTCAGTCGAGTTATTACATTCTTTCGGCATTATTTCTTAATGCATTGTTACAAGGACCAATGTTTGACAGGAGTCTTCTGGTATGGCAGAGAATGTTCCCTGATCTCAAGGAAGTTCGATGGTTTATCCTGAGCTTCCCAGTCTGGTGCTTAAATGAAACAAAACTTATGTTGTTCTACTGTGTACATTCAGGTGAGTATACAGGGGGCAGGGCCACAGATGCACAGACCCAAACTGAAACCTGATTGGTCACAGAGTGCCCCCTCATCTGTCACTTACTGATTCAAACATATTACTGGCCCCTATATGAATTCTGCCCTCTTTTATAAGGAAATAGCTTAATTATAAATAATATTCCAACAGGGGGCGCTACCTAGTTTTCTCACTAATAGGCATCACTTAGATATTACGGTTTTGGCCCCGGAAAGATGGCGAGATAGGGGTCAGCTGGAGAGAGCAAGTGTGAGTGATGGGATGACAGTTCGTTAAGAGCTTTTTTCCATTAATACACTGCCTATTCCCGTGCTCACGTCTGCATCATTCCCTACTTCTTGCAGAGATAAAACTAAGTGTATTACTGTTTCCGTTGAGGTGATACAGCAAAGTGCTATTAACAGCCATTTCCTCAACCTCTGCTTGTGAATCTCCTTTATAGACAAAATAATAAAGAGAAACATTTTCAAGCGACTTGCCTGCTAATAGAGCAACGGTGTTGAGAGCTTCATACTCAATTAGAGCCAAGGGCAATGGCTGTACACAGACAGAATCTCAAACTGGAACAAGAATCTCTCCTCCTCACTGGGGTCGTCGTTTGAACGAGCGCGGTGACGGGGTCCCTCTCACCTGAGAGTCCTGGGTGCTGAAGAGAGACTCAGGAACCAAACACACCAGTAATTTCATAAGCATCCCCTTATGGGCTGAAAGTAGATATTTATGACAATTTTAATAATGTACTCATAAGCAATCTGATGTTTTTTTTCATGCATAATAAGCATAAATGCGGGGGGGTAATTGGAAGGTCTCTGGTTCAAATCCCAAGGCTGGGGAACGGTCATCACTGGCCTCATGAGCAAGGCCCTTAACTCCCAATTGCTCCTGTGACTGCCTGACCCTGCTTTTTCAAAAAATATGTCGGTTTGGATACAACCATCTGCAGGGCTCTCAAGTGTCACGCATTGAGAGTGACAGTCACTATTTTCAGTCTTTTGTCACGCACTCCCGCCACACATTGTATTTCTCACGCGGAAAAATAATTTGTAGGCTAATATGCCGCAGAGCCCAATTTTTCCCCAGACCGCGGCACAGTAGCGCCTCACTATAAAACAAGCGTGTCTCCGCTGGAGTCTAATGGTGCGCTCAGTCTTTCTCTCGGAACTCGGAAATTCTGAGTTGAGTGACATTATGGTGCGTTCGATTATTTCTCTCCAAGTGGGAACTCGGATGAAAACGTCACGAAACGTCAAAAAAAAACGTCGCTTCCCGTCGGAAACACGCCTCTTTTATGAAGTCGGACAAGATTTGCCCCAAGAGCCTGTCACTTACCAGCCAATCAAAAAAAAAAAGAAAGGGCCTACACAATAGCCAATCAGAAAATAGTACTATTGTATCTGGGTAAAATACAACACAACAACCAATGAAAAGGCATCCTGTGGAATGTCACTCTTGCCTGTCTTCAAAACTTGACAGCCCTGCATCTGTTAAACAGAATGAAAAGTGTAACCCAGGTTACAAATACTATAAATTGTAAAATAAATAAATTAACTATAAGATAATATACAAGACAACGATTTGTGAAATAGTCAAATTTACACGTTAAAACATTTACATGTAAAAAGTTTATGATTTTGGTATAACCTTCCTGCAGCGTGCCCCTCCCCCCTCCTCGCATGTGCGCGGTAGTGTAGTGCATAGGAGAGAGAGACTTACGGCAGCAGACTAAAGAAACAGCAAAGATGCGAAGTTGAAATAATTTTTTACTTTTCAAAGTAAATTTCGGATCTTTTCTAATCAAAACGGTGTTGCAGATTGTTGAAACGGTAGCGACCCTAACCAGATAAGTTTTGGTGAGTTTTACTGTTTTGTTATAGAGTTTGAGAGAAGTGTTTTATACGAGTAAACGGTCTAACTGAAGTTCGCTTTAAAACGGAAAATGTTGATGACATAATTCAAAGCAAATGGGTTATTTTTCGACTTTACTTGACAACTGAGTGTCAAGTGTTTATTTATTTTATGTGTTTATGTTACTTTTAATGTGTATTGAGGCTAACGTGTAGTGGAAAAACACCGTAGCCATTTTGGGTTAACCGTGAAACAGACTGTTTGTTTTTCTTTTTCAATTGTTAAGATTTAAGCACTTTTGACTAAAAAATATCATTTTCATGGCCTGTTGTGCAAGCCAGGTTTTTCTTCCACCCCGGACATCGAGGGATAACGACTAAAGTTTCTTCTGGCGATAGCCGATTCGCGAACGAATCGTTCTTTTTAACTCGGTTTTTTTTAGGGAACGAGTTGAACCAATTCGTAAGTCCGAACGAATCGATTTTTAAAATTATTTTTAAAAGTTTTTAAAACTGGTATTTGGCTATTCAACATCCAAAACCACCCCCCGCGATTTCGGATTTATTTTTCATGTTCCGTCCGCGCTTGTCTTTATCACTTTTAGGTTTATTTTTATGTTCGTCACTTACATTCGTCACTTTTGCTTTCCTAGACTTCCGTCTGGTGCCGAGAACACCCGAACGGCCGAGTACCTGGTCTCTAAGGCTACGTTCACACTGCCATGCTGAAGTGACTCAAATCGGATTTTTTGCCTTAATGGCTACGTTCACACTGCCATGCTGAAGTGACTCAAATCGGAGTTTTTGCCTTAATGTGACACAGATCTGATCTTTTCAGGGCTGTGTGGACACGCAAATCTGATCTTTTCAAATCGGATTTGTACCACTTTCATATGTGGTACTAAATCGGATACGTATCCGATTCGCGGCCATGCGACCTGAACGTGAACGCTCAGATCGGAATTCATGTGGCTTTTTGCTTATACGCATGCGCTGACATCAGCCTACACTGGCAGCGCAGGAAGGTAAAAATGGAGGAGAGCTGCGATAAGTCAGTGGAAGGATGGAGAAGGTGGGGATTTAATTGATATTTTGGGAAATTAATCTGTTCAAGCTAAACTGGAAGGAACCTATCGTAATAGAGTAGTATTTGAAATAATTGGCAAAGAAATGGCACAGCGCGGACACGAACGTGGCTACAATGCCAAAGGAAAATAAAGAGCCTGAAGTCAAAGTTTAAAGAGGCAAAAGACTCGAATCAGCGCAGCGGTCATGGCCGCACAACATGCTAATTTTACGACCAACTTTTTACACGTGTAAAAATGTATCAATGTGTGCATGCGTGACGTTTCGGAGGACCGATGCGTTCACATTACAGTCAGATTCAGCTCACTTGTACTTATGAATGTGAACCATCAAGATAGACAAAACTGATCTGAGCAAAAAATCGGAATTGAACGATGTGGCTCCAAAAAACCTGAGAGCCTGTTCGATGAACGAATCGAACTTACAGGTTTTCGGACACTTGGTGACTCAAAAGAACCTGTTCGATGAACGAATCGGAAGTTACGGGTTTTCGCACACTCGGTTGGTGAATCAAATGAACGGTTTGCGAACCAATCCCAAGAGCCACTGCGGCGTTTATTGCGGAAATGCAGTTACGCTGATGAATTGGGTAAAATAAATGCATCTATTGCCGATTTATGAAAGCAGTAAGGTATTAAAATGTATATATATATAAATTATTAAAATAACGCACTTATTGCATTTGGCGTTTATACAACTATTTGTACATGTTTATTTGTGCTTATTGTATGTGACTACTTACAGTATTATTACTGTGCTTTGTCTTTTCATGCCATTTCAAGGGTCCAATTACTTGCACGTCTTTTCCTGTATTAAAATAAAAGTGCAAATGTGTGATATTTCTCCAGTGAAATTGTTGCAAAGACTATAGACTGAATGCAATCAACAATGTAAAAACAGACCATACATAAACAATTCATATGTCCTGTAATAACTATTTTATACACGCTAATGTTATCAATATTATTACTATACCTGTATAATAATACCCGTGGTTCAGTCACTTATACTCGTGCACAAAATGCTTGCAAATATTTTAAAAACAAATTATCACAAGTATAGGCCTATATTTTTATATTAACATAAAGTAATACTAAACAATAACACAAACCGACAAATAAAACACTTTTAAATTCAAATGCCTTTGAATTTATTTACACGTTTTATCTGCAGAAATGTGGCTTAAAGACTTTGGTTGCTGTATTAGTCTATTGATATACGTTCTCGGCAACACCCCGAGAGCCCGTTCAATGAATGAATCGAACTTACGGGTTTTCGGACACTCGGTCGATGACTCAAACGAACGGTTCACGAACCGATCCCAAGAGCACTCGTGGCGTTTACTGCGGAAATTCAATTATGCGGTTAAAAGGAATAAAATAAAGGCAGCTGTTCATCATTTATCACAACAGTAAATTATTGCATTTCTGTATAATAAAACTATGTCTTTCATCAAAGAACAAACTAAGATATTTATTAACTTTGACGTTTACACAACCACGTATTTAAGTTTACTCATGCTCATTGTATGTGTATGTGTGATTGTATTGGTAATATTGCAGTTGTTAACTGTGATGTAGTCCTTGATACTCATGCACATGAATTTGGCTTAAGTAAAGAAAATAAGAACTATATATACACGCGTGTTTATTCAGCATCGACACCCTTTCTGCTTTTTATGTTTTTTTTTTATTGTGAATAGTCAAGCTGAACATTTTTGTTGAACACCAGCGCTATCTTTCGGTCAAGTAACGTAACCTTGAGACTCGTTGAGTCATATGGTCAGGCGAAAAAAAGACGAAAAAAAAAGTGAATCATATAATCGGTTTTAGAATCGATTCATTACAACAGACAGTTTGAAAGAATCGAATCGGTTAATTGAGCCGAACTTCCTATCACTAGTTTCTTCAGCTCGTATGCATGGGTGAGGAGGCGTGCGTGCACGAGGACATCGGATGGCGAGCTTTGCCCAAGGATTTCGCACCTTAAGAGAGTGAGACAACGTTACAACCGGCTCGAAGGGACACGGTTTGAACCCTATTTTCCCTACTGGAAGACTGTCTCACTGTTACTGTGGTAGGATTATGCAATTACCTCTCATTGAACTGAACTGAACTGAACATTGAACTGAAGCATATTATAAGGTTACCCTGTGTGATGTACTGTTCACTATTGAGTTCTTTTGTCATGTTGTTCATATGGTTCGAGTTGAATAGTACATTTTCATCTGTATTGTAAAAGAATGCCGATTTAAAGGGTCAGTACACTTAAGAAAGGTGCCAGGGTAAGAGTTGCAGTCTCTTTCAAATTGAGTTACTTAAAAAAAAAGGGGGAGTAAATAGTTTAGTAAATTTAACTATTAATCCAAGAGCAATTATACAGACCGGTCTAAGGAAAAAAAAGAAACACCTAGTTGACAAAACTAATTAAAATTAGGATAGTTATTACCAAAATCTATCCTGGATCTAAAAAAGGGGAAAAGGGGAAGTTGAGTCAAACTGATTTTGCTACTGTTGTGTGTGTGTGTGTGTGTGTGTGTGTGTGTGTGTGTGTGTGTGTGTTGTTGTATTTGTAATTTCAGTAAAATTGCCAGCTATAAACCCAAGGTTTTGTCTCTGGCCTACTTATCCATTGTTTAAGCTATTCAAACCACTCATTCCGAACCTAGAACTGGTCCAGTAGCTTATGTTCCCTGTTTTTCAGTGACACATGCGTTACAAAAGTCTTATACATACATATTACATATTTATAAACATTGTGGTTTTTCCCTAGTAAGTCATCAATTGCTGTTGCCCTGGAAATGCACAATGGGATGTGAAGTCACACCAATAATCAGTTTAATCATTTTTTAAATCAAGTCTCCGTGCTGTAGGAGATGACTTAATTGCACCCACCCCCCACCCTCTGTACGGAAAAGCGAGCGCTAAGGTATCAGTACTCACTCTGTCCAATAATCTGAACAGATTTTACGAAAGGCTAATAGATGGCATCCGATTTGCATAGAAATTATAGTGAAATCCCCCGGTGATCTATGAATGACCTATTTGTTTGGGGGTGGGGGTGGGGGGGGGGGTTCCATGCCGTTTATTATGAATGTCGGCTCTGCACTGTATTACTGCCGAATTACTTCAGTTTCTAATGTTATTGGCTTATAAACAGCCCATTTTTACATGCATCAGTCTTAATTGCACTGATTTAATATCTGATGATTAATGCTAATATTAACATGCCTCTCTGCAGACAGAACTCAAGCAGGTGTTTTGCAGTCACTGCTGTTTCCCATTTTATCAGTGGCAGTATTTTAATATTTTTTCATCTGGCACCCACACCCCAAAACTGTCAGAAAACAGAATAAAATAAAGAGGGAAAAAAGACAGACTTTCATCTCCATCCAACGGCCGCTGCAGTACATTCCTCTCAACCCTAAAAAGGCAGCAATATTCTCTGATTAATTGCTTTTTATTCCATATCTGAACCAGCGTTTCACAAATATTTCACAGTGACACATTTCACTTCTGTGATTATCAGTGTGTATTGATGATTGTAAAAAAAAGTTACTTCAATCTGTTGTCACAAATAAGTGTGTAATCAAGTGCAATTACACTGTTTTATGCATATATTTTTCTTTTCCACCCCCCCCCCCCCAAGCCTTATTACACCCAGATAAATTGTCATAATTACTAACTCATGTATTGGTTGTCTAAAACCACTGTACTGTGTTGTCTGAATATATGAAGAAATGCAATGATGGAACGAACAATTTAAACAATTGGTTTCACAATTTGGGGTAAGGATTGCAAGGAGTCCTATCGATAATTCTATTCGACACAAACTAAGTGTGTGTCAGCATTGAGAGCGAAATGCTTTGAAAACTGCATTTACCAGCACTGATGAAAATGGTTGCAAAACAGCTACCATGTACAGTTAGTTGGTGCCATTCAGTTTGACCGAGAAGCTGTAACAGTGAATAATAGTTTCCATTGGAGTGGAATGATTGTTTACAAACTACTAATCTTAAGCGGCAATGTATTGACATGTGTTATGTTCACAGGAACTATTTAATGCTGCAGTGGGCCACTATACTGTATCACCTCTTGAAGTGATGAAATTGCATGGTCCTTAAGAAGCAACAATGATCTACAGCTGGTGACAACACAGTATAGCTTCTAAAGCGTATTTATTGTTTGGCTGAAAAAACAACAACAAAGGCAATGATGCTGTCAGTGCGAGTGTCAACATGGAAATGTGCTGTGGTTCATATAAAATTAAAATGCAGCATCCTGCCAGATACTGACCACCCAACGGTATGAAGAATCTTCCGTGTCTGACCATGTGTGCTTGTGAGAATACCTTTTAAAGGGTCCCTATTTTGCTCATTTTCGCTCTAGCATGTAGATTTACATGCTTCAGTATTCCAAAGATGCAATATTTTTCTCATACTGTACATTCGCTCGGTCTTTGTTAGAGCTTGTAAGCTCCGCCCTGGATGAGCCCAGTGTGATCTGATTGGTCAGCTTGGTGGACTCGTCAGCTGGACCTACATGTTCCTCCCTTGTCTGAAAAAGTTGCTGCGAAGACTGTAGGTTGCGTGAGATGACCAGTAAGGATTGTGTAATGAGATGACCTCACCATATCACGGATGTAAGACCTAGAATTCCAATGAGCTGTTTTTGGCAAACTATAGAAAAGTGGTCTCTGCCTTGAAATTTACTCCCTTGGCATGCATTTTGGGCCTTAACACTTTGCAGACCATTTACTTACACAGAAAGCTATATAACACACTAAAGAAAATGGAAAAACTGGAAAAGCACAATAGAGTTCCTTTATTATGAGAAACCATAGAAAAACATGGTTGAAATCCAAATTCTGGCAATATGGTTCTCAAATCAATAACAACCATGTTTGACGGCCCTAGGCTTCTGAACTGGATCCAGGGGAAACCCCAAGTGAACATTTCCTGTCTACAACTGCAGATTCGTCCTCCCCTTCCCCCCTAATTATCGCATGGTCCCACATCAGGGACTAAACATATTCCTATTAAATGCCCCTCCCCCCCAAATTTGGTGCCCCTTCCAGTGCCATCGGGTTGCGTTCCCAGGAATGCAGGCCAAGTAAAGGTGGGTATAACATCACTTTCACTGTACATGCCACTCCAGCCAGTCACTATCTCACCCTCCACTGATCCTTTCACACATGCTGGTCAATAAAATAAATAATTCACATGAGCCATGTCATCGGTTTCGCTTTCAGCATATATATCCGGGAGATAAGGACCATGGGAAACAGCAATACACTGTGGAAGTACTCACATGGACACTATACTTTATCCAAGTAAACAGTCCTGTGCATCATAAATGATAAAATAATACAAAAATGCTCAGAAATAAATGTCAGAATCTCAAATAAGAATGAAGATGCATACAAAAGGCAAGCATGCACACATTTTCAATTTTGGCGCAACTACTTTAAGATGGTGGCACAGGAGGTAGTCCTATTGTTCGGCAACTGGAAGGTTGCAGGTTCAAGCCCTGGTTCCTCCTGACCGCTTCAAAGTGTCCTTGAGCAATATACTGAACCCCAAATTGCTCCCGGTGTGCAGGTTGGCACCTTGCATGGCAGCCTCCGCCACCGGTGTATGAATGTGTGTGTGGATGGGTGAATGTGAGTAAATTGTAAAGCGCTTTGAGTACTCGTAAGAGTAGAAAAGCGCTATATAAATGCTGTCCATTTACTTTACTCCAGCACTATTGGCAGATAGCCTTAATAGTTATAGACAGTAGAGAGTGCTGCTAAACTTCAACTCTGCTAAAGAAGCTTTTTTGCTACCCCATGTGATTCCAATGTAACCAAAAGGAGGACGACTCATCAATTCACTTCCTGTTTGTACCATTGGGCCTGCCCCCTAGGTAATGGTTAGGGTTGGGTATCGTTTGGGGTTTTTTCGATACCGGTGCCAAATCGATACTTTTAAAACGGTACCGGTGCCTGAACCGATACTTTACAAAAGCCACAAAATGATGGTGGATGACTCAAGAATACATTTTTTTTGAACAAAAAATTGAATGCTTAAAATTGAACAATATATTAAAAGTTTAAAGTATATATGAATATATATGTAAATACAAAAAACAACAACAAAACATAAGCCACCTATGTAATGTTAATTTAGCATTACATTAGCCTACTACTAACCTGCGGAAAGGTTGCTGTCGTCATCATAATCGGTGGACTCCTTTTTGCTACGGTTGGTATGACTGGGGCTGGGGTTATCCACACCGATCGTGCCAGCTGTTGTCCGCAAGCTGTCAAGCATGGTGCATCCCTCTGCTTTTAAGTTTATTCCGTGCACCCTCATTTCATTAGATTTGACGTGTTTCCCCCTTTACACGCAACTGCTGTAAAACATTTGCTGCACGCCGCGGTGTTGGAATCCTTTCTTGTGAAATATAGCCACACTTTCGACCGTTTAGTTTTAGGCATTTTAACAAAAGTTGTTTAATTTAGCAAGCTAAGATAGCGGTAGACCACCTGCTGCCGTCAGAGCAAGTGTAACGTTAGTTGCTGCATTCACGCGCATCTCGGATGGTCTCATTTCCTGATGATGTCACGTGTGTGTTGATGAATCTTATGCTTATTACAACTGTGTCATCATAGCCCCAGAGAACAAATATTTCAATCGACAGTTCAGGCATCTAAGTGGCACCGAAATTCGTGTTTTGTTTCGGTCCGGTACATACCGGTTATATAGGTTGTGTGGTTGTGTAATGGTTGTGTGAAATGCAGGGCTAGACATAAGGATTTAGGAGGGCACAGCCACTTTGGCCTTGGCTATTCATATTTTTTCTAGGGCACAAGGCCATTAAGCCTGGGCACAAGGCCAAAATTACTGTAATTACCAAGTTTAGACAATATATATATATAGCTTTATTTCAAAAAACAAAATCCAACAATAAAGGAGCCGTCAATATTTTTGTATTTGTTTGCTCAGAACACCCGTATTCTTTTAGTGTACATGACAATTGACTTGACGTTCGTTTTTTGCACACTGCACGCTACCAGTCCTATATCCTCCCAGCAGAGCTTGGTACTTCTCTGAGTCAAATCTGCTCTGCCTCGGCAAATGTTTTTTTACAATACCATCTGACACTTACCTGAACAAAGTAGATAATTTGCAACATTTTGCGGCAGTAGCCGCGAGTTCAGCTTGCTTTCTTTTACGTTCTCGATCTTTGCGAGGCATGGTGACAGCATAAGCAGCAGACGACAACTACACGATGATTACCGATGATTATGATGCACCATTATCATTGCTGTGGCTCCATAGTAGGCTGGACGATACATACCGTACCAGCCAATCATGCGACGAACACATGATCGTATTAGTCCAGAATTCATTGCGGTTCATTCAGTAGTTGGGAATTACGAGATATGCGGGTCGATCTCGTTTCTCGTATCGAAGGTTGGGTTCGGGTTCAGTACAGATGCATCGATTGTTGACGAGGTAAAGTAGACCGTGTCGTGCGCAAGTCTTTTGTGTCATGAACGTTACTTTCGGTAAAAGGGGGGCATACGGCCAGACAAACATTAAAGGCAGGCCAATCTTGGCCGTAAGGTACTTCAATTTTGAGGAGGCGTGCGGCCAATTTTGAGAGGCACGACGGCCATTGGCCGCGGTGCCGCGGCTTATGTCTAGCCCTGGAAATGTCAGTGAATGGTTTTTTAAAATGATTTATTTATTTAAATGATTTATTTCGATTCATAAAATCCCAAGACTGATCTACTTAATGAATCCCTGTGACTTTGAAAATATTTACTTGTATTGGTCCTTTTATTGTATAGGTGGCACTACTTTCTCCCTCACCTATAGAAGGGTTGCAATAGTATTGTGCAATTCCCTTGTGCCACCATCTTGGTTCATTGTCAATCATGGTAATGGAGTACTCAGAGCATGTGAATGCACGCAATTCAAGTGAAGTAGGGCTTTATTCTCTGTGGTGGAAATTTATGACACTTAGCCGGTGCTTCAGAATATGACGTTACTTTATTGCCAAGCTTGGGGAGCAACCAGTTCGAGGATGTCTCTGTGGTGATGCTTAAAGAACTTTCTGGTCAACACAACTTTTATAGGGGTACACAGATAGTTTGCGCCCCCCTCCTCTGAACCAGATCAAACTGGTTAGGGTAGGGGTGCACTTTGTAACACATCTGCTTTACGCAGTTTGCATCTTTCAAGCATGTATACTTCATGTGATCAGCATGCTGCAGGCCTGGGGCCCGTGAGGGGGCATCTACGCTTTTGCATGGTGTTCCTGCCATGTCTGCTCCATGCGCTCGATGCTCACGCCTCTGTCCCCCAGTCTGCATTTACTATGTTCCAAAACATGAGTGCAGCACTTAGCTCAATCCTCAGTCCTCCTTTAGCCTGTCTCGTGAATGTCAGCTGTCTGTCACCCTGCCGTTCTTGCAACAATATAAAAATACATAACAAAAGCAGTTTATCTAAAAGCTAGTTAAGAAAAATATACCCTCTGTTCAATTTTGTCTCACATCTCACACCAATCATATTCAGTACACTGCTTAAGGTGACACGAAATAATGTTATATTAAAACAAAATGAATTAAATAAAAGAAAACGGTGTAAAGAAAAAACGGATATTATTGAATGTCACATGCTGACAGTGAAGAGAATATTGTTGTTTTTTCAAATGTCATGGATAAAACTGAAGCAAATGAAAGCAACTAGAAATCTGGAGATATAATTCATTTATTTCTGACTGTGTACAAGAAGTGTACAGGGTAAGTACAAGAATAAATTTTATGTTTGTGCCTTTTGTCATTGTTTTTACAACACATCTGGTTAGATCGCACATTAGGTGATGTGTATTAAACATACAGTAAATTGAATAGAATCAAAACTGAATCCAGTCGGGCACTTGTGAATCGAAATCAAATCGAATTCTGAGGTCAGGGTCGATTCCCAGCCCTAAAAAATACCTATCTGTTCCTCAAACAAGTTTGTAATTTATGTTTTGGCACACATTTTTAACTTAAAGTCATTCTGAAACATGGTGTGTGAATTTTAGACTTGCCCATTTTTATTTTCAGCTATTTTTTCAGTGTCCAGAAAGTACAAATCCAAACCAAGTTTTTATTTTTTTTTATTTTATTTTTAACCAACCAGTTGAGACATAGCGTACTCAACAAAATCGCGGTCTGGATTTTTACTTTCTGGACCTAAACTTTCCACCTCTGTTTGAAAGAGACAGGCTGGTTTTGTTTTTAAGGACCTAAACCCATATGTTCCTCAAATAAAAAGATTTTGGTATGCAAGCCTTTGGCCTTTCTTTGGTGGTTTTCACATTTCCATTGAATCTGCATTTCTAAATTTGTTCTCCATTTAGAGCTTATAAAACATCTGTCCAAATATGGAAAGCTACTATATACTGTAATATTTCATATCTCTTTCTTATCGGATTGATATCGAGTCAGAATTGAATTGTTAGCCTGTGAATCAGTATTGAATTGAATCACAGCATCTGTGTCAATACCCAGCCCTACAATCCATATTACTCTCCCTCCACATATACTATATTTTCTTTCAGCACATGCCCATCAATACCACAAGTGTATTATTCAGGAGGTCGATTGTCATTTCTGCCAATAACATCCGTGTCCATAAAACGTGCCATTTTCTAGGTGGCACGAGATTCCATAATCCCTCAGAGTGATTAGGAAGATACTGCAATTGGATTGTTCTGGGTTGGGGGCGCAACATATGCCACATACTGTATACAGAAAACCTAAACAAACATGTCTGATACTTGGAAACACGACATTTAAAATGTTTATTTACAAGTTTGCTTTATTTTTCTGACCATCATTGGTCAACATCTCTGTTGTTTTGTGGCCGTAACAGCCCACCGTTGCTCATTCCTCAAAATGCCACAAGGCAGATAAACATTTCTTATTTCATAAATAAACAAACAACCATTAAAAATTAATGTCCCTTGTTATTAATCCCTGGCTTCTGAAAGGCAGTTGCTGTAAACTTTGCACATCTTCCAGCTGCTGAGATTATAATCTGGAGGCTTTAACAACACAGTGATGCACTTCCCTGCACTTTTTAGATGTTACCTTTGAACGGAATTAATTGATTTTAAATAAAGGAATATTAAAACCCACAGAATCTCAATAAGGTTACTAAAATTTGATCAAACAACACAGGGTGATGGCTTTTTTTAAAGAGTTTTCTGTTACTTTCGTGATAAGAATTGGGTTTACAGGTGAAATACCTGTATACAGTATTCATACAAACACACAGACTCTGTCTTTTGTCATCAGTGGGTCTCATACATACAGTAGATACATAGCAGAGACAAGACAAGGATCAGATACAAAACAGTTGATATATACTGTACAATGTGCATGTGTGGTTGGTAAATATATAAGTGAAGGGTTGCATGTCAGTGGAAGGAATGATGGGTTGAATATATGTACAAAACAATACAATAAGTAAAAGATGAATAAATGAGACTGAAAGGCATTGAGGAACGTACTGTGATGTCACAAACGATGTCCAAAATGGAGCAGCATACAAGCCATAGGATGCGTATCCTACTGCTCCAGGCCAGGTGTCAGCCAGGCTTCAAGTGGGTACATCTGCATGTTCCCCTCTTCCTGTCCCCCAAACCACTGTGTGCCCTCAGACGTGTGTGATTAGCCCATTGGCAGCATCTCATTAGCTTCTCCGTTAGAACCAACGATGGGTTTCCATAGAAGATCTGCATTGAAAAATTCTGAATCTTCCAAACTGTAATTATACCCTCATCACAATAGGTGTGATAGACTCCAGCTCTCAAAGCATAATTAATTTTAAACTTACCTGTTGTTTACTTTAATTGCTGTGACTATTTTGAGTATTCTTTTGGATTCCTGGTGCTTTTTATGACTTGATTTTTCTCCTCGTATGGGTGTGTGTGGATCCCTGTGGTTGTGATGTTTTGTTATTGGGTGGTTTCTGGTTTTATTTGCATTTGACATCTTTCAGTTTTTGTAGTTGCCCTCCTCTCCTCTCAACCAGCTCTCCAGCTTTCTGAAGTCCTCATTCCAGTTTATCGTCCAGGCTTACACCACCAACCAACCGATCTCCTTCAAACAAATGTTACTAGAGTTGCGCATGGACATCACCTGGAGGTTTGATTTTATTTGTGGTGCTGAGACTCACAAACGCTGAAAAATGCTGACTTTCCTGGTTGGCCGTTCTGGAAAGAGTCCTAAAATATCCATCCATCTATTACTGTAACCGCTTATTCCCAACTGGGGTCGTAGGGGGGACCGGAGCCTATCCCAGGAACAGCGGGCGCAGGAGGGAACCATCCCTGGGCAGATGCCAACACACCGCAGGGCGCACACACTCACATGCACACGCACACAACTACAGGGCCAATTTAGACTCGCCAATCAACCTGCCCTGCTTGCTACAGTATTTGGACTGTCGGGGGAAACCGGAGTGCCCGGCGAAAACCCGCACAAACTCAGGGAGAGCATGCTCTCCACACAGAAAGGACCCAGGACCTAACCCAGAAACCTTTTTGGTGTGAGGCAGCAGACCTAACCACTGCACTGCCCTAAGAGTCCTAAAAAATAATAATTAAAATCAAAACTCAAATCATCAGCGCCTCTTTTGAACATAAACTATATCTAAAAAAAAAAAAAAAAGTTTTTTTTTTTTGGTGGTGCACAGCAGGTGAAAACATGAAAAGTTATTCTCTGACAAAGTGAGCTACTTGTTCAACTCAGAGAATCTGCTCACATCACCGGTCTCTCTACTGGCATGCAAATGCAGCTCCAAGTTCCTGTAACATCTGATCTGCATCTGTCGTGTGTCTCATGTCAGCATCTTTAACAATCCCACCAAAATCAAAGCCCACTTTCTGCACCTCTTGTCAGACTAACCGGCCTTGCAAATGGAAGGCGCCCGAACACCATGTTCATACTGGGGCTGTCAGGGAGTCCCCCAGGGCTACACCATGATGAGCAGGAGGGCCTCTCTGGTGGTGCAGATGCCTGGGGCACAGCCCAGGCATAGATCTTCATGATGACAGCAGGTGTTCACATGGAAACTTCCAATGCAGAATGCCCAGAATCTGACTGAGGAAGGGCCCTGAGCTACCAGTACCACAACATGGGTTATTTGGACCTAAGAAAATGATGGATTCTGTTCAGAACACACAGGCGATGGTGTCAGTGACCAGTGGGAAGGAAGTGAGAGTCAGAACACCCAAGCAGGAGGGCTGAGGTGATCATGACCAAGATCAGAGTTTGTTCATTTAAACAATCTTGAATGTCACTTGCTGTCAGTGTTGGCCAGCACAAGCCAGGGGGAGAAGGTTGCTCTCGATAGTGAAGGGGAGGGTCTAGGTCCCAAGCACAGACAGTTCTGGATATTACCTGGTCTCCAGTTATTCTAAACTGTGGTTTTCTGGTTGCTGGATTGAATTCCAGGGTTGCAGAGTGGATTTGGTGTTGGACCCTTAAGCAACAGGGACTGCTTTCTGAATAAAAAATAAATTAAAAAGCATGTCACTTTGGTTAAAAGAGTCCCCAAGTAAATAAAATGTGAAATGGAAAGGACCCCACCTCAGACCCCACATGTGAAGATGAACAGACATACTATTTTCAAAATGGAATGAGAAATAACTATTTGAAAAATGCTACATTTGTTAAATGATTTTCTGTTCAAAGATGGAGGTCCAAACGTGAGCAAACCCATCGATTTTCCTGAAAACACTTGTCCTATGCAGGGTTATGGGGTGTGTGTGTGTGTGGGGTCAGAAGCCTATGGGTGCAAGGGAGTGAACAACCCATTGCAGGACACACACACACCATTCACACCTATGCTAAATTTGGCAATTTCAATTAACCTCAGCATGTTTTTGGACTGGGGGACCCAGACCACAAGGAAGAACCTTCATGAGGACACAGGGAGAACATGCAAACTCTGCATACATGGAGCCATACATGGTGCGAGGCAACAGTGCTAACAACCTCACCACCGTACTGCCCCTCCATGAGCAAAGAAGCAAGAAAATCATCTCACTTTCCAACAGCTAGATTTTTCTTGAACTTTGCAGATTTAGCTAGTGACTGCAAATCATGCACATGCACACAAACAGAACAATTACTTGGGCTTAGGCAATTATTTTATTGGAGGAACTGAAATTGACTAATTGATCACAGTGACCCAGCACATACCACAAAAAAACAATTACATTAAACCGACAAATTAAATGTGATAAAAAACAACTTTGCTCATCAAACTGAATTAATAAAAAGGACTGAGAAGCAGTTACTTCTCTGGTGTTGAGTGAAGCTTATAAATGTGTTTAATCCTTTGAAAACCTGTTTGTTTGAGAGCTGCTGGAAGTGAAACTTTGACCCACCACTAACAGATAAAAAACCAAACCTAAATTCTGAAGTCCAGCAAAATAATCTTAATTAATTCATTTAAAAAGCAGCCCATGGGGTTGCACTTCTAACAATTACAGTAAGTATGAACATGGAATCATCAGGGTCATCCCATGTACAGTAACAAAGATAGTCAGTAAATGGATTTAAAAAATACCATACCTTTGTGTTTAAGAAGCTTCAGCAGACAACTGTGGGCAAATACAGAAGTGAATCTCTCTAGTGTTGTCCATAAAATGCATTAAATGTGTCAAGATCTTTGTAAGTTCGTGAGCATCAAGAGAGCTTGAGGTTTAGAGTATATGGGCAATAGATACAATCAAGCTGCATCCTTATTTAAAATTAAATGTGAAAATACTTAGTATACATGTGTTGCATGGAAATGTCTGTCTGTTTGTATTTTATAAGTATAAATTGAAAACTGAATTCATAATGAAAAAGCCATCAGGTTCTTGGCTTGTATGCGGTGGATTCCTGACAGGCATTTAGGTCTAAATAGCAGACACATTCTGGGCCTTCAGCTCAGTGAAAGGACTGTCAGAAATGTCAAGATTCATACACGTCACGCCTGTGCTCACCATCAATCATCTCATGCTGGCAGGAGCGCCGATGAGTACCAGGGAAGTTTAACTTCGCCAGGATAATGGGTGTCCCGTCACCACGGACGCCATCCTGGGCCCTAAATCGAAATAAATATTTTCATGTAGAGCACTTATTGGAACAGATGGAGATGTCTAGAAGCTGGGTCCCCTTGTGTGTTGCTGCCATCGGTGAGGGATCCATCCAGGAATACATGGCCTCCCAAGGGAACAGGCCGGAATTCCAGAACACGGGGCCGGCTTCTTCCCATTGGGGGTCCAATCGATGGATAGTGTTGTCCCACACAGAAAGTCATTTTGGGGGCTCCCCTCAGATGTTTCAGAAACTAAATAAATAGCGAACAGAATCAGAAGGTCATAGCTAACTAGCATCTCCTGAATAAGGGATTACATTATTTAATATTTAGATTGACTTTATTAATCCCACAATGGGGAAATTCTTTGTGTAGTGACTAGTAAATTTAGTGTAGTGACTGTGTGTTTCTGGCTTCAGTGATGGTAAACACCACTGGTCCTAATCCTGAAGAACCTGGATAAAAATGCCACGGGACGCCCTGATGAGTTCAGCTGGAATGAAGATATGGACGCCTGTCCTTGGGGCAAGCAAATAATGATAGGCAGGTAGGTAGTTCTTGAGCATCAGGAAATGTAAAATGGTGACCAGTGTATCCTCAGGGAATCTGGCTGGGGGGTATCATGAGCCCCCCAGGAGAGGAGATACATCTCACAGATTCTCCCCCAGCCTCTCCTTGCATGAGGATGTAGATCTGCATACTCAGGGGTGACAGGGTATATGTAAGATACATACCATGATGTAATATCCTGTTCTGTTTTGACATAAGCTCAGACTGAAGCTTTATTACTTACATACAGCATTCTTATCTAATCTCTCAGGTTCCTGAGTCAAGAGTGTAAGGAAAAGTACTAAATAAGTCCCAGTGTTCTTGGTTGGTAATTTGAATACAGACACTGTTAGCAAATTATGATCATAGGAAATTCAGCAAGACAATGGGGGGTTTTATCTGGCACCAGTAAGGTGATATGGAGTAATTGAACTAGCATTTCAATTCAATTTATTTTTATACAGCACTTTTTACAGAGCCGTCCCAAGGTACTTGACAATTAAGGGTGCATAGAAATCCATAAATACACTATTTCACAAAATACAGAAAATCCTCTACATACGAAACTTCAAAATTCAAACTTCCAAAGACGCGAACAAATGTGTCCAGTAAATTAAAAATTGTTTAAATAATTGCAAAAATTTCAAATTTCGCGACAGCTCACAAGTTGGTTGCTATCTCTGACCCTTGTTTTTGATAGGAGTTGAGGGTTGGGGGGAGGAGAAAGACGTTAACCTGCACATGTATTCTTCATACAGTTAAGCAAGATCTGACTCACTAGCGGTAAGCAAGAACTGACTGAAAATGAAGAAAAGAACTCTCAGCTGTTGGTTGTTAAAATGCACCAAAAATTAATAACAAAAATTCAAATATTAACTTTTGAAAGCATTTTCTTAGGTAAATGTTTTCAGTAGGATTTGAGGGGTGGGGGATGGAGTGTCAACTTTTGAACTAGGGAACCTGCTATCGGAGCTGTCATGATCCGCTCCGTCCGCTCCTGATGTGTGCCACGCCCACCTCGTTACCTTGTGTTCAGCCCTAATTGTGATCGCCTGTGTCCTGTTAAGTCTAGCTTGTCTCTTGTATTTAGTCCGCGTTCCCGTTTGTATCCCCAGTCCGGTCATTGACGTTGTGACGTTGTTTTGTTGCGTGCTCTGTGTTTTTGGACATTAAACTCCGTATTCCCCGATCCCTGGCTTCCGTGCACCTGCTTCCCCGATCCGTGCTGCACGTGATCATAACAGAATGACCGGACTCATCCACAAGACGCCCCAGATCGGTGAGGCGGAATTTCTCGACCTCACCGAGGAGGTGTTATATTGGCTCACCCAGCCCGAAGTCGAGGAGGATCCCCTGCTTCGGGCTATAGCCAGCCGGAGCAGGGACGTCTTAGAGAAGATGTCCCTGCCCGGAGACGTGCACCTTGCGGGGGAGGTGCGCGAAAACGTGCGGCAGCTTCGGGAGGGGGTTGCCAGGGTATCGCTGAGGCAGGTCGCTTTGGACTGCGGGCTGCCAGACAGCGAGCTGCCCGTGGTGCCCCTGCCTCCGCCTACCTCAGCGCGGAGAAGAACGCGGAAGAAGCGGAGAGGCAGAGGACGGGAAGACGCGCAGGAGGTCTTTTTGGGGGCTGTCTCCCTTTCCGCAGCTTGCCCTGCTGAACGCTGGGAGAATCCCTACCCGATTCTCCACCCGGCGGTGTTCGCGGGTGACGTCACCGCCGCTTCGCCTAGGCGGACGCCCGAAGTCCGTCTGCCCGCCGCTTCGCTGGCCAAGCCTGAGCCAGCCGGCCCCTTCACCGGGACACGCCTGGCCCTTAAAGGGGCCAGGTCCGTTAAGGACGCGATCCCGCGGATTCCACGGTTTCGGACGCGGGCAGCGCCCCGCGTGGTTCCTGAGGCTGCAGCGCCCCGCGTGGATCCAGAGGCTGCAGCGCCCCGCGTGGATCCAGAGGCTGCAGCGCCCCGCGTGGATCCAGAGGCTGCAGCGCCCCCCGTGGTTCCTGTGCCGTCTGCAGCGCCCCCCATGGTTCCTGTGCCGCCTGCAGCGCCCCCCGTGGTTCCTGTGCCGCCTGCAGCGCCCCCCGTGGTTCCTGTGCCGCCTGCAGCGCCCCCCGTGGTTCCTGTGCCGCCTGCAGCGCCCCCCGTGGTTCCAGAGGCTGCGGCTCCCCCCGTGGCTCCAGAGGCGGCTGCAGCTCGCCCCGTGACTCCAGTGCCTGCTGGCCGCGCGCCTGCTGAGGCGCCCCCGGTGACTCCCGCGCCTGCTGAGGCGCCCCCGGTGACTCCCGCGCCTGCTGAGGCGCCCCCGGTGACTCCCGCGCCTGCTGAGGCGCCCCCGGTGACTCCCGCGCCTGCTGAGGAGCCCCCGGTGACTCCCGCGCCGCCTGAGGCGCCCCCGGTGACTCCCGTGCCTCTGCCTGAGGCCGCCGCTCTGCCCGCGGACCTGCCTGAGGCCGGGACTCCAGGGCTCCCCGTGACTCCAGTGCTCCCCGTGCCTGCTGAGGCGGCCACGCCTGCTGCCGCCGTTCTCCCCGCGGCCCCTGAGCTCCCCGCGGCCCCTGAGCTCCCCGCGGCCCCTGAGCGCTCAGCTCAGCCCCCCACGACTCCCGATGCTCCTGTCTCCGAGGAGGTCCCGGACTGCTGCCCTGATGCTCCTCCCTCCATAATGGAGTCGGAGGGGGAGCTTGAGTGGGACCCCTCGGGGATGACCTTGGTTTCCCCCGTGGCTTCCCCTGTGACTGCCCCCGTGGCTTCCCCTGTGACTGCCCCCGTGGCTTCCCCTGTGACTCTTCCACCATCACCCCGGTGGGAGAGACCCCGGCCAGGTCCCCGCCTATCGGTCTCCCGGAAAGGGCGGGGACACCTGCGTCGGGCCCGGGTCCCGCCCGCCCTGCCCCCTGGCTCGCCCGTTCGGCCCCTAGCTGTCGCTCGGTGGCTGCCTGCGGGTCCTCCGGCTCTGGGTCGGTGGTCCCCTCCGGGTCCCCCCCCGGTGCCTCGGTGCCGGTCCTCGGCGTCGCCTCCGGCTCCATGTCGGTCGCCTCCGGGCCCCCCTGCTTCGGCGGGGCGTCGGACGGCGCCTTCGCCGGCTCCGGCTGCGCCGTCGCCTGCCGCGGCTTTCCCCTCCTACCTGCCTTCGCTGGTGTTCCCTCCTGCTCCCTCCGTGTCCCCTCCGTCTCTCCCTCGTCCCGTTCCCTTGGCCCCTGTGTGGTTCCCTCCTGCTCCCTCCTCCCTGTCGCCTGCGGTCCCTCCGGCCGCTGCCCTTCGCCCACCTGGGCTCTCTCGGGCTCCCCTGGTTCCTCCTCCCTTTCCCTCCGTCCCGCCTGTTTTTGCTCCTCGTCCCTCTGTGTCTCCTCCATTCCCTCCTGGTCCCTTTGTCCCTCTGGGTTTTGCTCCTCGTCCCTCAGTGTCTCCTGTGTTCACTCCTCGTCCTGTTCCTCCGTTTTCTGTCCCCTCTGTGTCTCCTTTCTCTGTCTGCCTGTCTGCGTTTCCTGTTCTTTGTCAGGTCCTGTCTTTGGCCGATCAAAGTTGACAGACTTAACCCCCCTGGGCATGTTAAAACGCTACGATCTGGCCAGGGAAGGTGGTGAATTAGCATTTGTTTGGATACTGGTCAGTTACTTTCACAGCCACCGATTTGAGAAGCTACTGTACATTCACAAGCTGCTGTGATGAGCCTTCATATGCTAATTCACTCACAGCATCAATACACGGTGTCTTACTGGGGAGGCCCGATGGGGTATACAGGGGGGTAAAGACTTGTTCTTATTTTGTATTTGAGCCGCCTTTCAGTACCCTGTGTGTGTATTATTATTTAAAAAAAAAATAAATCATCATTCTGCAGAAACAATGCTGCATAGAAACTTTGCAAGTGAATTCCGTACCCGAACAATTACGGTTACAAGGTTAAAGAGGGCTGGGATCAGCTAAACCTGTTTGCTGCTGACTATACTCATATCAAATGTGTGCATGTCCATGCTCTACTGTCGTTGTTGTTGTTTGAAACCACACACCTCCACAGAGTTATTCTTGATCACCATCTGGTTCTGGTGATAATCTGTTTATTTTAAAGCCTGGGTATTTCATCGCACCTGTCCTCAGCAAGAGAGAATCAAATTATAAAAATGGCACCATGACGTAAATAATCATTGCTTCTTCAAAAGAATTTATTTTTAGCTAGATATTCTATGGCCCTGCCAAGGTGGAGCTTAAAATGTTGGCCCCGCCCACCCTCATATGTTCCCTGTATCTCTCTGACATCAGTATCAGACCTCATAAAAATGTTAACTCCGCCCACTATCATCTGTTCCCTGTATCTTTCTGACATCAGTATCAGACCTCATTAAAATGTTAACTCCGCCCACCCTCATATGTTCCCTGTATCTCTCTGACATCAGTATCAGACCTCATTAAAATGTTAACTCCGCCCACTATCATCTGTTTAACTGTATCTCCCTAACATATCCTGCATGTCGGAGATATGTCACATGCCCAGATACAGTATGAGGCATTATCTCCTTCTTCAGAACATCCATGGAGCACAGGGTCCCCATCTGAGACGATTACGGAAATAATGCCACTTCTGACACTAGATGCGTCAGACCACGCCTTCCATTACCAGGGTTCCTGCGGGGTCTTAAAAAGTATTAAAAAGTCTAAAATTCAGAAAGTTAAATTTAAGGCCTTAAAATGTCTTAAAAATGCCCATATTTTCATCCTAGGTCTTAAATTTAATTCACCCAAGTCTTAAAATTCTTACCTCCGTTCATTCCCAAAAAGCGTTGTCCGCAGAAAATAAAATAGTAAAAAACGCTGTAAAACTAATCCGTTGGTTGTGTTTTCTGGTCTGCACCGGCGTCTGCGTGGCAATAAAACTACAAATCCCATTGCATGATCACTGCAGCTAGGCAAGCAAACAGTTTGAGAGAGAAGGGTCTGGCTGCAGAATGTGCACTTTCAGCCACTGACGTCAGGTGCACGCTCAGCCACAACAGGAAGTGCAGGGGAATCAAGCGCTAACTTAGTTCTTGAGGCCAGTGTGAACGGTATGTTGTTTTATTATTTGTGTTACTGAATGACATACTTACAAGTTTGTTTCATGCCATACATTATTGCAATGTACTGTAAATGTTTTGATGTAGTAACTTTTTTCTCTGATGACTGGAGTGAATTTTTTCAGTTAAAAGGCAACTACTAGCCAGTTGGCTCACGTTATCTTAAATTATAATTAAAATAGACACATTTCTACTTTTACAGAGCTTTTCACGGAGTTACCTTGTGAATGTCTTAGTTTCCAGCATATAGTTTTTAGTTGTTCGTGTGGTCTTGAACGTTTCTCGGTCTCCTTATGGCAAGGCAAGGCAAGTTTTTATTATCATACACAGGGGTTATTTAATATGCTTTATAAAAACAAAAAAAGACAAAAAAAGCAAAATAAAGATGAAAAAAAAACTTATTTGAATAAAAATTGCTTAGAAAATCCAAAATATCTGATTAAAAGTGCAGTATGTCCTGCCCCGCTCGTTCGCTCCTCCCGTGTGCCACACCCCCTCGTTAACCCCGTGTGTTTATCAGCTGTTTCCAGTTGTTTTCATTATCGTTGATGGGTCTGGAACGTAACTTCCGCGATAGGCGGGGGATAACTATATATTTTAAGGCTTAAACTATAAAAAGTTTATGTATATGGTCTATCTATATCGCGGATTTTCACCTATCGCTGATGGGTCTCGATCCACGCCTATCGCGGAAATTACGTTCCAGACCCATCAGCGATAAGTGAAAATCCACGATATAGAAAGACCATATACATAAACTTTTTATAGTTAAAATACCACTCCCACATGCTTTAAACACATGTGAACTTATTAAAACGCACTTTGTAAACACATATGATATGTGGATGTTGGGCTAAGGATATGAGTTTCATAAAATATGAGAATTTCTGGTATCATTCGAATGTTTCTAGTAATGCATCGTGTTGGTCTTAAATTTTACATATAATGGTCTTAAAATGTCTTAAAAAGGTCTTAAATTTAACTTACTGAAACCTGCAAGAACCCTGATTACTAAATAAATTCAAAATAAAACTTTATAAAACAGTCATATGCATTATGAAAGTGAGACTGAAAACAGAATGTTGATTATCACACAGCTCATGTGTTTTTGTTTAGTCCTGTGGTTGTTCTGAGTGATTTGATGATCCGGTATTAAACATACATTATATGGATAAAATTATTGAGACACCTGGCCAAGAACTACACCTACAGGAACTTTTATGACATCCCATTGTAAATCCATAGGCATCAATATGGAGTGCACTGGGTCACAGTTATGTTGGAACAGAAAAGGGCCTTCCCCAAAACTGTTCCCACAATGTTGGAAGCATAGAATTGTCCAAAATGTCCTGGTATGCTGAAGCATTGAGTGTTCTCTTCACTGAAACTTAGGTGCCTGGCCCAACAACCCAGAAAAACAACCCCATGCCATTATCCCTCCTCCACCAAACTTTACAGTTAGCACAACCAAACCCAGACACCTACAGTAAAAGATCACCTTTTGGACAGGTGTGGCCCCTGATTGTGAGCCACCCCACCTCAAGTTATGTGACATCCTCATCTCTGACAGTGCTGAGAGCTCACAGCAGCTCCTGATTGGCTCGTGAAGACATGGGGTGGGTGCATGCAGGGATGCTGATGGCGTTATTATGTTCACTGTCACGGAGATGGTAATGTGGGCTCCGAGCCAGCGCTGTTAGTGTCCGCCCCCCCACAACATCATACTACAGCTTCACCTGCCTTTGGCTCCCTTCATTGCAGCTGTGTGAGATACCCCCGCTTCCACAGCAACGAGGCTAGGCGATGTGATCTGGAACATTCCTATTATGGATGGCATGAGGAAGAGGAGGCACAGAAGGAGTTACAATGAAGGATGTTGTCCTTTGAGCACACGGTCCAAGTCTCAGAAGCACTCAAAAAAAATCACACAACCATAGACCAGCACCATAATTTCATACACTCTCTATTCTTGGTCCTTGCTTACTCAGCCTGAATGAATAGAGGTTTATCCATCGGCATGCATAGGACACAATATCCATTTATCGACTAAACAAAATGAGAAAAGAATCCTCCTTACTTGATGTGAACTGTGAGACCTCATGCTCCAGTACTCCGGGACCCACGCATCTAAGTGGGGCCTCTGAGGTTTGACCGCCCCCTGTTGACCACGACCAGTCACTACACTAAATAGTAAATAAACACGTTCCTGATGTAGGTGACGCTGAAGCAGCATGTTCTGTTAACCAGCCAGTTAACTATGATTATCAGACTATACTTGCTAGCTATTTATTTAGTTGTTCAAATATACAAGGGGTCCCAAAGTGACATTCTGATTTGGGCTCCAGGAACAACAAACCCTGCTCCCATTGTGAGAATCATCCATGGTAAACCCGCCCTTCTATAGATTAGCAGAAGCCCCTTCCATTTCGTGCGTCCGTCCTGCGGGGTAGCAGCCTCTGAAGTGATTAACTTTCCAGATGTTCCATCTTCAGCCACGTGGCACGAGTAAATAAATACTCTCCTTCATTTACTCATTTTGCGTATCGGGTCTGCTCTATAGCTGCTAAAAGAATGCACCATCAGGTCCGTCAATACCTCTTCAGAGGATAAGAGATCAATTCTTCCTTCTAATCATGTCATGTGGCTAAGTGTTGGGTGCATAAGAGCTAGTTATTCCCGCTATCTGTAACATCCCCAGACAAAAATGGATGATATATGTATTGTTATAGTGTTTAAATGACCTTTGGCTTAAGGTGCCTTCTAACCAGTTATTGCAATTCAATCATGGTTCGCTGGAACGTGGTACCCGGCTGTAGGCTGGAGACCACTTGCTCGGTTGAACCGTATCTTGCCCTGGCTACTGGAATTGTGCTTCAGAACGATTTTACATCAGCGAAAGCTGATATGCTAGTAGAAGGTATTTACCAGGCTGTCACGGAATGATTTTTCATTTTTTTTTATCTATGATTTTTTAAAATACTACTTAATCCAGATAATTAGAAAGATAGCCTTCTTACATAATCCCACTGTGCACTCCTATGCTTATACACCATTACATCTTGTCAAAATACACTGCCTGACTCATTCCATGATTGTAAAATTATGTCTTTAGGATATTTTAGTTTAATCCTTCAGCTTCAGCTTTCCCACAAAACGGGCTTGGAGAAACTGACAAAATGCAATAGAAAGGCAGATAAATATATATCAAATATAGTATTTTCTCAGTTGAGAGGAAAGCGAGACCTTTATTTTGCAGGTCTTATTTTTCATTTCAAAACAAACTCCGGCATGCCACTTCAGCTCACATTTCTGACTTTAAAACTGTCACCAGAGGCAGCATTGTGGCACTGCTGGCATAGGAACCATCAGATGTCTTAAATATATAAATAAAAAAGTAGTCATCTTCCATATCCACCTGCGCATCGGCTGTAAATTATTGAATGGAGAAGTACCATGTGTTGTAGATGGTTCTGGTCGAAGCTCTGGGGAAGCTTCACCCCTGGCACCCCCCAACCTGCCCCACAATCGCATATGTCCATCAAACTTTCTTGGACATTATCTCTCCTTACTGGGCTTTGACGTCCATCATTTCTGTGTGTCAGAATCCAACGAGGGGGACCACCAGCCCCCCAGTCATTAAAAGTACACAAGAGGGACCCCCCTCAAACCAAAATCTGCCAAGACGGACTCGTATTTCAGATTCCAACCCAAGTGGGGGGGGCTCGATGAGTCATTGTGTCAGGGACCCAGAATATCTAGCCATGCCCCTCTTAGAAGGTAGCTGGTCCATCTATAAGGAGGGATTGACATTGATTAGTATGCAAGTACGCATTTACCTTTAAAAGCGATACGTGCGGCAATCGATTAGTGTGACAGTGAAAATATGTACATATTTTATGTGCATTTTGCGCCGATATGACAAGAAATTGCCGTGCATTTTAACCTCTATACTACAAATGAAATACGAATTAGCATATAAAGGTTAAAATGCACAATATCATACCAGTTATGTCAATCCCTGTCTATAAGAATGTAGAGCACTTTACAGCTCCAGGAACAAAGTGCACTTGGCTTGCTAACTTAGTGTCCCCTCAGAAGATGGCACCCTAGGTGATCAAATACAGTATGTCACCTAACAGGTTACTGGCAAGATGTCTCGCACTCCGGGGTGTTCATAGGGCCTTCCTTCTTCCTGCGGCTCCTTCTCTAATGAAATCGCAGCTCTGTTTTGAATGATCTTTGCTCATAGTGCTGCTTAGTCGAATTGAATAAGGGTGTCACAGCGGCGCTAGCATTTTCACACAAGCTCAAGGTGCAATTAGGGTCCAATGAATAATTCTACTCCGGCCAGGAATTGGAGAAGCCTACTGCAATATTTCAGTTTAACTTATTAGTTAAGCAAATATTGCTTTTACATATTTGATTAGTGATGAGAATTTATTTGCTATAGTCCCCTTTTTTAAAATCTGTGAAAACAGCACATCACAGGTGTCTGGTATGACTGCCATAGACCACAACTGGTGCACAATTCCACAAGCAATAAAGGGTTTGAAACGTCACATAATCGAGTGGTGAGACGCTTTTTCTATGAGTAATGGTGGCATGACTGCAAATCTACAGGCAGCTAAGCTGGAATCCAAGAAAATCAGAACTGTTCTTGAGAATAAATAGTTCTTTCTAGTGTTTGATTCCCCTAAACTTTCCATCTTGTCAAGACCCTGCTTGGTCACACCTTTCAGCCTTAAGTTGTCTTTCAGTAATGCTGGGGAAGTGTCTGTGTGTGATGGTATGATTCAGCTGACGAGAAACAAGTTGGAGACATACTGCTGTGATGATCCCGCTCAGAGAATACCTAAAGCATTCCTCTGTGTTGGCCAGATCTCTGAAAGGTGCCAGGAGGGTTTAAAACAGACGTGGGGGATAATTTGTTTTGGAGCATTGCATCTCTGTCCATCACACTCATATTTACACACGTCAATTTAATTTAGGCCAAAATATTTTCACTCCTAGGCTTCGTGTGAGTTCTGTCAATGTCGATTTCAATTTCAAAAAGTGACAGAATCATTTCTTTCTACCCCTGACTTGTCATTGTGCTCCCAGATGGGTCTAATGAGATTGGTCTTAACCACAAAGTCAATGAGGATTTTCAAGTCTTTGAATCTAGTACAGATTTAATCAAGCAGGCTAGCCCTACAGCATAGTACAGAAGCATTTCAAAGATTTTTTTCTTCCACTTCTTTTCTTTTTCCCTGGCATATATTAATTCATATTTTACCTCGTAGAATAATGTATAAGAGATACAGGCAAATGCCCGGCATTATACGCAACAGCACAAAGGGTGGCAATGAATAACCTTATTCAAAGTTTTATTCCGCTAGGCGCTGTCATGGTGAAGCTGGCGTTCTTTGAAACTTCGACGTGCAAAGTAATTACCGCAAATTCTCCACACCCTGAGGAACATCTCCTGATTCACATTTGTCATGTTACTGAGGTAATAATGACTCTTTATGAGCCAGCTTGACTACATCTGGCCATTTGCAGCTGAAAGAGAAGAAAGAAGTGAAAATGACAGATGATACAGCCGATATATACTGCCATTATGTAGTCTTTCAAGCACATATGTCCTGTATGGGAAAAGTATGTTAAAGTTTGAAAAGTACAAGTAATAAAAGGTTAATTTAGAAAATGTTCATACTGAAGGAACTGTTGAAGTAAGTTACCATGCATGTGAAAGAGCTTCATGGAGGAATAGTATCAATTGAAAATGTCATTTTTTGTATTAGCATTAGGATGAAATGAATCAGGATGAAAGGAATAGCATGGAATGAACAAGTGCTGCTATATCTGTCATGTGAGAGAAGGATAAAGGTCCCTAAAATGATTATGCGGATTGATGAGTGTATGACATCATACAGACTTGATCTATCTGTGTATGTGTGAGTGTTTGTGTAGTCTGAGGATTGGAAGTCTGAACTTAATTAACTGATTATTGATTGGTTATTTGAAGATACAGTACACTCATGCACTGCACTCCTTCCATAAAGAAATGTGTAGTAGTAGTAAATAAAAAATTGATGTGTAAAAACTTAATCGTATTCCTTGACTAGAGGAAGGGGTTTGGTTGGTATTAGTCTTTTTAGTGAACAAAACACACCTGAAAAACTGTAATATAATCAGTGACTCAGAAACATAGACAGTTCATTTTGGTTGTCACCCCCCTCCCCCAAAACACTTTGCCCACTGAGACCAACACAATGTTAAATGCACAAACACAAAGCAGTCATATTGGACTGAAATTGATGCTCCACATCATAGCATGGTTTATCTCTCCAGGACCGAGCAGGACAATGGACACCTGCCCCCTTAAAGACCATCTACCATCCTAGAATAAAAGCACCAAGCCGCCTGCTTTTGATTGGATGACCTGCTGAAATAAGAAAACCAAATGATTCTACTCACCCTGTTTGCCTAACAGGTGGTATTTTAGCCAGAAACATCTCCCATAGCTTGCAGGGTTACTCTCTATCCAGCAGTGGAGTTTGGAGTGTTTCTGCAGCTTGGCCTGAGATGTTTGCTGAAGGCCACGACCTCCCTGTACTGGGGAAGTTTTGACAGCAAAGCCAGTCTTGTTTCTTGGAAGGGGAGAGGGGCTGATGGATACAGTATACATTTTTTATCTTTCATGTTTATTGCATAATCATTCGCGGATGCCTGTTAATGCTTATGCTAGGGGTTACATCAGCATTGTTGTGCATTAAGATGTCCTATGATGACGTACGTGGTTCTGAGGGTTATGGCACTGTTCCCATGATCGGAAGGTCACCAGTTTGAATCCCAGAGCCGACAGACTGATGCCACTATTGGACACCTGAGCAAAACCCTTAATTCTCAATTGCTCCAGAGGCACTGTATGTGGGCTGACCCTGTGCTGTGAAAAAATAATGTTAATGTGCAGCAAACACACATCAGGCCACACATATATGCTACAGAAGTGTCCTGCTTTGGGACTTATGGTCACCCTAGATAGGTGAAAAGACAATTTCCCCATAGGGATGAATATAGTATCTGTATTACAAAACCTTGTGTGCATGTATGCAGTCAGTGGTTGTAGAAAATCATCACTATTCCTGTTAACAAACTTTCTTGGACATTATCTCTCCTTACTGGGCTTTGACGTCCATCATTTCTGTGTGTCTGAGTGCACAGAAAATTATGTCGTGCCCCATCTTAGACCAACTAAATTTAAATAAAGCAAATGCAGATGTGACCTTCTGCCGAGTTATTTTTAGCCCGTCGATACAATCTTGGGGTCATTACTTTGTTTCCCGCAGCATTTATTTTGCAACACTCACAGTGCTGACCTTTGCATCCCCAGACACCCCATGAATACCGATGCCTGGGACGTCTTTTACTGCAGTCGGAAATGATAAGACCGGCTATTAAGGCGCTTTCGGATTATATTACAGAGCAGAAAATAGACAGAATTCATTATTAAAAGTCCAGGGAAACTAATAACACGGAGGTATGCGATCCGCGGACCGTGTCTCAGTGGGTCAGGATCACCGTGCTGCACAGGTATTGACTGACTGGCTACAAATATTATGGAAATAATATTAATTTTACAGTATGTGACAGGCGCGGTCCACGTAGAGCGCCAGAGATCGTTCCCGGCGTTGGATGACATGGAAAAAAAACCCATCAAAACCAACAAATATAACACATACCTGATAAGTTAACGGGGGCTTCTTTAGAAAAACATGAGGTGAAGTAAAGAATGTTGGCAAGGGAAGCTAAGAGGTGTTTTATTTGCCGGCGATAGACTCATCTGTCTAAGTGGCTCCCGATTACACTACATACTGCTGACAGACATTAAGGGACTGGGAAGCAAGTGCAATAAATGTCATGAAGTGTTTTGCTCTCGCTGAGGTAAGCCTGGGATTACTTCTGCTGTATTTCTTAGCTGTACCCCCACCCCTCCCCCTAGGGCTGCATACTGGGGAGGGGCCACAGGGGCACTGGCCTCAGCTCAAAGCTGATTGGCCCCTGGAGTGCGCTCTCCCCTGTCACTTACCAATTCAAAACATATAATTGGATACTGATATAATTTGAATGAATCATAGCCCCTCTTAAAAAAAATCCTAGCATCCTCCCCACTTGATGGCTTACCTCAGCTGCCAGTTTTTTTTTACAGCTAGACTAATCAGAAAGTTCCTCAGTGAATGTGGTACTCTGGTCTATGTATCTGTGTAAACACCCCCGGCGATTTGTCGAACCCTGGACCACAGCATCATTACTTCAAGCAAAGCAGCAAGGAGAGGAATGCAAAATGCAGAATCAATGACAGCCATCCAGAACATTCTAATTCATATTTGTGACACAGAATTTATTTTTTTCCCCATTATAAATGTTTAATACCAAAATTATTTCCCTGGTCTAAATCAGCTATGCCACAAGCGAATTTGAAATGGTTCCTCTTGGGAAACCTGTCACATTTGCAGGGATGATTTTCTAGGGCTGGACAATTATTATTTTTTAAAATTCTGTTAATACTTAAAAAAATCTGTTAATACTTTCCCCAGTGTGTGTTCATGTATTGTCCCCTTAAAAACATACTACCACATGTGCTGTCACGTGACTCTGCCCCATCCACCATGAAAGTAACATGGAGGTGAACTCAAACACTGAGTCGACTGAGCAACTCCAGCATCTTGTACCAAAGAAAAATGCTGTGTCAGTCATTAGGACACATTGTGGCTTTAGTGAAGATGACACCAAACGAAGAGGTCAAATGTAAACTGCGAAAAAACAGTTTCAGCTACCAAAGGTCATACCACCAATTGGTTTCAACATGAGAAATATCTAAAGTACAGTGGAAACCACTAGTGATCAACTGCTTATATGGATCAAAAAGCTATGGACAGAATCATTCCTGTACATACTGTTTAAATAATTTGCTTATAGTAGTCAAGTAGTCCACTTACAGTATTCATTTTGGGTCTATTTATAGATAACAACATATGGAAAAATTAAAACTATGCTAACCCTTCTTTTTCTTACTTGTCTACTTTGCCTTTGCGGTATCCTGTCTGCTTCTGGCTAGCTACCTCAGGCTAATGCTGCAAACACAGAAAACATGACAGGAAAAATACAAATATAGACTCATCAAAGCTTATGATAAAACACCAAAAACAAGAAGCAGTAGCAAAATTACAATATAAGCGATATTTTATGTAGAGTACTGTACCGTATTATAGCGTACTGTAATCATATACAGTTCAGTAATTGAATTTGTACAGTATTGTAATTTGAAAAGTATTTGAAACAACTGTACTGTATTTTGAAAGAGTCAATAAAATTTGTGTAATAAATATTCAAAGTGTCCTCCGCTGGGTCGGGCACGGAGTGGGGAAACAGCAAGAAGGATTTAATTAGAAAAAGCAACAAGGAACACGATATACCATAAAAGACAGACGTTAGACTTCAATGACCGGACTAGGGAAACAAACAAACGCGGACTTAAATACATTGAACTAATGACAGCAACAAGAAACAGCTGGTTACACCGGGATTCCACATGGGGTAGATAAGGGGGCGTGGCCCATGGGAGGATCAGACAAGCAGGGCATGACACAAAGGTCAATTAGATGGTAATCTGCCATAAAGAAAAAAAAAATCAGTTCAATTTCACCCAGACAGACATGATCACTATAAATGGTTTGTTTGCAGGAAATGCAAACTATTTATTTTCTGCTTTTTAGGGAACTTGCTTTTTACATTTAAACTAAAATATAATGTTTTTCACAAGGCATTTTCATTTCCGTTATTTGTGCTTTGATTTCAATAGTTCGAAATATTTACTGAATAACCATAAATGGTTCATCTCTGCGTGTTTCCATCCATTATTTTAAAATCATAGATATATAGTCTTTCATTACAAAAAATAGCCCAGCTTTAATAGTTGAGCATATTTACAGTACAAACTTGTCAATGAAATGAGAGCAAAAATACAAACAAAAAACAATCATTCATTAATTGTAATCGAGGTAAAATGTTCAATTAATCCTGATATTGATTTTAGGTCATATTGCCCAGCCCTATGATTTTCCATCCAGGAGGACTTTGAAGGCCATTTTTTGTCGTGCACCACAGTCCATCCTTCAGCTCTTCTCACCCGAAACACAAATGACCTGCCTGAGTCTGTCTTTGGGAATATTATGAAAATGGCCAGCACAGTGGAATAAAATCATATGATCAGCAAAGCTGACAGTGAAAGAGGAAGCAATTAGGTGGATAGTCAAAACAATGTACAATCCAATGAAAGTCTGCAAACCTGGACAGGAGACAGAACGTTCTGGAAGGATCTACATGGTAAGTGTAAGCCAGCATTGACTTGAAGGCAACTAGCAATAATTAGACCATCAGTTAATCTGCGTTCTTCAAAAGTATAAATTTTGAGAAGTTTCACTTGACATCCTTGTCCAATCAGATGACAGGAATTGATAAACAGGAAAAGCTAATAAATTTTTGGATCAATTAAGTATACAAGCTTACAATAAACAATCCTCGGTCATACAGCTCAGTTTCTACCACAGTAAATTCATGGTTAATTTATGGATATTGAAGGTCAGGTCTGGGTGGCATGGCAAAGAGTGCCCTCATTGTTATTCAGATGATACTGTAAGAGGCCTTATTAAAATAAATATAAATGACAGGCTTGGTGAGAATCACTAATTAGTCAGAATCTTTACAGAAAAATCAAACATTAAACACACCTCTTTTTAGAAGAGCGGGTGACACATTTGCCAAAATAAAAGAGATTTGTGTCAGAGCTGAGAGACCTTTATCAGGAACGCTGTATTTTCTTTGGCTTTGTTTTTTTAAGGCAAAACTAGTGGTTTGTGCTGAAAGCAATCATAAAGTACATTTTTAAAAAGTAAAAAGAAAAAAAGGAGACAAGACTGCATTCGAGAACAACATGATTTGTTACACTGCAAGTCAAAAGATCACAAAAGACTTTTATGCAAATTCACTCGCTTTATTATATGTCGGAGACAAAAGACAGTCTATAAAATGGACGATTGCTCATATAAAAAAACATATTTGTATTTGAGTTTCAAGGACTGACGGGAAACCAGAATAAATGCATCTTAAAATGCTTGTAAGTTCCTCTGAGACGAAGGTGAATGATGTATGTTTTTTTAGAAAAGCAGGTGAAAACGGTTTTCTATTTCAAATGACTGTCATGGGCTTGAGAGTAATATGAGAGAACTCTATTACTCTTCTTTTAATGTGCGTGATAAATCAAGCATTTTGATTTTCCCAGCTTGTTCCAGCAATCTGATGGCACTTTTCCACTGCAACAGGTACCGTACTTTTGGTACGTTAAGAATTTTCCACTGGCATAAAAACTTTTACCAATGCTGAGTGACATCACAATGCATGGGAGGGACTTTTGTACGAAATTCAAAAAGAATATTATAGGGTTCGATATTATATGTACGATAATGAATACCAACTCTGCAAGCTATGCACATGCAATTCTTACATACAGTAGCTAGTCAGCTAGATTGAGATCTGGCATATTCATACCTTCATAATGTACGGACATTATAGCGCAAGGGGTTTAAAAGTTTTACTAAAATATTTTTACTCTGTAATAGGGAAAAAAACTTAGTGTCATGACCTGCTCGTACGATCCTCCTGTGTGCCACGCCCCCTCATTTACCTCATATGAAACCCCGATTGTGACCAGCTGGTTCCTGTTATTTCGGCTCGTCTTGTGTATTTCAGGTCTGTCATTAAAGTTGCATGTTTGGAGTGTGGTACCCCGGAATAAATCCCGTTTGCCCATGTTCACGGCTCCCTTCGCCTGCTTCCCCGTCCCGACGTAACAGAATGACAGACCTTCGGAAGAAGACGCCTCAGCTAATACGGCGATCTGGTCGACGAGGCGGTATACTGGCTGCAACAGCCAGGGGTCCAGGAGGACCCCGCAGCTCACGCCCTGGCGATCCATACAGGGGATATCCTGACCTGCTTGATGTTCCTGTCCCTCCGGTGCCTGATGTTCCTGTCCCGCCAGTGCCTAACCTGCCTGTTCTGTCTGCCCACAGAGACTCTGGTCCCAGCTGGCTGATGCGCCGCCAACAGAGGCTTGCGCAGCATCTGAGGCCCCCGCAGCACCCCTAGTGGTTCCTGCAGCGCTGCCACCCTGTGGGGCTCCAGTCCCGACAGCTGACGGCCTGCCTGCTGTTCCGCCCGAGGCTCCTGGCTCCAGCCCCGGCTCCGCCCGTGGTTCCTCTGCCTCCACCTCCTGCTCCACCTGTCCTGGTTCATGTCCCAGCTCCCATGACGCCAGTCCCAGTCCACGAGGAGGTCCTGGACTGTCTGACCACCGCTCCTTCCCCTTTGGATGAGGAGCTTGAGTGGGACCCCTTAAGGACCTCCCTAATGACCCCAATGGACACCTCCAGGAGGAGGACTCCTCCGCCATCACCCCAACAGGGTTGATCCCGGCCAGGTCCCCACCTGTCGGTGTCTTGGAAGGGGAGAGGACACCTGCGCAGGAGGCAGGAAGGGCGGGACCTGACCCCTGCGCAGGTGTTCTCTCCCCTTCCGCCCTTGGTCTCCTTGGCTGTGACTACAGGGGTGCCTGCGGGTCCTCTGGCTCCTGCTCGGCAGTCGCCTGCGGGTCCGGTGACTCATTGGGCGCCTTCGGCCCTGCCTCAGACGCCATGTCGGGTGCCTGTGGGTACCCCTGCTTAAATTCTTCGGTTGCCTGCAGGTCCCCTCACTACAGCTTGTTGGTGGATGGCACCTTCGCCTGCTGTGACTGCGCCGTCGCCTGCTGCAGCTACCCCTCCCTCCTTACCTTCACCTGGGTCCCCTCCGACTTCCTCCTCGTCTCCTTCGTTTGTCCCTCTGGCTTCCTCCTCACTCCCTCCGAGGTCCCCTCCTGCTCTGGTCGCCTGCTGCCCCTGTAGCTGCCGCCTTCTGCCCGCTGGGGTTTCCTCGGGCTCCCCCTTGTCCGCCGTCCTGGTTTCGGCCTCCCTGTTTTGTCCCTCCTGTTTTTGCTCCTTGTACATACCCAAATTTTACAACAAAATCACATTGTGATGTTTAAAAAAATGTCCAGTACCATACTGCTCTGTTTATAGACCTGTCTCATATTGTTAGGCTGTCTTGTTTCCTTCAGAAAAATAATACCAATAAATTATATCAGTCTGGTTTCACACTAAACCACAACCATAGTAAAAGTAATGACTGTTTTGCTTATAGCTTTTGATCGTGGTTGTGTGTCTTTGTTGGTATTACTAGATCTAACTGCAGCATTCAATGCAGTGGACCATAATATTCTCTTGGACTGGCTAGAGTCTGTGTTTGGCATTAAGGGCACAGCTCTCTCAAGGTTTCACTCCTATTTAACTGATCATTATCAGTTTGTCCATGTGAACAATTAATCTTCCAAGCCCACTAAAGTTAAATATGGTGTCCCATAGGGATCAATGCTGGGCCCCCTACTGTTCAAAAATTTCCTTATGTTAAACAGAATAATGGAAAATGGAAGTACTACTAGTGGGCCTAAGGCTGCTCAAAGTAATTTTTACATCCTCAACCTTGGTGGTCTTCCTATTCACCTTAACAGAGTAGTCAGAGATTTTGGTGTCCTGGTTGATTCAGATCTATGTGTTGATACATAAGAAGTATTACTAGAACTGCATTCTACCATCTGCAGAACATAGTCAAGCTTTGGAAGATGCTCTCCTTCCCTGAGGCAGAAAAACAAATTCATGCCTTTATAACTTCCAGGTTGGACTACTGTAATGCCCTCCTTTCTGGTTCTATGTTCTCTTCACTGGCTTTTAGTTAAGCCTTGCTAACTTATAAAGCACTGAATGGCCTTGCACCAGAATATCTAAAGATCTACTGGTCTCATACAACCCTCCTCACCTGCTTTGATCTCAGGGAGCAGGATATCTATTAGTACCTAGAGTTGAGAGAATTATGGCAGGCTGCGGAGCATTCTTTTACAAAGTTTTGCAGCCAAAGAACAATTTTCAAACAGATGTGCGATGTGCTCTAAGGGACTGTTTTAGCACAGAAAACCATCCCCCCCAGAGGTGAGCAGGCCATATGTCTGGCCCCAGCCAGCGTGAAGAGAACCCTGTGTAGGATTAACCCACATAAGGCAGCCCGACCAGACAACATACCTGGTCGTGCTCTGAAAGAATGTGCTGAGGAGCTCAAGGACGTCCTCGCTGATGATATTAACATCTCCCTGGACCAAGCTGTTGTTCCAACATGCTTTAAAGTCACAACTATAATTCCTGTCCCTAAGAAACCCCACCTATCCAGCTATAATGACTATCGGCCCGTAGCACTCACCTCCATCACCATGAAGTGCTGGTCATGCAGAACATAAAGTCCATCCTTCCCCCCTCCCATGACACGTTTCAGTTTGCATATAGGACAAACAGGTCCATAGAGGACGCCATTTCCACTGCTCTCCATCCAGCCCTCATCCACTTGGACTCAAAGAACTCCTATGTGCGAATGCTATTCTTAGATTTCATTTGAGCGTTCAATACAATCATTCCCCAGCAGCTAATACAGAAACTCAGCCACCTGGGACTCGAGGCCACAAAATGTGCGGGTCAGCAATAACATCTCTAACACCATCACGTTGAGCACAGGGGCCCCACAAGGGTGTCTGCTCAGCCCGTTGATTGCTACCCTGCTGACCCACGATTGTGCACCAACCTACAGCTCCAACTACATTTTCAAGTTTGCGGATGATACAACTGTGGTCGGCCTCATCACCAACAATGACGAAGCCAACTACAGGAACGACGTAAGCCAACTAGTCCAGTGGTGCAAACACAACAATCTCTTCATGAACGTGGGCAAGACCAAAGAGATTGTGGTTGATTTCAGGAGAGGTCATTCACAGCAACCCCCACTGACCATCGATGGTGCAGCTGTGGAGAGGGTGAGTAGCACCAAGTTCCTGGGAGACACGTACATTTCCGAAGACCTCTCCTGGTCAGACAACACCACATCATTGGCCAAGAAAGCTCAAACCTCCCTCTACTTCCTACGCAAACTCAGGAGAGCACAAATCCCACCCCCCATCATGTGCTCATTCTACCGGGGTATAAATGAGAGCATCCTCACCAGCTGCATCTCTGTGTAGTATGGAAGTTGCACTGCCTCCTGTAGGAAATCCCTGCAAAACATAGTGGATGCAGCCAACAAGATCATCGGTGCCCCACTGCCTTCCCTCAAGGACATATTCCACACCTGCCTCAACCGTAGAGCCGTCAGCATTGCCGACAACTCTTTTCACCCCTTAACGCCTCCGGGCTCCACAAGACTGTCCAACAGCTTCATCCTCCAGGCTGCCAGGATGCTGAACTCTGTCAGCATTGCCAACAACTCTTTTCACCCCTTAACGCCTCCGGGCTCCACAAGACTGTCCAACAGCTTCATCCACCAGGCTGCCAGGATGCTGAACTCTGTCCACTACCACCACCCCCACCCCCCCCCCCCCCCTTTGCCCCATGCCCCTGGACAATAACTAGTCACTACATACCAAGGAACTACCTGCCAACTGTCTTTTGGCACTCAAAAGCTGCTATAGAATGCATTTCCTCACTTTAAATCACTGTTACTGGTTTTTATGCTGTTTTTGCACTACTGACTGTATACTGTATATATTGAGGTTTACTTATTTTAGTTTTATCGTATTTATCTTATGTTATATGTTTATACTTTTTTTTTCTTTTTTAAACTGTATTAAACTGTATTTTTTAAACTGTATTACAAAGACGAGAGAGGAATAACATTTCGATTCCCTTGTATGCTATGAACAAATAGGAAATTGACAATAAAAACCTATTTGATGTTGATTTGGGATTCAAGCTCTCTCTCAATATTTAAATCTAGACCGAAAACACACTTGTGTAGTCTAGCTTACAGGGACTATAGTTCTAGCTCTAACTACATGGCTTCTGAAGGTTGCAACAAGTTAAATTTAAGGCCTTTTTAAGACCATTATAAATTCAATTTAAAACCTATTTCGTGTCCATACTGGCAGAAGTATGACAGCTATGAAGGAAAATCAGAGTCCCAGAATTACACAGAAAGTAAATGAATTTATTTATATTAAAAAGGAACATTTAGGAGATGCAACATTAGCCCACACACTACATTGCAACACACCAGCTGCTCCGATAAGTTATGGCCAGGCTACACAGTTTGCCGTTATTGGTTCCATGTCGGTTCTGTGTTGTAGGTTTTTACAGCATGATAAATGCAAATTTTTCCCAAAGACACATTTAAAAGTGAGACATAAGTTTATGCAACTTTATAAATGTAATGTTGACTTCCTAATCCAATCAAAAACCTGTCAAAATCACATTTAAAAAATTTGAGGCCTAAAATTCAGATTACAGATTACCTTGAAACTTGAAAATTAACTCGACCAACTTGGACATCGAACTGATCTGTTGATTTTTTTTTTCTACTGTGCCTCAACTGAAATCTTGGAACTCGACCGTTCCTGCCAATACGGACCTTGAATGGGTTGGTCGAGAAAAATTTAGCCGCGACTCGACCAAAAACAGACCTGCTAAATCATGTACAGATTAAGACACATCTTTGATGGGCTGAAACAAAGGTAAACGGATCCACTGGGATGCTTATGCCTGTGAATCGCTCACAGTCTCGTGGTACCTCTCAACCAAGTTTGATGTGCAAAAGCTGTGTTCTTGTGTTTGGCGTGAATATTTTTCTGCTTTATCTACAGCACATTTAGTAATGCAGTAATCATTGCCGCTAAGAAAGTGAGCAGTGACACCAAAAGACCAGCAAACCAAAGAGGACAGTAGTGAGAGTAACTGTAGAACTTCAAAAGGAAATTATAGCGAGACTTGAAGGGAAGACTGCATGTGCACCTAGAAGGCACATGTGTCTGCTCTTGCTTCGGAGTATGGGATTGTGATTTATTTCATTTTTATTGCTTTCGTATGTGCACTTTTTCATGTGTGTATTTTAAATTGATTGTTAAAGCTTTTTATCATGAGTTAGGAAGGTAGATAAGTTTAAATGGGCAATCATTTGGGGGTCTGGAACAGATTAAACTCATTTACATTATTTCTTATGGGGAAACTCAACTTGAACCTCGACCAGCCTTCTGGAACGAATTAAGTTCATGTACCAAGGTACCAAAATATTGGATTTGGATTTGTACCATTGGCTTTGGGTGAACTGACCTGTCAGTGCTGTCACTCGAGCATCACACTCCCTCATGGAATTGCAGTGCTGACATTTCAGGGACTCCCCGTGCCTGCGGTTCCTCCTACTTATGCTGCTGTAGCCATATCTGCCGGAGCTTACATACTGCACTGCACTCACCTAACTGTTTGCACAGACTCTAGTCTTCCCTACTGTGGCTAATGCACTTTTTATTTACTCTACTTCTCTTGGGGTGTGCTGCCTGGAGACCCCTCCCTGAAAGAAAAAAACAAAATAAAGATATTATGCCTACTCTGCTGCCTGTGACGTCTCTCCCGCACGCCCTGCTGCCTGTGACGTCTCTCCCGCCCGCCCTGCTGCCTGTGACGTCTCTCCCGCCCGCCCTGTTGCCTGTGACGTCTCTCCTACCTGCCCTGCTACTCTACCACTGTGCATCCTGTCATCATAATCAGCACCAGCACCTGCCTGTCATCATCTCCCTGCCTTCTGCACTGAGACTTAAATCTTAAAAGTTGAATAGTGTAAATTAGGATTTTGCCATCTTGTTCATTTGACTTTCTCTGCCAGCCCCTGGAGAATGGGCAGGGATAAAGTTCTTTGAGTGAATGTTGTGAAAATGTGCTATAAAAATTTAATGAAATTAAATACTTTAAAAATACTTTTTTTATATAATTATTTCTTGTCAGGCTATCCTGATCTTGTTGTATCTGAACTTCCCCGAAAAGGAGTTCCCTCAGCCACATTATCGCATCACTGCAGCAGCCGATGCCGCTCTCACATGTAGCCAGGATGCCGCCGCAGAAATTGGCGGCCCTTTCGCCATGGCATCACTCCCCTGTGCCTCAGAGCTTTCAAAGGGAGCGATCCAGGAATGGAGTTTTTCTCTGAGTCTAAGCTGCAGCCGAAAGCAATACTGGGGGCCTGGCTGCATGGCACAGAAATGCGATTTATTCCTGTGGGCTGTGCGAGGAGAGGCAGAACCGCGGGTCAGGTTTACGGAGGCTACAGGGAGGCAGCGTGATGATCAGATTTTCCCTGAATTTATGGTAATGTACAGGGATAAAGTGGCTGTAGCATGTAGCGCTTTTTTCTTTGTAAGGAATGATGGATCAGCAGCTTCTTATTGCATGTGCACCTAGAAGGACACAAGCGGTGCTTTCTTTCTAGCTACTTTTATTAGCTAGTTGCCAGGGAGCTGTTGGTCTGGTAATTTAACTAAGGCTTCTTAGAGGGCGTGCCATGGTCTTCTCCGAAATTAGGGAGCCTAAAGAAAGTCATCCAAGTGACATCTAAGATGTTTAAGTGGGCCATTTCTGTAAGGGTACCTACGGTCTCCCCTAAGCCTAAATTATGTATGCATATTAAGTCCAAATTATGAGATACTTCTTTTCTGAGTATTTCCTCCGGTGATCTTTAGAGTACAAACCGAAGCAGGCGGTCGGCGCCAACAGCAGCAATGACCTTCAAGGAGGTGAGGAGAAGAGGGAGTGATATCTGAGACACGACGCTGGGCTGCGATAAGCTCCCATGGAAAACCCAGCTCTAATTAGCAGCAACTGGCAGGTTGAGGAACATTCCCAAAGCAGAAAGGAGGCAGGTCTCAGCGACCCAGTGGGATTTTATGAGTTTCAGTGAATACCCTTCGGCCTCCGCCAGGCGGCCGTTACCAATCAGCCGACTGCAGGTCGTCGTTGGAGGATGGAGCCCCCAGTCTTCGCTTTGACCCAGCCCCACACTCTCGTCTTTGGATTTCGTACCCAGAACTACTTGTGGCATTATTCTAAATCTAAAAACTGGGTCCAGAAAGGAGGGCGTCTGAAATAACATAATTCTATTTAAGCAATTCAGCAAAATTTCCTTAGTTAAAAGGCAACATCACAAGCAAAGTAGGCTATTTACAATACACAAATTGACAAAATGTCTTTTATTTGACACTAATGTGATTATTTTTTGTGGATAACAAGCTAAAGAAATTAGCAGCTTGTGAACAGAACAAAGAAATAAACGTCATTTTGACATAGCTGGATGTATTTTCAAATAGAGCTTTCTAGAAAAATCCGACCATTTAAAGGATCAGCCGGGACAATTAGTGCATGCAGTCAAGACTTTTCTGTCAATCGTTTTTTGTATGTTATGCTAATAGTAATTTAAGTCAGAATTTGTTCTTTAAAAACAGCCACATATGATTTTCCTTAAAATATCATCCATTAATCAAGGTCAACCATCACATCTCATTGGTAAAATTATATAGCACTTATGTTCATTCACCTGAAAAACCTGAATAAAATTAACCCATGTACAGCATACAATGCTAATATTATAAACGTTTTCCTTTTTGACTTTATTTGTTAATTTAAATAGAAGTTTTCCTCCATGCAATGTTGGATTTAAAAAGGTACAGGGATTAATATAATAAACATCCACACAGCAACACCCGTTTTTAGTTTATGAAGACACACAAGCTCAAGCATAAGCACAGACACATCAAGTTGGACAGAGGAATTAGTGCCTCTTATTCGGAAGCATCACTTCACAGAGATATGTTTGGTCCATCCAGATTCCATCTGTATCTGTGGCTTCACTCTGTCATGGCACATCTCTCACACACACCAAGCCAAGACCCCCCCCCCCCTCACCTCAGCCTGCAGCAGAGTCCCCAGAGTCATTCTGGCCTGTCGAGGAAGTGTCATTCACGAAATGGGAGCAGTTTTTTTTTTGTTTTTTTTTTTTTGGGGGGGTGCACTTGAAAAGTCACTCTGGGGCCTGCTGGCCTCCCAAATGCAGTGATAGTTTCTGACCTACAGGGGGCCACACCTCAGGTGCACCAGGTATATCTGTGCTTTGAGTAGCAGTAAATGTTGCCGGTGTTAATGAAGGGATTAGCTATTGGTGAGGATGGGCTTAATGCTCAAGACACTCATTACAGGAAAATGGGGTCTGCACATTTTTGGTACTTTGGGGTTGGCATGTTTTTGCTGCATTATATTATCATTTCTGCTGACAGTGAGTCATATTAAATTATCTTTTCATTTTGTTGTTATTGAAGGGAATTTGGAGACTGAAGCTTTGTTTCTTTTTTGACAATCAGCACATAGACAAAAAAAGCAAAGTAAATATTTGTTCCTATGTGCGTCTAAATTTTCTCGATTCTCTGTAAATCTAACTTTTGTGCTCTGATATGAATATTTCATCTATTTTTGGAGAGATTTATTCCATCAATATCCAAAGAGTCAAGATACTATGTTTTTAGGAGGACAGGATCCAAAAACAGAACATTTGGTTGAGATTTAAAACATATTCTGATTATAATGAGCAGGTAGAGATAACTTGCCAGTTAACAAATCATCTACTCAAGGCTCAGTGCACTTTGCCTTAATTATCCTCATAAAGTGGGACAAACAAGTTTCACATTTCCACACAGAGCGTCAAAACACATCTTTCATTGTGATGTCAAAATGAACCCTGTTAAACTATAACATTTTGAGGAGCCACAGTCGACTTATTGTGGATCATCACTTGCTTACTGTGATGATTTTCTCCTTGCTTTGAGGAAAAGAGAGATAAAACATGTAATATTTAATGCTGTTTTCTTGAAACCCCCAATCAGTGGGCTTTATTACTGTACCTCAACACAGAAAGACATTCACATTAATCAAATGCAGATGCCCGTCTCAACATGTAGAAACAATCCAATAAAGTCAATCTATTTATTAGTGCTTTTTATTTGATTTTACAGAGAAGGCTCTTTCTCCCGCTTACGTGCAGGTTCAGATGAGCACTGTACAGCAGGGTATAATAAGATTTCCGCAAACTAAGAGTCCCAAGCTGAACGAGATGTCAGCGGGAAGCGCAGCGGTCTTGCTGTGGTCCAGTCAATCCACGCTGTCAGGGGTATAAATGAATATGGACAAACTGACAATGAAGATGGATCTATTTCCTATCCCTGAGTGATTGATAATTGATGCTTGGCATGTGTGATATGATGTCACTGTGACAAATCAGACCTGACGTGAAAAATGAATAAAGAAGTAAGTTAAGTTTTAAGTGGGCAGTTTTATTACCCCATTAGGAATGGTAATAGAAGCAACAGGCTATGCTACACTAGTGAAACATTATAATACCAGTAATACGGCATAACACCAGTATGCCACTCCAGTGACAAAGCATCAGTATCTTACACCAGTGACAGAGTAAAGCACCAAGGTGTCACACAAGCGACAGAATAAAGCACAAGTATGTTATATCAGTTATCGAGTAATGCACAAGCATGTCACACCAGTGACACGTTAAAACATCAGAGTGTCACAGCAGTGATAAAGCCCCAGTATCTTAGATTTCCAGTATCAGACTCTAAGGCACCATTGGCCAGATGGGCTTTACATGAGTCCTTTACCCACCTGACATCATAAACATCTGGATGCATTACCAGTACAGATGCAAACTTTCCTAATGTAAAACACCGGGTGAAAATCTTAGCTAACATAAAAATTTGACATCATAAATGGAGACACAATCACTTGCTCTTCTGCTAAATTTATTTACATTGTCAAGCTCGATATGCAAACGCCTTTTACTTCTCAAGTAATATGTATGCACCATTTACTTTCGATTGCGCTCTGCTTTTTGGTTGAATTACATTTAACTAAAATGCATATGCACTGCAACTCGCCTCAATTAGAATTCAAAGCCAGTTTTTCCCAAAAAATTAGTAATTCTATATGCTGCCGACTTCAAGGCTTTTGCTTTATGTCCCTGTCAGCCAAATGGTGTTGCCGTATTTATCATAATAAATATAAAAAGTATGTATTTAGGAATATACATTTCAAAAGGTCACATCACTTATGGTTTTATTCTTTGTCAGCTATCAGAGTCCACAGGACATTAATCAGAGAATAACATAAAAGAATCAATGGACTGAAGGATATTATTACATCTACCATTAGCGGTAGAGAGATGTGTCAATATTAAAGTAATGCAGCCATTACAAATCCCTCTGGACCACATTGCTGTTTCACTTGGACTTGATTATCATACTATGTTACACTCTAACTGCTGCTAATTATCACGTGTCTGTGATACAGAACCATGCCGTTACCCTCCACTTCTTGGGGTGTCACTAGACTTCTAGCATGTCACTGTAAATGCAACTGAAGCATCATACATATGCCATACAGATGTCAAAGAAATATTTTTTTTCAATTTTATACAATACTGCCAATTTTTTTTATTTTGTTTAATCTTGAATATACTGAATCTTGGATAATTTACTTTGGATCATCTACATAAATGTCCATTACACCAAATTGTTGTTATTAGCAGAACAAGCCTATGGAAAATAGATGGGCTTTAAGGATAATAAGAGACTTGCTAAACTGAAAGTACATACTTTCCTATCAGTGTCACACAATAACCCATTTATTAATATACAAAGCATATTTAAACAAAAATGTAGCTATCATGTAAATGAAGGGAACTATTGTACATGTCATGTGACCCAAACTACTGAGTAATCCATTGACATGAAGCATGGTTTACTTTTTTTGCCCTATTAAGCCCTTAAGAATAACAGAGTTTAAGGGTTTCAGAAGTAGTTGGAATTAGCACCCAACATGCACTCGTAAGTGCTGCTGCTCAATGGATAATTCAAAGTCTCTGAACAGAAAAGGGGGCAAAACGTTGAAAGGATAATGGTGTCAGCTCTGTGACAGTGGGCCAGAAATAAAGAGGAGTCGTTTTAAACAGCCCGTCACGCTCGTTAGAATGCCATCAGCCACCGCCATCACTAAAGGATTATGGGTGGATGACGGTGGTAGTCCCAGTGAGCCTCGTTCCTACCCATGATAGCTTAGCATCAAATGAGGTGAAATGCTCGCTGCCTCCTGTGACTCCTCTTTGCACAGTGACTTCAGTGGCTCGTCTCTGCACAGGGACTCCTCTCTGCAAATAGACTCCAATTATTTCCTGCTGTACAGTGACTCCTCTCAGTACAGGGACTTCATCTCTGATAAATTCCCTCCACAATGTGAGCGATGTTTGCAAAGTGACTCCTCCCTTTTGTCTCCCCATCAGCACACCCCTGTCACACACACATGAGAAATCGCTTTGGCATCCTGAGCAGCTGCTCGGTGTGTGGCTGAAGGGGGCTGCACCCACTGTGGGAAACGACCGGCTCCCGACTGACTGGCCAAGAAATCCACTCTGCTCAGTGACGACTGGGCAAAGCCAGGCTGCCTGAAATCCCCACTCATTACAATAAAGCGGATTAAATCCCAGTAGCAGCCAGCTCCTGGTCACGACCAGTGACTGACACCGGGCTGATTCAAACTGCGATCTGAGCTGAAGAAGCTTCTGGAAAGAGCGCTCGACCAGGCCAGTCACTCTGGGGGCGCTGCTCTGAATTTATACCCATAATCTCATTCCCCGAAAGGGATAAACTGGCTGTAACCAAACCTGAGGAGATTTTTGTTACTCTTGTAGTGTTTTTATCAACTGCAGCTGCTAATAGGAATTATCTGTGTTCCTGCAGGCCTCAGTTCATATAATGGTGATGATATAAGAAAATACTGTGCTATTCAACCTTCTTTTTTTAATTGTGAGACTTTTAAAAAAAATCATCTGTTGATATGTTAGAAGAATTAGGTCATTGACCTGCAACTTTTAACGTACAATTCAAATTATTATTCTTTGTACCTATAGCCTGTATTTGCGAAAGTAACTTGAACCAGGTCCAGTCAGCCAATCAGGTGACACAGACACTGACTAAGGCTCCATCTTCTGAGGAGGTGCTGACTTAGAAAGCCAATCTCACGTTGTCTCAGACAGGGGGCACCGCTGGTGATTGTTGCCTAGGGCCCCACATGGCCTTTGACCGATACCAACTTGATTCCTTTAGAGAAGGGATATCAAACATACCGCCCGCGGGCCGGAACCAGCCCAATTAAATTTCTGAAGCCTGTTGCTTCCATTCTGAGATTTTGAATACAGTATTGACAGATTGAACTGGAAAATCCCCCAAAAAACTCGGTTCCTGTAGGGGGTGTGTCATACAAAATCTCTTCTGCCTTCCGAATTCCTTCCCCCTGTGACGTATCGCTGATCTGTTAGGCCGATGACGCAATCGTGATGTTTCAGGGTACCCCGTAAGTTTAAAGTTACCCTGTAAGTTCACCCTTACCGCTGCAGCAAGAGTTCACATCAGTAAGATATGATGTATAAACTCATGTGTCACTATTTTTATTGCATTTTTTTATATTTTAAAGCCAAGGCAAAAAAAAATCTTGGTACAGATTCCCTCCATTTGTAGGCTGTTACCATGCCACTATCCCCTGAATGACACTGTCCCCGACAATTCAGATCAGACACACAAAATGAAATTATTTAGTTGACAAAATGCATTTCCTTCACAAATTTACTTCCTATCACTCACAAAATGCATTTTGTACAAGAAATGAATTTATATAGCTGATAAAATGCATTTTGTGAACGAAATGACTTCTGTCCATGAAATGCAATGTGCTGATATCAGTTCTGAGTACAAAATGAAACATTCCTTTTGATTTCTGTGCACGAAAGAAAGTGAAGACTTTATGTTTTCTGAGCATGAAATTAAGCACTTTTTTTTTTAAAGTAGACCTTTACTCTTGCATCACTAAGCATAACTTCTCTGTAATTGTTCGGTTGTGTATTTAAGAAAACCATCAATTATTTGCATAAAGTTCGAAAGTTTCATAAAGCATTCCAGTCTGTTCATTTGATTGTACATGATTTAAAATCAATGCAATTGTTTATTTAACATAGATCTACTGGGAGAGAATAAATAAACCTCTACTATTGAAACACAAAATTGAAAAGGCAGTTTAACAAATCAAAACATTAAATACTAAGGGTCTTAACAAGGTTTAACTAATCCAGCAAACATTATTTATTTGTACATGGCCCGTTCCAGTGTGGCCCATTTACTAAAATGAGTTTGACGCCCCTGCTTTAGAGTGATGACCCTGCTTGTTACAGAATTGCATCTAAATATGCACCTGATTCACACGTTATACTCCAAGTGAGGTGATGGTATCCACTAAAAACTAAGACAGCCCCTGATAGCTGGAGTTACCAACCAATAAATATATGAACTTGGGAGGAAAAAACAGCAAAGAAGGCAACACGCACTTTTAGTCAAAGTTCAATATGGGCATTTAAGGTGTGGCTTTACTTCTCACTGCTGTTAATCGGTTTCTGCACATTTGACAGCAAGAACATCCCAGCCAAAGATCAGTCCTTCTCACAGTCGCAAAAAACTCCCCTTATTCTTCCTTGAACCAAAAATCCGATACAACCTACCATGGAGCCAAGAGCCTTTGGTCACATGGCGCCATTTTTTGTACCATTATTGATGAGCTTTCAGATTCCATCTAATTACAGGCTTGAGCAGAGACTATCTGTGAGACGTGTCTGCGGGGATGAAGAAAAATGTCCCTTCGTGGTAGATAAGGAGAGACAGGAAGAAAAATGCGACCAGTGATGGCGGGGAAGGCTCTCTGTCGCTCAAACCAAAGAGATCGTCGTCACGATAGCTATTTACAGACGGGCGGATTGGTGATTAAACACAGACTCTGATTTCAGCTCCACCGAAACAGCCAGCCAGACAAAGCGATGCCGATAATAATGTAACTTATTTTTGGATAAAAATGTCAAGTAAGCAGCAAATTTATATGCAAAAAACACAAAAACACATTACATATTAATATTGTTAATTTAGGATTAATGTTTATTTATATGAATGGACAAAATAAGAACAGTGATCAAAACAAGTTCTGTTTATTTGAACTGGAAAACAGTAATTAAGATCTTAATGAGAAAAGGGAACTGTTCTTTATTCATGGATGTGAACTAAAAGCTCAGGAAGACGTGTAATTTATGCAGAGCATTGAACCGCTGGCCCTTCGCTCTTAATGATGAGTCCTGTTTTTTTGTATTTTTGCCCTGCTTTCAGGGACGACAAAGCCACAGCATTGTAAGACGCCTCATACGGATTTATTTCGGGTCCTTTACATCGAAGATGAAACCTAAGAGGATGAAACAGGAAGAGCAGCTTTCAAATCTACTTTTGAAATTGTATCTTGGTCTGGAACAATAAGGAAATGCTTCCCACAGAAGTTTAATTTGAAATCGTTCCTCTTTCTCTTCAAATTTTCCCAAAAAGGGCAGAAAAGTAAACATTAAAATGAATGCCATAAACATGGATTATGGATGTTACACAGCAACCCAAAGAGAGACAGTTTTATTTAACAAAGTCGCCCCTACTGGAGAGGAGAAGCCATTACGGGCGCGTCCTTGCTGTGTCCAGCACCGTGGCTGTCCGGGTCCCATCTGGAGAGTCCCGATGACAAACCTCAAATCAAATCATGTGAGTCTAACAGCAGGGATGATGCATGATCCCCAATCTCTGTCAGTCCATGGGTAACAGTCTCGCGTCTGGCAGGTACTACCTGGCCACAGCTGAATAGCAAAAATTGGGCAAACAGCAATAAAAAGAGCGTGCGTTCGAAGGAACAGAAAAAACAGACGCCCAGGAGTCAGAGGGTGCTTTTCTGATCGGATGCTAATCTGATCAGGCAGAAGTGAGGTCACCTTGCCTGAGGACCCCTTTTCTGCCTTGTTGTTCATTGGCTGTGGTGCTTACCCTCCAAACCCCTTCCTGTCAAACACAAACATACTCAAACACACGTATTCCTCAAGAGTTAAATTAAAAGGTCATTACTTACTCTTATTGCCCTGACAGGCGGTACTTGCTAGTCACAGCATGTCTTGCCTCTTCGGAGATCTTACTGTTGGACTCATCACGAGATCTGGCCTTTTATTTTTTTCCATAATTCAGACCCTGCCTCTTCAAAGGAGCATAAAAAGTGTTTCTGTTGCATTGAGGAGGCAAGAATTAGGTCATATAATTAAACCGTGTGAGGCATTAAGATTCAAGTGGCTTCAAAGCGCGTTACTGTAATCGCAATATAAGTGCTTCTCATCTCATTAATACAATTGCAGATGGGCCCTATGATAGAGTGGGTCAAGGATAATATAGGCTATTGGCATAACCTGTGTGTGTGTGTGTGTGTCTGCGTGATTATGCATGTGTGTGTATATATATATATATTAGTGCTGTCAAACGATTACAATTTTTAATCAGATTAATCACATGGTTTCTGTGGATTAATTTAGATTAATCACGATTAAATATCATTCATTTTTAATCTATATTAATCGCATTTCATTTTGCATGAGCAAACAGACTCAAGAAAAAAGGGAATATATGTGCACTTAATATGTTTATTGAACATCTTGAACACGAGTCGGATGCATTTCATCTGCCACAGAAGCACAATACCATGGACCCATACTGTATCAAAAAGCAAGATTTTTTGCTTAGCTGGACAACTTGTCGGATTTAAAGTACCTCAGTTTAAATGGTCTTTATCTTCATTCACTTACAATTAGCCTGAACTACCGTAAATCCGACAAATAATCCAACTAATCATGAAATCCAATTCTAGCCCGGTTAATTGCCATTGTTAGCAATATCAGTTAACACATTACGTGCAGTGCTTTATGTATAAAACTCCGTAGCAACACGTCCACAGAAAGGTTGGATGGTATAGTGTGTGTGACCGATTTAATGAGCCACAAATGAGAAGTAGTGCTTAAACAGTATAAAACTACTACTTTCCCTTCTGTTGATAAAGGGTGCAGCCATCTTGGATTCTGAACTCGGGATCCTCTCGGATCTCCGAGAAACGGGAGCGGACATGTCGTCACTTTCGGCCTCAAAACTCCGGAATCCGACTTGGAATACGAGTTCCGAGGGCAAATGGAACGCACCAAAACTGCCCGAAATGGGTTGATGATGGATTAATCCGTGTTAACCCGTTAATTTTGACAGCCCTAATATATACAAATTTCAATTTTGTACAGTATAGCATCTCCAACATCAGTCTGAAGGACAAAAACAGAACTCCTTAGGCACCACGAAGCTTCATTTACATTTCCATTCATGGAGTTTGTTATTCCCGAACCATACGCATGGAAAAGGACCCTGTCAGAGGAATTAGCTGTACAAACACCCACTGACGTGGCAGTGGGCCGAGACTGTGTGAGCAGAGAGGCCTGTTTTCATATTGTTAATACTCACTTTTTTGTTTTTTAGTAGATTTAATGAGGGGTTGCTTACCGCTGGTATTAACAGGCACACAGCCTAAGGACGGCAGGAAAGAGTCTAGGAGGAATTTATGAGGAATCCATCTCTTTATTAAAGTCATGTGGCTCGAATATAGCCAGCGATAGGAGCCGAAAATCACGTATCTATAATCAGTTGGGTTGAAAACGCCACGTCAGAGACATAGACTCCATTATCTCATGTTATTCTTTGAAGTCATTCCTTTTTTAAGAAGATCTCAAGCACCTGCTCCATGGGAATGATCACACAACGGCCCGTTCTTCAAGACAGTGGAGCCCATCCAGGTGATTAAGATGCTGGTGTTCTGCAGCTGAGCAGTAGTGACGGCACCTTCAGGGAAGCGTGGCTCCGCTTTTGTTTACCCGCTTGTCCAGGTCGTGGTGAACGTGGTCATTTTGCTCATAGCAAGGGACACAGTCATGCTCTTTCTGGGGCCAAAGTTGCCCCATTGTAAATATCACATTCAGGAATGTTCCGTGCCATGATCATCACCAAGATATGTGCTGATCACCTTCAAACCTGGGCCTCACAGCCACCCCCCTCCTTGCATGAGATAGTGGTGTTACCAGGATGCCATCTTGTGGCAGGGTATTTAGGTATGTTGGGCGTGCACCAGGGTTCAAATTGTGTCAGTGGTCTTGGGGGAGTGTGGGGGGTGGTGATGTTGGGTGGGCACTGCCCACCCTGCGTCCACCCATAGCCACGCCCGCGGTTTGAGATTGGATTGTCATGTTATTAATGCTAAAAAAATACCAGAGAGAACATTCCGGAACTCAGAATGGGGGCAGGGGTGCATCCTGATTGGCCCGTGGTAACACAGGTACCCCTCTTCAGTTCAGCTTTCTTTCTCATATGTGAGCTTTGCAGCTAGATACCCTATCTTTGCTTTAATCTACATTTTGTCAAATAGCTGAATGGTCTGAACACAGGCGCTGCTGTTCAGCTGATCATTACAGCTGACATTGACTCGACAGTCATTCTCCCACTTCAGTGTGACTCCACGTGCCACTTATGCCTCTCAAAGTCATTTTTATCCGCAGTTACTGAAAGCAAGAGACAAAAATAGGAAACTGCCGACAAAGTGTGTGTTCTTGTGTTGCCACGGCGAAAGTGAATTACTCTCTTTATATAATTATACATCTCATGTGGGCTGATCGTAACCTCGCTTTTATTAAATGCAGTTCCCTTTCATTTCAAAGGCGCATTTAAGGATGCCATTGAGAAGGACTAAACACAGAGAGAGAATTAACTGTGTATATTTTATCTCCATACACAAGGCTGATCAGGGAAGGTAACAGTGCCTCGTTTATATATGAAATATAAATGTGTCAGTCACTTAAAGCAAGAGCAGGACAAAGATGAAACTAAATGCTTATTGCTCAGCATCTGTCACTTACCTGGTTTGAAATCAATTGAATTGTATTAATTGAATGTCGTTTTCTTCCACAATTCACTCTGACTGTGAAAACCTCACGAGAAAAATACATCTTGCTTCCCCTACGTGTTAATGCACATATCAGATGCGCATATGAGCTATTATTTTGTCTGCCTATAGGGTACCATAGGGTACCAGCATAGAATACAACGGTAACCTCACAACAAAATGAATTTACTGGACCCTGACGGTAAAAAACTGCATTAAAAAAACTAAGCAAAACAAACAACTGCTAAATCTCTACATTCATATTCTTAACTACATACAGAACACATTTCACTCACTTCAGTCACACGCAGTAAGACGCTGGCACATGTCTTCTGCACCAGGATTATACCCATGGCAAGGAGGAATATAACACATTATTTTAAGAAACACCGTATCACTGGTCCTTAGCAAATTATACACTGCATATAACCCTTACCATTTCACAAAATGAGCAAATATTACATTTAAACAACTAAATAACATCTATACCTAATGCAAGACTTCCAGGCTAGCATATTACTCATCATTCCGACATGCATTATTCACTAATCAGTGAATCACTAGTCGGGAAGCACGATGGGAAGAGTAGGAATAAGGGGTTTATTAGAAGGATGACATGATCGGGAGCACGGAGAAACATCAGCGATCACAAGACTTTAATGACAAGACTGGGGAAAGACTAACTGGGAAGCACTAAAATACTTGATTGGACAAAACTAGAAACAGCTGATCGCACAAGGATTCCACACGAGGTTAACGAGGGGGCGTGGCACACAGCAGGAGCTGCACGATCGGGACGTAACACTAATATCTTAATAAACAAACTCATATGATTCCACCTGTATTTGTAAAAGATTCTTAAACTAATATTATACAGTTTTTTTAATGAAAAATACATACAGCTTACAAAGAAAATCCAAGAAGATTCAGCCGATTTCTATAAAACAGTGGCATCAGCTCTTTTGTGGTTCCACTGTTTACCTCATACATCCTGGATGTACTGCATTTTATGATTTCCTACTACAAAATGACATCACTGTATTTTTTGGGTTCTAAAAGGGGACATCAACTGCTATGGCCAGAGCACACAAATGCAACTACTAAAGGAGTTCAATACACGACTCGGTTACACATGCATAATACCTTCTGTTAGCTAGTCAGGTAAAACACTTAAAACGCAATTTACCTATTGCAGGAGAAGACGTCTCTTTGTCAGATTGGCATAGACTAAAAAGCCATGCCCCCTGCTGTCCATAGTAAAAACACCCAGTCAGGGGCATTTCTGTGGGCAAAAACAGCTAGCTAATGAGAGAGGTCACAGGAGGATCGTCAGTCTCGTTATGCCTGATGGGAATGCCACAAATGTAGTAGTAAGAAAAGGACTTCTCTGAACTCAACAAGTCTTGAAGTAATTCTGTGGTCAAAGGGGGTTCCTGCCTGGTACTACACAGAGATACCTAATAAATGTGCACAGAGTGTGAATAACTGTGTCTCTAATGAGGTGTTACGCTGAGCCGAGTCTCCGTCTCAGGAAGCACAGGGTTCGAGACAGAGATGCCCAGACAAGACGCCCGTCCATCAATGGGGTCTGCATTCATTCATACAGAGAGTAAAATCCACTCAAAGCAAGGATCAACAACGCTGACAGTAATGAAACTATATAAATTATATTTATTTACAACACATAATACAAACAAGTTCATGAGGAGAACTGGAAGTGACCTTCTGTTTGCATTTAACATATTACTGCTCTAAAACAGTGGTGAGATGACAGACATTAAATGCAGTGAGAATGATGCACTGGTCTTGCTTGGCACCGAGGAAGATCTGTTGTTTAAGAGCAGTACAGTATGGGACCCAGGCTGCAGCAAAACATGAGGTGTACAGGTGAGCTGTAAAGGAAAATGCAGCTGATTTACTGGTAATGTCATGTTCCTATTAACTGGAACAGACTTCTTGGCTCCCACGTTTAGTGAGTGAATCGGACCAAACTTATAGACAAGGCTAAAGCTGAATGATTGCTATCTGGATTTCCACCTGTGGGGAACAGGTCTCTTCTATTACCTATGGAAGCACAAGAAACTGTTTCCCCAAAGCTTCTTTCCTCCAGAAGCTCAGAAAGCTGCAACACTTGCCCTCTCATTTTTCCTGGTTGTCTTTTTCTCCTGCTTCCCTTTCCAAATTTCCCAACTGCCCCAGAGGACAGACGTCCCTGAACATGTGACAGGAAACAGGAAGCTGTAGGACAGGATATCAGGATGACAGGCTGTTCCCCAATGGGGTCCAGCATGGCCACTTTTTGGTGCCGTTCCTTTACACTCGACATCCTTCACGAGGGGCCAGCAGGATTCATGACAGGAGCTTGGCAGTCCCAGTCCGCTCCGGTGACTTCTGCTCCAGCTTGGCCTACACCATTCAGCTCAGCCGTGCCATTTCTAAGTGAGCTCTTGCCACCCTGCAGTGAAGCAGTTTCCGATGCTTCTGGAACATTCTGCATACCATCAAGCACGCTGTACCTGGGTACTGCCCGCAGCATGGTCGCCAGCCAAATATGACCAGGTGTAATATAAACGGATGACACTTCCGCCAAAAATTAAAGTCTTATTAAAAAGCTATTACCTCCAGCAGACAGGCACCTTCCCTCAGCATGCCTCCCCCCCCCCCCCCCGCCCCTGCCAGGGTGCAGCATCTCTTGATTTACCCAAAAGCCCTCCGAGGCCCCTGCTTCCAGACTGTGCTGCATCCAATGGAGCATCTGGTGGGCACACGGTACCAAATTCCCCTGCAGGCTGCCACGGAGACCAGGGAAGAGGGTTCCGATAGTGGGGGAGTTGGGGGCTGGGTCTTACCTCAATGCCAGCACCTATCTGCTTTTTCGGGGACCAGTTACGATCGAGCTCGAGAGGAGCAGAATCTTCACAGCATGAAGGCATGAGAAATGGTTAATATTTAACAATAACTGCAGACTGCCTCCCAAACCCATGCCACTTACCAAGGCGTCTGCCTCAGAGCTCCTGTGCTGATTATGTTCACCATCACCTCCACCTTCAGCCGTGCCCACGTGCCATGGGAGGTCTATCACCAGCCAGGAGAGGACGGCTGCAATCCCACGGGACCCCAAGCCAGAGATCCATAGCAGAGTCTGTACAGGAGTTCACCAGCTGGGAAAACTAATGACACATAGTGCAAAGTAAATCTCCTTCATAGTGAGCATTGTGCTTTTATGATATGCTGTGCTTGTGAATCGGAAGGTTGCCGGATCAAATCCCAGGGTTGGCACAGTGATATCACCATGGTCCTTATTCCCCAATGGCTCAATGGACTGACTGTCCCTGCTTTCTCCATTGTACGCTGCTTTGGATAAAAGCAACTGCCAAATAAATAATGCCATTCTTATCTTTAAATATTCATTTATTTATGCATTATCCCAATATTCTGTTTTTCAGAATTTTATATTTGTGTTCTGTGTACTTCTTTAATTTGTTTGCACTATATTTCCTTGCTTGCATCATGTGTACTGTCTTTGCACTTTGTTTGTTTAGGTATGTTTGTCTGTGGTCTACTTTCCCTCTGCTGTCTGCAGCAGAATTTCCTCCTGCGACCAATATAGTGCATCTTAGTTTTAAATGTAAATGTACAATGAGCGTACAAATGTAGATGGTTGCAATCTGTCCATTCATGACAGGGTGCTTAAGGTCTGACTAACCGTGGCTCAAGGTTGAGAGAAAATGTCGATGTGAATGAGGACATGGCTCTTACTAAAGTGAAAGACTTCTAAGAGAAAACCGGCAACATACACAGAGGCTAATGACTGAAAAATAATTTGGAAGAAGAAGTGTGACATCATGTTGGACCCCAGCCAGAAAAGTCGTCCAGGAACTCGCACTAGCCTCACAGTCTGTCTCCCGAGTCAACAGAGCAGCCGGGATGAAAACGAAGGTGCGCTGTTGTTCGACAGTCCATGACACGTCACGCGGAAAATAAGGCAACAAACACTGACAGCCCATGGCGACATGTGCAGGCCGCCCAGAGCAGGCAATACCCAAGACAGGCTCTCCGGTGTCACTGGTCCTCGAGGAGGTGGGCGGACTGCAGAACTTTACTTCTGGGCTCTACTACATATGCTTTGAATTTCTGTCATTTTCCCCCCTGAAAACGAGACTGAAGAAGACACCATAACAAGACATGGAAAGTTCAAGAATGGATGCAAAGCCTGCTTATGTAAAGCCTGGCTGTTGGTGGAACATCATACCACAGAGAGGCGATTGGATGACAGAAGGATGCCGCTACACACAGCTACTGTACAAGCATACATATACCTGCACACACGCGCACACACACACCCGGACTATGACATGTAGGACTATGACCCAGTAGGATATTAATATATCACTCCTGCACATTTTATTTAAAAACAGTATTTTTTCATGCATTTGAAATGCATGTCCCACTGGCACCTATTTTTTGAATATAGCTCACAGATAAATCTATGCAATTCTCAATTAAATTGCTGCTTTTTTCCCCACCACTGCCGATTAGACAGAAATTTATTATCTCAGAGATGAGTTGGTATTCTTGCTTTTGCAAAATCTCGTTGTTTTTATGTAAAATGACCTGATGTTCCTGGAAGATGGGGCCCGGAATTCATAAGTGATTCATTTCGGCTCGATTCACTGTGTTATTTTGACCGAGACGCCGTTTGTACACTGTTGACCGTCATGAAAATGACACGCAGATTACGGGCGTGACTCGGCACGAAAGAGGCGGCCCAGGCCACATGGCACGCTGGCAGATGGGATGCAAACCTCCCTCTTGCATTAGCCTCAGTCAGGCCTGACCGGTTGTGGGAATGTTAGTATGACGGTCTAAAGGCATCGGGACCTTCAGCATAAGTGTATCTAGGTGAGGGCAGAGCTTTGGAACTTAACGTCTCCGTTTTTTACACCTTTTTCACTTCCCAGAGAGAGGTGGACGCCATAAAAAACAGGGATGGATGTGTTTGTCAGCTGACATTGCTGGACGATGCCCAGACCAGAGCTTGATTGGGCTGTCATGATCATGAAATTTTAGTTGACGATTAATCGTCATACAAATAATTGCGATTCCCAATTTTATTGTTGTTTTCTGTTCATTTTATAACATTATTATAGAATTATCCTAATCATAGTTTAATAATATTCATACCTTATGAAGAGCTATTAATTAACATTGAAATTAGGAAAATATAAATAAAGACTGCATTTCTGTTTGCCTTTATAGCTTTGTTAACAAAAATTCTTTAGGGCAGATATGACATAAATAACAAATAGGAAGATAAATGCCTCGAGATAAACACCTGGTGTTGTGACTACCTGATCTGTACCACCTACCTGATCTGTACCACCTACCTGATCTGTACCTCCTACCTGATCTGTACCACCTACCTGATCTGTACCACCTACCTGATCTGTACCTCCTACCTGATCTGTACCTCCTACCTGATCTGTACCACCTACCTGATCTGTACCACCTACCTGATCTGTACCTCCTACCTGATCTGTACCACCTACCTGATCTGTACCTCCCATGTCTGTGTATTTTTGAGCATACGTACACTGCATCACATTATATGGGACTGTCCAGTCCGTTTACAACAAACCATATGGTCTACCTTTACAACAAACTAAGCCGGATAACTTGTCAGGTTTAAGGAAGTCTGGGCTTATTATGAGTGAACGAAGATGAAGTCCATTTAAACTCGAGTACCTTAAATCCTACGAGTTATCCGCCTAAGAAAGAAATCCAAATTCGTGAATGATTCCACTGACTTAAAAACAATCTTCACTCTGGTCGTCAATTTACAGTTTTTGGATCAACACTATTACCTACATATCCCATATCTAAAATGTTTATATTTCCATCAGTTATAACTGCTGCTATCCAGTGACATGGTATTTTGCTAAATTTATAGCTTTGGTTCACTCTGAACTGAAATATGAAGTTTGGTGTATTTTGTGTTTGTTTCAGCCATATTTATGTCACTGCAAATCAGTGGGATCAGAAAAAAATGGACAAAACAGCTTGCATTTCTGTCTGTCCCACTGGAATATTCCACTGACTTTGCTGCAGAATTAACAGTGGCAGTTGTCAGGGACACATACGATCACCCCACCATGACTGGGGAACCTAACGAGACCCATAAACACACACTAAGACACAAGTGCCAGTGTAATACATTAGTTTTATCACAAGCAGTCCTTAAAATGAAGCTGATGTCACGAAAAAAAATATGAATAGGATCAGACTGGTTCAGGAAAATGTGAAAAAGTGCTACAAATTTGGCACCGTCATTAAATATTCCGTGAAGCGCGATGCTGTACACGTGCAAATGTGTGAGGTAGAAATAGGGCAGGTGGGATGGATGGGGTCAGCAGAGAGCTATCGCCTGGTATAGTGAGATAATGAGATAATGCCTGGTAGAGGGACGTCTGAGCAGACACACAGACCAGAGCTCAGCGTGCGGGCTTAGAAACCACCCTGTATAGCGGCACAAGGATGCCTAAGCAGACACTCAAACCTGAGCTTGACATACCAGCTTAAAGACCTCCCCGATTTAGCAATCCAGGGACGTCCAAGTGGACGCACAGACTGGAACTGGGAGTTAGAGCTTAGAGACCTCCCAGTATAGCCGTCCATGCAGGGATGGCCGAGTGGATGCTCAGATCGGAGCTCAGCGTGCAACCTTAGAGAGCATACAGCTGAGCAGACAAACAGGCAGTGTGATTATACCTCCCTCTCTGGAGGAGTGCATTCTCACACCATCTCTCGCCTCCCCTTCTGTGCTCTCGCCCGCTCTGCCCCCTGGGGGCCATGCTGTACAGTGCGGCTAGCAGATACGCATACACACACTTTCTTCACATGTGTATCCATCTATCTCCTCTCGACTTTATTGTCCATCATAGATAGATTTATAACCCCTTTGCGCAAAAAAAAAAACAAAAAAAACGCCGTATTAACTCAAATAGTGGTCAGGACCTTTATTTACCATGTTGGCCTGAATTTTTTTTTTCTTGTTGGAAAAAGTGGTGTCATCTATTATTCTGGATCTAGTCTAAAAAGGTAACAGATGGCACCAAATACGATATTTTGTTTTCACTTACCGTAATTTAGATTTGCCGTAAGATTTCTTGTGTGAGCATCAGAGTGTGAAAGACTGATTGTCACGCTAGATGCGTGACAGTTAGCAGCCCTGGCAATGACTACATTTATGGTATGTTTTGCCTGTAGTTAATTTTTAAGGTGTGGTTTCTGGTTAACTTGTTATATATTCTCGTCAAATGATTTTTGTCTTTAAATAGGTAAAATTTGGTATTCCAAAAACCTTTTCTCTAAAAACAGTGGGCAAAAAGTGGAAGGGTTGTCTTATATTCATGCCAATACGGTACTGCAGAAATAACAGACCTTTATCTGAGGCAAGCTGTCTTAGAGGCAGACCTTTATTTCTAATTACCTCTGTTTCTGCATTACGCTGTTAATAAACATTCTATATATGAATGGATCATACACCACCAATGTGAGTTTGAACCCTGTAAAACATATTTGGTACAGTTATTGGAAATGTTTAAAATAAACGGTATAACAGTAGATCACAATGTTGCAAGGCCATCAGAATCATGATGAGGATGAGGGTGATGATAACGATGAAGAGGTATGTATATTATGTGACTAACTTGGTCTTGGATCTTGTTGCAATCCTGATCAGCCCACAGAACCTTTCAGTCTGTGGCTATGTGTGATATCCGGCAGGTTCCTTGTATTTTTTTACGGTTGTTTATAAGGGAGAACATTTTTCTGAATGTACAGCCCTCGGGGTACAATGACACAGTCATTCACAACCTGGGCTCAGAGCTGAGCGCAGCAACCTCTCTGAGCATGCCGGAGCTGTTACGTAGCTGGGCTGCAGGCTGTCGCGAGGACAGCTGCGTATCCATGAGCCTACGGTGACCTTGAGCTTCTCAAACCTCCGTTCCTTCAGTTAACGTCCAACGACATAAATAATCTGAAGTGTAAATCTCAAGATCGTACTGGGTAAAAGCCTCTATCAGGCAAAAATTTATGTAAATGATCTGAAAAACATCCCTAGGCATCAGACAGCATCTTCAGAGCAAATGAACTTGCCAACAAAGCTACCTTCTAATGGCTCCAGCATGGCAGGAGATCTTGGAAGAAAATGGATGGATGGATGGACAGAAATTCCAGTCATTTAGACAGTAAAATACATTTACATATTAACAGATATTTACAATAAAACAACAACAATTGTAATACACACTTTAAAATAACTATATACTTTATAAGAACGATGGGCCAATCCACATTTGTTATTCCGATTCGATTTCGATATACAACCGTCGATACCAATACAGATTCTGATACAAGAGCTCTTTTTACTTTAATATTTTAATCTATTAAATACATATAACATACAAATATTTATACTTTATATATTAACACAAATGAAAAAATGTACGCCAAAAAATCTTTAATAAGGGTACTAGAAACATACATAAGGTACTGCCACACCTTGTTTGTACGTCTTGTTTTAAGCGTTTCTGAGGTATTTAAAGTTCAATATAAATCTCTTCCAAGCAAAGATTCGCAAATGGTGAATGCTTAAAATGCCCCACCATTTTTCTCCCACTGGCAACAACGTCTCGTGTATCACAAGCTGTAGTGAGTGTGCAAAACAGCCCAAGCTAGCGACTCCCAAATCATCCATTGCTTTTGCATATTACTTGTGCTGCCTCACAGAATCGTGTGAACTTTGTTTAGTGGGATTTTCCACTACATGCTACTTCTTCTCCACAAGTTGTTGTTTCTAGCGTAATATACTTCCTGATTGCACAGATGTTTGTTAGTTTGCTTTGCAAGCATGTAAGTCACATTTATTATCGTCACACTCTTATCTTATGTTCTTACTCTCTTAGTATTGCAAAGGGTATACACATGACATCACAGCAGGCGGAAGTTACTGCACTAGCGCCCAATGAGTGGCAAAAAACTGAGTGGCAGGGCTAGTAGGCCTATTCAGCTTCAATGCCGCAAAAACGCATCTAAATGGGAGAGAGCTGTTGTGCAGTTGAGTGCACAAATCAAATTAACAAGAAATAGGAGCTCTCTGTTTACAAAATGCCAAAAACGAAATAAGTAAGTATCGGATGTGGATCGGTCACATATGGCTGATATACCATCTGTCTAATAGATGCGGATCTGTGCTGATACCGATCAAAATATGGAAGGGTCACCAACCTTTTTGAAACTGAGAGCTACTTCTGGGGTACTGAGCCATACGAAGGGCTACCAGTTTGAAATGCCCTCCTGAACTTATCTAAACTTCATACTGTATATAATAGACATGTTTTAAATGTTTTTTATAAATATATAGATATTGTCATTTTCAAATCTATACAGTGGTACCTCAGTTCTTGAACTCATTTTAACTCGAATTTCTTAAAAGTTGAACCAACCAGTACGGAAAAAAAAAGACCTAGTACTCGATCTGAATCTCAGAAGTCAAACCGTTAACGCAGACCTAACATAACTTGTACGCACCGGGAAATGAGTCACGCGGCACGTCTCTAAGCGGAAACAAAGGGTAACGCTTCAGTCTCAGCCTCGCATTCGTGCATGTTTACACTAGCTGAATACATATATTTAGACAGTAAAAACACATTTAGACAATGATAGACAGTAACAGTAATTATTATTATTATATAATAAAATACATTTTAAAATAAAGATTTCTTATTGATTATTTTAATATTAATAATAAACCATTAATACATTTAATTATAATAATATTGTTGTGCCCAGTGGGGATGGAGACAAAGGCGCAGACGTCAGGGTATCGGGGAATACGGGGTTTAATTACAGGTAAGGCAGGCAAAAGGCAGACGGACAATACAATGACTGGACTGGGGAAACAAACTGAAACGCGGACTAAATACAGAGGACTAATGATAACAACCAGAAACAGCTAATCACACGGGGATTCCACACAGGGTTAATGAGGGGGCGTGGCACACGGAAGGAGCGGACGATCGGGGCAGGACACATTGTTGGGATACATTTATTTTCTTACTTTAAAAATTACTGTTTTGATTAATGTGTTTAGATAGATGTGTTTAGTACAGTATATGCTCTTCTTGTTTTACCCGGTTCATTTTGTGTTTAAATGCTAAAAAAAAAATTTTTTGGTTCCGGGAACCAATTTATTGGTTTTCCATTATTTCTTATGGGGAAAATTCGATCATAACTCGAACTTTTTAGGATTCAATCCAGAGATCTGAACGGATTAAGTTCAAGTTATGAGGTACCACTGTATAAATGCAAATGTGACTAAAGAAGAATAGCAACAGGAAAATTACATTTTAGATGCTGCTCACTGGTGAGTTGTACTATTTTCAGAAAAGGTCCGCGGGCGACTCGTGGTCCTTGGGGGCATCCTGGTGCCCACGGCGCCATGCTGATGACCCCTGAAATATATGGGATCTGTGCGCCTCTACTTTGAAATTAATATAATTTCATTGTGTCACTGTATAGGATGGGGAAAGTGTTTTTAAACTGTTATCTTGTAATCTTGTAGTCAAGAACAACTTGTGTGTACCTAAGTGAATTTGCAGAGCCTAGGGATGTCAAAAGAACCTATACTTTGGTACCAAGTCAATGCCAAAATTCTGAAAACATGATGGTGCTCATTTCCCTACCGTGTCGTAGGTACCAGCACCGGACCAGACGCACGCCGCACATGCACTTACAAGTGTGCTGGTCTGCCGTTAAATGCCAAAAGAAGAAGAAAAACACCTAACAGCATGGAAACACACGTGCAGCTGCCGCACCAGCTCCGCCTCCACTTGTTGAAAAGAAGAAGTTCTTTGTATAGTGCCTTCATGCGTTCGATCATGAGGGAGTAATAATAGAGTCACAACAGATTTGCCAATCTGCAAATGCTGCCATCATATATTTCAGACCGAAGGAGGAAACATTCACAATTTAGCAAAACACCTCAAAGTTAGGCATCCATACCTATACAAAGAATTTAAGGTCAGTGCCAATTTATTTTAACATTATAATAAAACGTATCCAAAGTGTTATGCTTATTATTCTTATCCTGAAATACGTGTTACCAATATTTTTCTTTAAGACAGCGGTACAGCCAACTGTGTTCCGTATGACGTTTGCTAAACGTTAAGGCTACCATGTTCAGGCTAAGGTAATGTCACCATAGCTTTTAGTAATAGGTTTCCACCCTAACTGCTCAGTCTGTGTCATTTGTCATGCAAATATAAGGCTAGCAGTTTACATAAATATTGTCCGACTTATTGTCCGTTACCATGTCAGTACATTTAAACTGCTGCTTGCATTCTAAATATATAGGTGTGTATGTTTCTTACTGCACTGTGTGGGAGCCTCTGCTGTTTTCTTACAGTCACTGAGCTATACCTGATAACTGAAATACCATTTTTTCCTTCACAATATCTGCCAGAGGAGGATGTCAACCAGGACAAGAAGGAGTGCAGTCAGCTAATACATATACAACCAACCATATCAGAAACACAGAAAATGTAAGGTCTTTGTAACGTTCAAGTATATCGAATTGGGTAAGTGAGAATCATGGAATTTCACTGGTATTGGTACTGACTACTACATTTCTGGTATCATGACATCCTTACCAGTAACTACTAGGCAACATGTCATAGGCTCTGACATATGCAGTTAAAATAAATGTCATAAATCAACAAATTCATTCTCCTGTGTCCTTTGGTTGTATTTTAAAAAATTGTCAACCCCCCCTCCCCTGAACCCAGACAGCACCTACGCCCTCTATAAACCGAGGGAAAGCCTAATCTTTCCATAACTATCAACTTTATGGTTAGTAAACTTCAACACAAAAGGGGTAGGTCAGCAGTTTTGGATCACTGTTCGGTGCAATGTTGGTACAGCAGGAAAAAACTTAGATATGCAAACAACCACAATTAAGAGCAGCGGTAAACTAAAGGCAATGCATTTGTCGACACGTCTGAATAAAAAAACAGATGCTTACTTCCAAACTGCAGACAAATATGTAAATCAAATTAAATAAAACATAACATCATAAAAATCACAATGAACTAAATCCCATCTAAATCTCATATTCTGTACTAGATGGTATGATTACATATTGATACCTATAATCACCTCTGTTGCCATACAGTAATTCTGTTTTTAGTTCAATCTGAATTTCGTGGCAAAAAAATGCCCTGGGAAGACTAACTTGGAGAGATGGTTTCTGACTTGCTCTGGATCATTTAAAATGGGTTTGCAGATGTGTTACAAGTAACATAGCAAAGTTTGGTGTAAAACAGCCGACAGACAGTCTTGGTCTTATCAACTCCGAACCCGCCGATTATGACTGTTACCAGCCTTAGCCACAACCAGGGCTGTTGTAGACATAAAGCTCTACCGGGGTACAGGCCCCCAGTTACTCAAATCACACACTTATTTTTTTCTGAATGCCAGATGTATGAAATGTTCTACACAATGTGCTATTGAACTTCCATTGATTAGCCCACTATTCCTGCAGCTGCCATACCGATGTCAAAATACAAGAGTCAAATCAAAATCAAAATAATATCATTGGGATTAGTTACAAATTTACTTTAGTCGTGTTATAATCCCTCATTCCTGATTCTTGTTTCGCACGCCGATACGCGGATCACTGCATGCACGCTGCCATGCACAGACAGTATTGCGCGCTGCAGAATACAGACCCGGACCGCAAGTGTTAAGCTCACACAGGGACACTCGGGGAAGTTCACCAGAATCCGTTAATTTGGGAAAGCCAAATCGTGGTCCAAAGAACAAGCGGGGTCAAAACCGGGGATCAGTCCATGCTGTGTGTGTAAGCTAGAATCGGGATCCAAGAGGGCAGTCGGTAAGCCGAGAGCAGGTAGGTCAGGAGGCCAGGAAGTCAGTCCAGGGATGCAGATGGGAGACACGGCTGGGGAGAAACCACAAGGAAGGATCAGGAGTGGGTTGGACGGGAGTGGGACGGTTCTGGAGGTGCAGGAAGAGGAGGCAAGGAGAGTCGGGCAGTACGGAGCTGAAACGGGGACAGAGGATTAATTAGAACGCTTGGAAATTGCATACTTAATTGCTCGCAGCTGCTTTGCTTGCAGGTGTGACAACAAGTTGTGCACCTCACCTTGTGATCTGTGAGATTAAACTGCGTTTCTTTGACATTGTGGATTAGAAAAATATCAATTCTTTCTCCATTATTATTGTTGTATATTGACTGCTTAAATTTGTCCCTTGTGGGATGCTATACGCCTCTTCCTGTTGTTGGTTGCGTGCATTTTGCTAATGTGCTGTTTCCGGTGTTCCGAAATTTTTGATACATTAAAGAATAGCAACGATCCCCCATGTCACTCCATGTCTCCAGTCCGGTTCTTTATTAGTTGTAACCCCAGTGTGATAAACTGAGCGTATACAACAATTATCATTCTGAATTAACACACTGTCAAATATAAGGGCTTGTTAAAACTCAAAAGTGAGATTTTGCTGGGGCACATGCCCCACTAAAAGGGGTCTAGCAACCTCCATGTTCACAACCAACTCATGGCAACAATTAGGATGTTTTCCGTGTTATACATTTACTTGACAATTTGGGTTCAGTGCATGTCAATAAAGGTATTAATTCATTTCATTGTGCGTGCCCCAGCCCTAAGGGAACGGTATGCAGTAGACATTAACAGACTTTACTGTAGCATTACTTCTTATATTAGCTACACAGCAAAGTGGCCTGTTTCACCATTTTTATTACAAGCAAAAACATAACTTAGGAACAAGAATTTGTAACATACAGTATGCAGGCAATATGTATAGGTAATATTCGATAAATATTCTTGTGTGTTGGGAGTTTTCTGTGAAAACCGCAACCTTTCTTTATGCTTCCTTTCTAAGTCTGGATAAAAGTTTAACGTGGTCCCAACCGTCTAATTAAGAATTGCATTGCAGAATTCACATACTATTGTGTGGGTTTTAGGTGTGTGTGTTTTTAGGGCTTCATTTTGCAGATGAACACTTTGTGGTTTAGTTAGCCAAATTATATTACAGAACATCTGGCAGACCACTCCCAGACAGGCACTGCTGGTGCTGAAGTTGGGAACCAGCGAGAACCGGCCCGCATTTCCACTGACTTCAGAGCTCAGTACCAATTTTTATTGAGTGGAAAAATGTGACACTGGCTCCAAATTGGGGATTGGCACTGGAATGGCAGCAGTACCTTTGCAGTGGAAAAGAGGCCTGTGTGTGGGGAAGAGCAGAGTATGCAAGGTGGGAGTGTGGGTGGAATGGCGGAGCTGTTACTGTGGCCGGTTGGTCTAATAAACCAGTCCTCAATCCTACAACAGGTCGGTGAGGTGGTTGTTGAACTTTCACATACTCCGCACCCAGGTGACGAGCCTCTGGAAGTCAGGAGTGTGATAAATCTCCCCTGACCACCCCGAAGATAATCGTCATAATTTGAAGCAGGAATTTCAGTCGCATTAATGATGCAAATAAATAAATCAGACAATGAACAGGCATTTAGGTAATATAGTGATATCCCAGCTATCTGTTTTTTGTTCTAGCAATATTTACCGGAAAAAAATAAGGTATAAAAACGTTTAGTGTTCAGTTTTCCTGAAGTTCCCAGAACTTTATCCCACTGCTACAGCCACTACTGCACTTATAATATAAAATAACATTAACACTAATAATACAAAAACAAATGAATTTCATGGCAGAGAAGTGGATAGCACAGTTGGTTTACTTTTCTGCAGTCATGGGTCCAAGGCTGGATGGTGTGCTTGCAGTATACCCATATACAGTATAGCAGTTTTATAAAAATAGTAGTTTGATTATTGAACAATATTTTTCATCATTTGTTATATTAAAAGAAGATGTTCAGGTAATAATGCTACCATGCTAACATTAACAGAACCTTTGTTAAAATATGAAAATAAAATTCCATTAACATTATAGTAAGAACGTTCTCTGCCAACTTTTAGAAGATTAGAAGATTTAGAAGTTGTTGCTTTACGCCTGTAATGCTTCATATGAAAGGACAGGCACTCATAAAAGAAACATGGTACTACAACAAATTTCTCTATCCTGGGCCAAATGCAGATGTTGCTCAGCAAATTATTCCACTATTAAGATGCTCCCCCCCAATACATTAATGCATTAATGATAATCAGTTTAAAGCTAAATGCTGTTTCATCTCTTCAGGCACAGCCGCCGGTTGTAAATGACAGGCCCTCACGGGGGTGGTAAGTCTTCCTTTTTGCGAGAAGCCGGAATGTGTCTGCATGTGTTTTTTCCTCACCATTGAAGGCATTCCAGAACATTCCGGTATGATGAAAGGTGACATCTGAGATGATTGGCGCTGGGATTCACGGCGATAGAGAAGGGGCAGGAAGTGCTGACAGCTCATGGGGGGGTGTACCAGACGACTGTCCAGTATCATTATCTGCTTAGCAGGGTACCCTGTGAGCACACCCCCTCCCCCCATGACCCTACGGGATTCTTTCATCAAGGGGCCCCAGGGCCATTTGGCCGCAAGTCAGAGAGGGCCTGTCCACTGAGGGGGTGCTCTCTGGGGTTGTGAGGACACCTTGCTGCCAATAATAGGTTAAGAAATGTCATGACTCCCATCCCTACGGACACTCTCTGACCAGAAAGCCAGAATTCCCAATCAACATTTGCACTGGGTTCAGGGATTTTGTAAGGTGGGGGGGGGGGCATAAAAGGGGCCATAATTCATACAGAGGGGCAGACTTTATCATCAGTCAATGATATGTTTTGAATCGATGAGAAGCACTCCAGGACAATGATGGATCTGGGAGAGGGATGTCTTCCAGTATCCACTGAATTATGAGGACGACCATATTGATAATTGTTATGATTATTCACAGCTGGGGCTTTGACAGGGGCGGGGGGCAGCTATAAAGGAGGTCAGTGAGGCATGACATCCCATGTGGCACCTGGTGCAGTCCAAATGGAGTGGTACTTGTAATAGCTGTACTGTGAATAAACACACACACACACACACACACCAGTGATTGTACTCAGGTACAGTTTGGAATATATTAACATACAATAGACGGATGGATAGATAGAATTAATGGCTGGTGAACCCCAGAAGAGAGATTTGGGAACTGAAGGAGTGTTCATCTGACCATACAAGAAGATGTCAGTGACCTTTCGGAGACCAGGAGAAATTCTTGCTTGTTTTCATTGTGTTATTGTTAATTTGCATATGTTGAAATGTTCTAGGGTTAAATTGTGTTTTTTTTGTCTTGAGCACACATACATGTATATATGTGGAGTTTGGGTGATGTAGTTTCCCTGTGTGACTTTCAAGGTGAGTGTTGCTCATTGCCTTGTGAGAATCATGCTTCCCTTAAGGATCCCTGTGCTCCATGATCACGCTGCCTTCCTGGATGCTTTTGTTTTTGGGTGACTGCAATCTCTATTAGCATCGTAGCACATTGCTGGTGTGACTCATGCCACCTCGCACTTTCTCAGCTTCCTGTTGGCTGCAGCAAATGTAAATAGTTCTCCACAGATCATAATCACGGTGCCAGGTGAGCGATTATGTCAAGAACAGTTTGGAATGATGCCAGAGGACGTTAATTTTAATGTGGCCTTCCGGATCATTTTAACCATCAAGTAAGCATCCATAACACTAGGGCCAGTGACCACATGTATAAATCTGTCCCAACACGATCCAGTCAGCTTACTTTAACAATATATTTGCTCTACTTTTTTAACAAAAGTTTAGAAAAGTTACTCTACAGACTTATGATGCCTTTCGATGTGAATTTACTTTCCCTCTGTAATATTCTTAATGATCGACCACAGTCACACAAAGCTACCGTAAAGCCACTTTTTTCAGTTTCTCAACATATTCAACATATTTTTAAATGCCACGCATTTCAATCCCAGGGTTTTAGAGACACATCACCAATCAGAGCTGTAAGTGTGAGACAGAGCTGTTTCAGGCTTTTATGACCGAAATAATGCAAAAAGAAAAATAGCGTCTGTACAGTACCTATGCCAAAAAAGATTAACTAAAGTAGTGTCATACCTCCTCCAGTCCTACAGGGGGAGCCATAATTGCAGTCATCATGGCATCCTGGGTGACACACAACTGACCTGGAAGTTCAGTTGGCTAACGAGCTCCACTGGCTTTATATATAGCCCGGCTGCAGAGCTTGGGGCTTTTTTGGGGTTTTTCATACCTGTTGTCAAACCTTGTCTCTCTGGTTCATGGTTTTGACACTCAAACCTGAATGATTTTTCTGCTGTTACCCTTTGGGTCCCACGTATTATATTTCTTGGTACCTACAGCACTGCTCTGGGTGCCTTGTCCCAGTCCAGCGAAGCAAATCGAAAGCCTCCAGGCCATATTCTAATGCTGGGAAATAGATCACACCCCTTACAGTTTTGTCATAGGACTGCTTCTCATATCAGAATGTATGCAAATTCAGTATGTACTAAAAATTCTGTATTATAAGAAAAATCAGTGAAAGGCTAGGCAGGCCTAGAAAGAGTTTGGCTGGCTCTGACACATCCACTATGTGTCGGGAAGGTTTGTACTCTGGTCAAGGCAAACACAGAAACTCTCTGTCTACGTTGTGCCTATAACTTTAACATGCCAGGAACTCTCAGGCTGTAATTTTTAAGGGTTTCTTTTTCTTTTTTGAGGAGGAGGATGTGTTAATCAGGTCTACAGCTCTTGGGTACACGAGAATCTAAATTTTTATTGATTGACATTTTTTTTCCCCACCCACGAATATCAGAATACACCTACAGTACTTCAAAAGGGCCAGAAACACAGGGAGATATTTTTCTTTGGGAGATATTTAAACAACTGAACAGGGATCAAATGTAAAGGAAATGTTTTTCACGTTTAAATTTTTAATTTTTCATGAACGTGGACTGGAAAAAATTTCCAGAGGCAGGGGTGGAGCGATCTACGCTCTTTTCCAAGGTAATAGTGGAGCCCAAAGTTTAACATCATCAATTTAATTTTTAATGACGTCTGTAAAGTCTCCTGGGCTAATATTAATCAGCATGCAGAACATCAAACTCAAGCACATGTATGTTAACAATGTTTAAACATGTGGACTTTTCACCTGGAGGTTGTTGGTTCAAGTACTGGAATAGCAGTTTCTGTTGTGCTTTTTTGGAAGGCAATGAAGCACAAATGCCTCTAGTGAACTGTTCTGGTGGGCATTTTTTGGCACCTGGAGGACCTTCACACTAAAATGGATTTTTGTAGTGTTATAAACATCCAGAGTAACTAAAGTGGTATCATGTCTTCTCCAAGGGGAGCTGACATTGATGACATTGCAGATTCATATGCCCTGTTTCCATCATACCATGTTAATCTTTGACTTACAAGAATGTTTCCCCCTTGCGTGAAATGCATATCAACAAATATTTTCTGAAAGCACAAAATCACATAAGATGGACACACGTGACACATGAAAACAATTACAAAAAAAAACTCCATCCAGCCATATGAACTGTAAAACTAAATTGTGTCACAATGGATGAAAATGACACCATTATAAAGGTTGCTTGGCTGACAAGCTCAGAATCCTTGTTTTTTCTATAAAAAGGGAGAAATGAAACAATATTTACATACTTCTTGCTGCAAATGTTTCCTCTATTGTGATTTATGATACACCTGACAAAAGCTAATTACACAGCAGGCCAACACCAGCTTAACAGAGGGGCAAACATGCAGCAACGATGATGGTCACAGAAGCTCATTCCGAATGCAACGAGAGGAACCACAAATGGAGGCTGGAATGGGCCGGGCAGACTGTTTGATTTCACTAAGGATAATTGAATTTAAGATGTAGCGGACCACGGTCCAGGTCCACTAAGTGGTGGAGACAATGGACCGCAGGACCTGTGCAGAATAATGACAGATGGGTACAGCCACCGCACTTGTATAATGCCCATATGTTTGCTTATTATGGTTTCCATCAAGGTGTAATTCGCTCACTCATGCTAATGCGGCACCCCCCCAGACAGAACAAAATAGTATGTTCCGATTCATTAATCTCCCCCTGCACCATGGCATTGTGCAGCCTCGGGCTCTACTATCCTCCTGTATCTGCCACCATGAATGTACTCTCACCGCACCCTTGAATTTCACTTCTGTTTGTCTGGTGAGATAGGCCCCGCCCCCTCCCCCAAACCCATGAATTTCTATTATAAATCAACTGATTTTTCACCCAGATTCCACACCCCTGCCAGTCTGCTAAAACTGTGGATAAAACAACCCGTTAGCAGGCTACACAGGAAATGTGGAGCCTTTGAGGAGGGAGCTCAAAGCCCCCAGATGTAGGGCACAAGCAGCGGAGGCAGGGGGGGGGGGTTTCCTTCAGCGTGACACCCAGCCAGTCATGTGACATGGCGTCGGCAAACACTGGCTCTCCACAAGCATGCTGGCATCACACTAGACCCTGTGAGGGGACTGAGGTACAAATCTGGGGGGTTTTGGTATGTGGACAGCTCTGTCAGATCTCTGGGCTCTATGACGTACAACAACAGTAACGTCATCCAAGTGGTCAGAAATATAATGAGCATAAAACATGAAATAACCACTGTGGACTTTTGCTGGGTTAACATGACCATAGACATAGCAGTTGTTATAGAAAATGGATGGATGATCCATCAGATTCCTCTGATCTAATCAGAACCGAAACAAGGATGGTCTCCACTGTCCTGTACATGTGGTGTATTTGAATGTCACTAACAGTTAAAAAAAAATTAAATGTAATACATTCTGTTTGGTGGATGAAACTTCGAGACAGACTCAAGTGAGAGCAGTGTTTCCTTCAAGAACTTAAAAGTGATCTTCCTCCGGCTGGTTTGAAAGCAGGGCTGTCATCCTAGAGAGTTTAGTGACGTTTTTATACTGGAAAAAAGGAAACGGGCTCGTCACTCAGAACACACCTCCGCTCCTCGTGTGAGCGGGGAATCATACAGACACTTCTGGAATGTGTCCGGGAATCATGGAAGGTGTCCTGGGGTTTTCAGCCAGTCTCCCACCTGCCGATAAAAAAATCCTCATGACTTAAAACAAAGGCCTCAGATCTGGCAGCAATAGAATGTCAGTCCTACTGCTTGACAAGATGTGAGGATAAATTAATCATCAATATCCGATCAGATTTCATCTAAATCTGGAAATCTAGCAAGCCAGATTTTCCTGAAGAATTTTACTGCATGTTTTAGGGTGAGAGTCAAAATAAACAGAAACAACACTGTGGGCGAATATGATTTGGACTTGTGGAATGCTGATGCAACGAATTCAGTAAATCGTTCCTCTTATACTGTGGAAGAAAGACTTTTACATGTTACTCTCTCAAGGGCACATTGGTTTGGTTTCAGCATTGGTAGGGACCAAATCAGCCTCGAATCTCCCTCAACACACCCAGTACTCCTGCCATCCGTATCCAAATCTACGCCCTTGTTCGTGGTAAAACCATGCTGGTATCCTTAGTGTCCAACGCAAAATGTAAACAGGCCCTTCCATCGACTCATGGAAAAAATAACACGCCATGCAGATGAGCTCCACCACGGGGCAGCGTAACCAGAAACAGCACGACAAAATATACAGTACTGACATTTATAACGGAAGCCTGAAGAAGGTCACTGTTATCTTTTGGGAACTGAAGGTCAACCAAGACGTATTTCATTAGGCGAATGAATAAGTAAATATTAGCGCTAACGATTTGATTAGCATAGTGTCATTTATGCGTGATTTTTTTAATACTATTTGCTTAAATTTGTTTTTATTTAATTTAAACTTTATTCCACTCTGGAAACTCACGTGATACGTGTGGCAATGTCCCGGGAACATAAGGGAACATAAAATACAGTTCTTGCCCTGCCACCTCTTTCACTTCCTGTGAAGAATTATGGGTAATATTTTGGACTTCCTCTAAGGAAAACTTGAAGTGACAGAGAGAATTTTCAGGCAGAGGAAGCTTGCTCTTTTCAAATCGGAGCTCTTTTCCCAAAACGGCTTCCTTAAAAGAATGCAAGAATAAAAGTGTTTCATAAAAGCATGTAATAAAGTACGATGATTCACAGTGTTGTGACCAGCTGCTTCTCTTGACAGAAACTATACGACTAGATATACATACACAAATCACACATACTTAAATATATACAAACAGACACACACAAAAACATTGCTTAAAATGAATACCAAAGTAGGCGAATAAAACAAATATGGCCTTTTTTTACAGGATCCGTGTGAAACAGGGTGAAAAGCCCCTTGTCATACAATATTCATTGGGATCCATAATGCATTTGGTGAGAGATATTCCCTGCTGGTTATGGCTAATGGAGTCGGATGGGATCGAATCAAAGCGGGTCAGCGAATGCTTAAACAAAGTTCTGCGTGTGTGTGAGTGTCATGACGTGGGAAGGAACACACTCCCAAAGGTGTTCTGAAGACGATCCGTGCTCCCGGGCATGACGCCGGTGGCTGGGAGAGCGTCGGTGGTGAGCGCTAGCATTAATTAGCAATTAGTGTGGCATTTAGCGCACATACTGTTACTTGGCGGGGGTTTAACCAGCCAGGGCTCTCTTGTGCGTATTCTACTCACAATCCCTCATTCACCGGCTCTACCCGGAGGTCTCAGATCACCAGGGAGTGGCTGTATGGATGGTGACTATCACCCCGCTGATCCGTGCCAGACGCTACCATAGAAGGATGAGGGATGCCTCATCTGCTCCTGATCTGGAAACCTGTCTGCCCCACAAACCGGGAATGACCCGGGCCATATCTGTAACTACGGCGAGGCGTACCTACAGTATCCTCCAGGGAACACAGTAGCTGGGAGGAAAAACAGCGCGGAAATTAATAGTAGTTGGCGCAGTATTAGGACATGGTATCCTGGGCTGTCCCAGCAAGGTCATTAGCGTGTGAAAATCAGCTGCGGGCCCGGTGTAAGTCATGGAGGATGTGCAGCTAGGCTGCACAAACATATTGGGGATGTATTGACGCCCGAACGTGCAATAATTACTAGCTGTGGCAGCGTGGGTCTCCGTGTCTTGTTGTGTTGTTGCTCTTCTGTGGCTTAATTACTGATTTTCACTGGTATACTGAGGCGGACCCTCAGTGGCGGAAAGTTCAACTGACGAAAGCTGCCGGCGTGGTTAAATTATTCATGGCGTTAGCGCCCCAACGGTGCCCCCTAGCTGCCACACCGGGCCACTGCGCCGCTCCTGTAATCTGACTCTGCTTCTCCCACCTCTCCTCGGTGTACCTAAAAAGACTGGATTAACATGTTCAGTCCGCAGAGGGCCTCGCTACACACATGTGCCGCCCCCCCTCCCTCCCCCACTACCCTGCCTGGCCCTACACAGTGCAGTTTCTCCAGCCTCATACAACAGTCAATCTTTTGCTCTCTTTTTCTGTTTATCTCATCCTTTAACCATGACCCGGTGGCTGTTTTCTCTTTCAAGGCTTCATCCCTCCATTCTCATGGAAATTCCCTTCCTTTGCTCAGCTCATCCATCTCTCTCTCTTTTCCTTGTCGTCTGGGAGACCTGACATCCACAAAACCTCCATCGCCCCACAAATCCGACAACGGTAGCTTTTGGAGCCAGGGAGAGAGGGAGGGCTCCCCTCCTTTCTTCTCTTCTCTATTTCTCCCTGGTCCCTTCTTACTCTCTCTCTCCTTTTCTTTCCTTTCTTCCTCCTTCCTCCCCCTTCAATCGGGAACTTGTGAATGGTGGCCAATCAGGAGCTGCATACCCTTGGCTTCTGCCTCCCTGTCATCCTGAGCAAGGAGTGGGGAGAGAGGGTGGGGGGAGAGAGAGGGAGGGGAGAGAGAAGAGGAGAAAGAGAAGGAGCGAGGAAGAGAGAGAGAAAGCGAAATAGAGGGAGGGAATAAGAGAGCGAGAGGGAGGGAGAAACACCAATAAGGGGAGGGAGTGAGAGAGAGCGAGGGAGAGGAACAGCTGCAGTCTCACACAGCAGCACAGTCAGTCCCGGAGTGTGACCACAGACGGGAGGCATAGCGGAGCGTGCCGTGCAGGAGGACACGGGGCCAGCGCAGTAGCTGCCATGTTTCCAAACGGAGCATAGACTACAGGGGCACGGTAAGCTGACCGCCTTCTTCACTGCCATCCCTTCCCTCGTCTCCGTATATCCCAGAGGCAGAGGGTCCATCAGCAGCCTTGTGCTTATCACCATGCCGTGGGGGGAACGGGAACGCAACTTAGTTCCCGCAGTGGACTCAAGTTGCTTGCAAGGGGTACCGCAGACAGGGACTGGCGAACACCCCCCGCCCTGCTGGTTTGAAAAGGAAATGGATTACAGGATTTTTTTTTTTCTTGTTTTGGAGTTGTACTTTTGGCCGTGTTTAATGCAGCAGGGGGTGGGGGGAGCAGTCGGGAGGGGGTCCAGCTGCGGCTGGCAGCCGGGAGTAGCGGCTCGTGTTTTGGCTCGTGGCGCGCGCTGGGACTTTATTGTCGGAGGATGTACAGATTGTCGGGGGGGGGGGGGGGCAGATACCACAGGTGCAAGACTTGTCTGAGAGTTTGGGTTTTGTGGTGTGCGCATGTGGCTGGGTGAGCTGCCCCCCTTTGGCGTCCCCCCCCCCGCCTCCCAGGAGAGGGGTTGATCAAACAGGCGCATCACGCTCTCCAGAAATCCCCCCCACCCCCGGCCCCTCTGATAGGCCGGGAAAAGAATGTGAGTTAATCCTCATTTGCCCCATTCTGGCAGCTGGTTCTGCGGCAAATCTGTGGACCGTACCAGCTGGCTAACGATATGGTGATGACTAGGCACAGGGCCAGGGAGTTTGCACAGGCAGTTGCCATACTTCAAAAGTTTAATCTGACCTGGGAGTGTGGCCATGTATCTGTGAGGGACCACCGGGGGGGCACCGTGTGGTGTTAGGGTGGATTCTCGCGCCTTTTTTTTTGGAACATCCAAACGGATACCGGCGCTTGGGGGTGGGGGGTTGGATTGGGATGTGCCAGCGCTGGGGGGGTGCAGTCTGGAAACTCGTCTCGGGAAAATGCTGGTGGATGTCCTGCTTTTCTGGTTCTGAGCTTTGATGCTGCTCCCCGAACAGACTCTCCATCAAAATCCAAGGTCTGTGCTCGTTCTGACCCTTAGTGACACTTTTACAGCAAGCTCAGTACCCATAAATCCAGCTGAATCGCTTGGCAAAGTCGGGGAAACACACACACACACAGGGGTGTAATTATATCTTTGAGGGGACTCGCCACTCATTTCTATGAGGAAAACTTTTTATCCCAACATGACAACCTTAACCGCGACCCAGCTGTAACCTTAAACATAAGTAACCAAACAAAATACTAGACTTCTGGCATTTTTACTTTTTCGATTGCATTTCACAGATCTTTGTAGGATCCTGAAAAATGGCCCTCACAATGTCAAGAAACAGGTTTTTATCACACACACACACACAGAAAAAGAGAGAGAGAGAGAGAGAGAGGTTCTACTGTACCAGGCAAATTCACAGCTTGTACCTGGATGTAAAGTCTCCTCACTGACATTTAAGTAAAAAGTAAAACATGTATATTCCAAATCAGGGTCATAGCCAGGATTTTTAAAACACCGAGGGCAAACGTGTTAACCCCTCCTAGGTGTGCCCCGAAATGGATTGTAGTTAATGGAGTTGCAGAAAAAATACTGAGGACTTGACTTCGGTGTTACCAATGGTATGTGCATGTACAGTAGGCATGACCTGCATTATTCCTGTTATGACCTTGAAATTCCAAAAAACTGTTTTAATTCCTTATGTTTGCAGGAACACCGGGAATAATTGCACGGTGCCCAGAAGTCAGCCTATGTGTGATCGTGACTCTAAGCCGGTCTGTGAATGATTACGTTGATATGTTTTATTCAGTGACTCCCGAACCTGTGCCTTGCCCATGCACAGCTTCGCTGGGGACACACCTCTGCGTCTAAAGGTGGGGGCGATGACAACAGGCTTGTGATCCGTGTCGACGTCCCTGCATTACCCAGGCACCACATCAACACTGCCGACGCCGCGGGACGTGGCGTGCGCGGCGGCGTGCTGAGTGGAAAGCGACTTGTGCCGTTCGGAAGGTCTTGGGCTCCTCCTAGTGGCAGATCGTGGCTCCGCGTGCGCTCGCTCTGCAGCTGAGAACACAGCTGGGGACACCTCCTCTTCATAGAACTTCGAATTTAGCGATTGAACTTTTCTTTCAGTTAATCAGCCGCTTAATTAACGAGTCACCGTGGTTACAGCTTCACCTATAGGGTCCCGTCGGACGAACGAGGCACGCACGCACACGTTGTACACCCCCGTTCAGAATCGCCATCCCGTTCTGCACAACAAGTAATTAGCAGCTCCGCGGGTCTTCACTTTCGGGGTGTGGAGAATTAATGCCTATTCATGCTGGACGTCCCAGAGGGGGGTTCTTTTTCCAGAGCACCCTCTCGCTTACCTCTGACACCGTTTCATCGACCTGCTTGGCACGGACGCAGGGCTGACTCAGATCTTGTCACGTCGAGGTGCTAAATGGCCCGTGCGGGTGTTGATTCCCAGCACGCGACCCATCAGAGTATCTTCTAAATATAAAACTCATACCCTATATTATCACGTTTAATTTTTCATTCGAAACGCCCCTGAACGTCGACGTTGCAGCGCAGAAGAAATGTGTCAAATTCCCTCAGGCACTGAATTGAAATTAGCGGCGTTTAGCAGGTTTCAGATTTTGCTTATTATGTTTTGTTACCATGCCGGAAGATGACAGCTGTCACTGTGTTTTGATGGCAGGTCTCTCTTTCCAAATGGCTAGCTGTGTTGGCTGCCTCATTATGCCGTAACTACAGGTAATGGGGTTTATGGTAACGATCCCTAAGCATTTCGTCTTGTTTCCGTATGCAGTGTGAGCGGTTCCTAACAGTATATGTATATCGACTGGCAGCAGATTAATCATCTCAGGAATGTCATGGCTCTTGGCATTTATATCAAGTTTGACAAATGTTACCGGCAATCCATGTTACAGCAAGTTATTTAAAAAAAAAACACACGTTTATAGTGTGTCAGACCCATGTCCTGGAGTGGGGGAGGTGAGTTTTGGAGCAGCATTTATAATGTGGTAATGAAAAATCATGGAAAAAAATACCTAATAATAATTTAATGCAAACCAACAAAACTTCATTAATAAATGCATGAAATACATCTTTTTTTGTTTTAAATATCTGAGACACACACCACCATCGCCACCACTGCCTTCCTGTCAGATGCACTCTGCAGTTCATGGTCAGGTGACATACCTGTAGAGAGAACATACTTGATTAGTTGGAAATGTGAGCAGGTGAAGATATCCGGTGTTCAGTATCCTTAATAAGCCTTTTATCTTCTCCTGTGAAGCCCAGTGGCCCTGATTTAAAAATCTCAGGGAAGTAGGCTGTAGGCTGCAGGCAGGCAGATGGGAATCGCGCAGCATGGCGTTTGAACACCAGGGCGGCGCTCCGGGCCTCTCCCATGGTGTAGCTGACAGGATAGGGCAGGACTGCTACTGTATGTGCTAATAGTGAGGTACTGGCGAACTGGACCCACGTTTGTAACCTCCTGTAAGGCATGGGTGGATCTCTAACGGGGAGACAGGCTGGTCCCCCCCCCCCCCCCCATGGGCGTGGCCAGGTTTTGCAAGCTCTGATACCCCCAAAACGAACAAGAGTGCGCAAATATAGCTTAAAGAAATCAGTAATTTGGGAAATAGACAACGGTGAATCTGGACTGTTTCTTTTTCTGTTTTTTTCTTTCTTTCTTCTGAGTGTTTGTAGGAATTAAAGAAAGTCCCCGTGGACTAACACGCATCAGGGAACTCACATCACCAGTTAATAAGCAGCACATTATTTACATTAAAAAAAAAACCTGGGATTTGAACCGCTGACCTTTCGATCACAGACACAGTTTCATAACCTGCTGAGCATTATCGTAATTTGGGCTGTGAATTCTAAGTGCGGAATCGGATCATAATATTCAGATAGGGGTAATCGCTACAGACGGATCTTGATATCCCAGTGTGAGGCGATCAAAGAGGGCACCCGGCACCATTTCTGCGCTTCTGCTGCAAGTGGCTTTTTAAACATGACCCCTGCCCCACGTAGCCGTCCTTCTGACACTGATGTGACACAAAATTTTCACTGGAGTGGAAGGTTCCGGCATCCTACGGGGAGAAAATTAGGGCCGCGTCCGTGGCGAATGTGAAGATGCTAGGTTTCCCTCTCAACTACTGACCGGTGTATCGATGGATCCTGCAGGGGGCAGGGGTCAGTGGGGGGGCAATCAGAACTCAATTTTCACATAGGTTTTGCTTTGCCAGTGACACTCACAGTGACCTCGCGGGGCAGGTCTGGACTTCCCTGTGTGTCAGTCTAAGAAAATACAGGAGGCTGTCCTGTAAACGCGCAGATTAAATAAATAAACCCCTACATCCCACTGGTGGAACTGCCCTTAGAATAATTTGTTAGCCCGGTGACTCTGACCCATTTCTATTCTGACACGGGGCGGGAATCACCTATTGGTCCTAAACGATGATATTTCTCTTCTACAGAAGCCCTGTAACCCGGCTGCATCTTAAATTTTATTTCATGAACCCATTTCGGAAATAAAACAGAATAAACACTTTTGTCAGCCTAGCTGCTGATTTATTTAAAAGCAGTTTATTGATTTGATCCTTTTTCTGTTATTTAGGCATATATTTTATTGGCCTGTGTAACGATGTGGAATCCCACCCAGGGTGTCTCACCGCCTTTGGCCCTTTAGCACCTGAGATAGGCAGCAGACCCCTCCCATGACCCTCTACTGGATAAGCAGTTTGAAGACTCACAGAATATGTAATATACCAGAGCGATCCATTTTTGGTCTTAGGGCATGACAACAACGCTTCTCCGGGGGTTAAACCAGTAAACTTGGGATACAAAACCCACCCAATTTGCCCTTTTCAGAACTTCTCTTGGCTTATACCTGCTGTATATTAATCACTGTGCTCACAAAGTCACCTGACATTTCAGTTTAGCTGAACCCTTGAACTATCTGGTTACTGTTCCTTAAACACTGTGTTGCCGCTCTGGCCGTGAGTCCCGGATTAAAGAAGCTGGCTTGGATTTGTGGTTATCTTGTCCCTCTACCCTACGCCATGACGAAATCTGCAAGATGATCAGCATCCTTTGTGTCTCTCATACTCTTCCTTTCTTTATTTATTTAGGGTTAATCAATCTGCAGGGTTTTTGCCAGGCCCTGCATGACTGGGACTGTACAGGCCTGCTTCATTACATTAATATAATAATAATAATAATAATAATAATAATAATAATAATAATAATAATAATAATAATAATAATAAAGAACAGAGGCCAGTGATACAATGGATATGAGACAGGAGTTGGGGGGGCGGAGTGGTGCTCAGTGGATTAGGACGCCATGCCGGTTCAAATCCCAGGGCCACCAGAGTGATGTTACCATTGGGCACTTCAGCAAGGACCTTAACCCCCAATTATTACAGGGACTGTTTTACTTTCTCAGTTGTGTGTTGCTTTGGATAAAAGCATCTGCTTTGGTTCTCAGGGTTGTTCAGGGTATGTATGGAGATGGCTTGGGTATGGCATGATTCTCGATGATATTTGCAGTCAGGTTTCCATGAGCATGAGGTGGCAATGATTTCGTACTTGTCATTTCTGTACATGTTGAGGAGCCGTTTAACCATGGGCACAGCTGGATGCTTGTTTGTCAGCCAGGGTGCTTCTAGAAACCTCTCTTGGGAATGTGGCCACAGTTGCTTAGCACCTAACTCTTTGCATGGAGTTACGGCAAGGTGGACGGTCCAATTATTTCGCAATGGCCCTTCTGTGACCTTAAGGAGTTTGTTTGTGGTGTCGACAAAGCAGGCAGAGCTATTTATGAGTACTGCCTCAATTAAGGCACATTATACAACAGCCGGTGATAATGGTTCTGATAATTGGTCCGGGTAGCATTGAGAGAACTGTCTTTTTGGACAGTCTAGGGAATTGCGCACAAAACGATTGTATCATATGGAGTGTGTTTTTGCAGGGGATTGTTAAGGATCTGCCTGAAATTCTGTGTTTATGTGTAGGAATTGAACACAGATTTGGAGCAAGATGTGTGTGGGGTCTCAAAAATTTACCTGAATATAGGGGTTGGTGCAATTTGGTGGTTAGATTTATAGGTACTCTTCCAAGGTCACTCTTGGGACGTCAGTGGTGCTCTAACTCCTGGTGCAGAGATCTTTGGAAACATCTCTGGCTCCCCTTCTGTGCTGTACAAAGTTGGAATATTCAGTGTGTTATAAATTGCTAAAAACATCATCAATAGAACCGTTTTCAGTCATCGCACTTTTTTTTTTTTTTAAACCTGTTGTGCAGGGTTAAAGATGTCATAATTCATGTATTTTAAATAACTGTAAATTTATCATGTACTAATATGTGCTAATTTGTGTAAATATAATGGCACTAATGTGCGTCAATATAAAAATCAAATTTTAACATTTTAATGACACAAAAAAATGTATTTCATAATGTAATAGCTACTAAAGTAGCAGAATGGACAGCACTGTCGCCTCACACCTCGGGGTCGGTACGGAGCTTGCATTCTCTCCCCGAATCACAAAGTCTTCCTGACACAGTCCAAGAGCATGCGGTTAGGGTAATAGGTATGTGCAGATTACCCATAGAGGGAGGCTGTGTGCAAATGTAGCCTGTAACGGACTGGCATCCCATCCAGGATGATGCCTGGGATAAGCTCCAGGTTTACTGACACCCTGACTAGGATAATCAGTGGCAGGATGTATGTATTAAACTCCATTAAAGTTATCTACAGTATATCAGTGTTTCCCAATGCCGTCCTCGGGGACCCGCAGGCCGTCCGTGTTTTTGTTCCTGGGAGCTCGGAGGGAGCAAAAACACGGATCGGCCGTGAGTCCCCAAAGTTCAGATTGGGAAATACAGACGCTCCTCTACGAACTTTCAACTTACGAAGTTTCAGACATACGAACGAAGAGCACTGTAAGTCCAAATTATGTTCATTGGGCTCCCGTCTCCTGTCCGCCGCATAAATTTTTTCTCTCTGCACGCCAATTCCGGCTAGTACGACTTCTGCCCGCTACTCCCGCCGCGCAGCAGCGTAGCGTGCGTACTCCCAGCATACTAGTTCTATGTACTTGTGTATACCCTTAGAATGATGTTGAATAACGACTTACAAACATTTCAAATTACAAACAGCCGTTCGGAAACGTATCTCATTCGTAAATAGAGGAGTGTCTGTACTGATTTATATTATTAGCTAGTTGCCCAAAAGTTATTTTACTTCATGTCTGTTTTAAAAATAGAGCACAATGCCTGATGTAGCTGATTATTTCTCCTGGAGCAGCGTTGAATACCTTGAACCCTTTACACTCCTGCTGCCCCAAAACAGTATAAACATCAAACAAAGAGAGAAAAAAAAAGACCATCCATCAATAAATAGCGTCTGGATCCTGCTTCTTCAGAGCTCAAAGCCCTGTCACTCCTACCATTCGATGAAGGAACTGCTGTTGTGTTGGATATTCAGTCCAATTCGACAGAACTCAGCTACTTAAAGTTTCAATTACTTGACTGTTTTTATTTTTACGCTTGTTACGCACGAGCAGCATCACAGTCTTACCGTGTGCGGCCTGTTCCCGTGGTAACCCGAGCGTTATCCCCTGCTCTTTGATGTTAATTGATGCTCCCATCTGCAGGGTGACTGTCGGCTACCCCGCGGTATTCACTACACTAAGACGCTTAGCTGCCGACTCCAAAAACTGCAAGTGTTTTTTTTTTTTTTAACCTCAGAGCTTTATCTTAAACCCCCAGTGCACGATTCTGCTTCTATGGCACATTTTCGGTAGCTATACGGCTGCGGAAGGGCAACTGCCGTTTGTCTCGGGGTGAAAGAGAATAAAGCGGCGGGAAACGCATTTATCTGTCAGCCTGCGGATGCCGTGTTCAGCGAGGGAGGCTGTGTCTGCTGTTAAAGCCTCTGCAATGGAAACACTAGTGACACCATGGCTCGTTAGAGCCCTTTAATTATGAAAACAGCTGAAACAAGTGAAGGAATGAACGCCGTGGGTCAGAAACTCTGAGAGTCACGTGACTCTCCTGTCACACCTAGTTAGAATACCTTAGCTGTGGGCCCCGAGGTGACCAGAGGGACCAGTTGTATTCACTTCACCACCAGGTTTGAGCGTCAGGCTGGCATGTGATGAAACAGGCGGGTAAATGAGCTGTCATGGGTGACCACTACCCAGCTAGAAGCACAGGGATCAAAATGACACCCCAGGTTAACTCTGGGACTTCAATATTTTCCACCGATTCACCTCAGTGTCTAAATGTCATGAACGTAATTCTTGTAATGGTAGATATATTATTATATTACATAATATTCTGTTTTTCGAGGTTCTGAGTGTGTGTACTGTGTAGTTTTTGGTTTGCATTATGTGATTTGTGATTTGCAAAAGAGGACATTGTTACAGGCTCTGCGTTGAGGCAAAGGAAACCATGTATTTGGGGGAGAACTGAATTGGACCTTTGAATTCCACATTCCCGCTGTCGTGGTACCCTCAGGATGGAATCCACATCAGGTGGATGTGGGGGCTTTCGGTCCTCTTCCCGCAGTTCTCACCAATGCAATTTGAATTCTTTTTTTATTTTAATCTCCCCCAAATTCGCTGAGTGAATAATTCATGTTTTTTCTTTTTTGTATCTCGTTAAGCAAATTGGTTGATTAGCATTTATAGCGCGATGCTAATTTGCACCTCACCTCTCCAGATTCATCAGCCGAACTGTAATACTAATTTGTCCGAAGACACAAGTTGTTCCCATTGTCCATTCAAAGGAAAAGGACCCACGCTGACAGTGTAATTCCCCTATAACCCCCTTAGTCCCCCCCTTTGCAAATCTCATGCTCGTCTGCCTGGTCTCCCCAGAGATGCGTAATGAATGGCTGTCAGAACAGCACTGGCACTTTGGCCTTTAGACAAACCTTTCAGAAGACATGGCCCTTCGGAAAAAGGAGTAGAAAATTTATTGGGATTCACTTTGGAGGGCCCATAAATTATGCATACACTGCTGAATGACCTATTAAGAGGGGTCTTCCAGGATACAGGGGGCTTCAGCTGGGCACTGAGAAGACTCTTGTCAGTTTTGTCTGACTGGGGGTGGACCTACCGCCATCCCCATTGTTGTCATGGTCTGCTACTTTTCATTTTTTTTTAATTGTATATATATATTCTTTACTTTTACTTTCTGGTACATTTTGAACTGATGGGCACGCCATTGGTGAGGTGTGGATCGTTTGGTCTGGTACCTGCACAGACACACCATTCACTGTGCTCTCACTTCCCATGAAGCTCCAGGGCCTGATTGGTGCTAATCTAGCTCTCACAAGTGGAACAGCCAATGAGGTGAATTGCAGGCAAATCTATAGGTTCCACCTATAGATGTGCTCTGTGATCTAAATGTTTAACATGTATAACTGAATCAGCCATGCCAATCACCACACATTAACCAAATGATGTCCAATGCAAAGATGGGACAACAAATAGCAGAGATGAGGTGAACCATCAAAGATGGCCTGGGAAGTAGGTGTCTGGATTGTTTTGTGAGGGTGAGGGTAAGGCATCCATTGGAAGCTCAGCCTAGCCTACTCCTTGACAGCCATATGTGAGTAACGTGCTATTTGCCTCACTTGGATGTTGCTTTGGACAAAAGCATGTGATAAATATGTAAATGTATATATAAGTTTATATGATGGGGTGGTCATCTTGAACAGCAGTTTGTTTTTTTCTTCCAATTTAGCGATTTTGTCGTTGAATGATTTTTACCACCCGCTGTCTGCCTAAGTTGCATTCATCCTCAGGGACTTTGATGTATATGCATAACTAATATCCCATGCCTCATTATTCTTTACACATCTATTTTCAGTTGGTGGTCATAGAAATGCAAGAGCTACCTATAAAACAGCAGAAATCTGCAGACACTAGCAGCACACCAATACCACAAATAGGCAGAAAAGCAAACAAGATACGAGATACTTGATGACCACGTGAGTGTTAAGCACACAAGTGCCCCTGGACGTGCTAAGTGTTTGAGCCTGAAGAAGTGTCTCTTTCCAAAGCTGTGGCTTGATCTTCACAGGGGTCAAAGCGACGGTCAGACGGAGGAATAAAATGCAAGATCTCGCAACGCGGAACTTCAGCACAAATTCCACACAGAGACAACGTCCGCAGTAGCTCACTTACTAAGAAACTCTCGAAGAGCCGACCGAATACCATGGTGATTAATCACTTTCTGGTGATCCTGCTACTCTCCTTCCCCCACCTGATCTCCACGGTGCCTCTATCGAGTGGGAGTAACAGAAATGTGTTCAACAAGTTGGCCTCACCAGCGGAGAAAGAGGGGAAGGTGTTGCAACGCACCAAGAGAGGCTGGATGTGGAATCATTTCTTTCTCTTGGAGGAGTATGCAGGCTCAGACTTCCAATATGTCGGCAAGGTAAGACCATCAAGGGTTATAATTATTTTCCTGCGTTCACGTCTAACGGTATACTCACATTTCATTTACTTCTTAAATTTTGTATTTCTGTAAATTCCTATAAGGTCTTGTGTTTTTCATTGTTCCTGTAACTGTTTTACGCTGTGACTTTGTTGTTGTAAACTTATTGATGCTGCTGTTAGGTGTGAGCCAAACAGTTTTTGTGGTACCACTTTACAATAAGGCTCCCTTTTGCCGCTTGTAAATGGTAGCAACTCATTAATAAAAAGAAAACAGTGTTATAACTTGTTTAAAATGATCTATTAATAATTGATGAATTGTTATAACCTAATTAATAACCAGATTATAAGCCATTCATAAACTCCTTATATGGGTAGTCTTATTGTAAAGTGGCACCGTTTTTGCAATCATGCTATGACAATAACATATTCTGATTAATAAGCAAGGGGACAAATGAAGGGATAAACATTTCTTAGGGATGTCTGCAACTCTCCTTCAAATGGTGCCCTGAGCTGGCACCCCTGGCCCATTATTGATAGTTAAATCCCAGCGTTACAGATGGAAGCATAGCAATTCTTTTTTCCAAAACCTTCATCTGTTAGATCTTATGTGTAGATAAGAGTAAAGGATATTGAACGTTTCCCACTAGATGTCCCTGCGGCTGTTTCTGGGAATCCCACAGCTCTTATAAGCATTACCACAGTGAATCTTCTGTGTTGTGGCCTATTGATGTCAAAGTGAATGTAGCTAGAAAATAGGCGAGGAATTGTAGTGTAGGTGCTTATGAGTCAGACATGTGAACGGGTTGATCAAAACCAAAGGCAAAGCACAGTGACGTTTACCTTGGGTCTTGCTTTAGCCTGTTTGTTGGAGGAAGTATAGGATTGTCACAGAAAAGAGTTTCACAAGAATCTGTCCATATAGTACAGATCACTGGCAAACTGAAATGTCAGATGCAGTTATAAAAAAATATCTAGTGAAGCATCATGTTTCGCATCTTTTTCAAAAAGTCTGTAAATTAACTACATGACTGGAAGGCAGGAGCACAGTGGTGAGGTGGTTAGCACTGTTGCATCACACCTCTGGGACCCGGGTTCAAGTCTGTGCCATGGCTTCATGTTTACATTTTCTCCCTGTGTCATCATGGGGTTTCCTCTGGGTGCTCCAGTTTCCTCACACAGTCCAAAGACCTGCGAAGGTGAATTGGAGTTACCAAAGTGTCCGTTGGTGAGAATGGTGTGTGTGTGTCCCATCCTGGGTTATTACCTGCCGTGCGCCCATAGTTTTCAGGATGAGCTCTAGACCCTGCACAGGACCAGCAGGTATAGAAGATCGATGGATGGAATGCAGTTGTGAGTCTGTTGTGAGTCTGTCCCAGGACATACAGTATGAGACCCTCTTAAGTGAAAGGACAATAGAGGTCTTCGTGCTATATATGCATGGACAGAGGTAGAATTTATGACTAGATTGTGTCTTTAAAAGTGCAAAGACCCAGGCAGGAACACAGCAAAGGGACAGATCTCCTCCTGGGGTGGGGGTGGGGGGGGGTATTGAAATGACAGTGACAGCTGACAGCCAGTTTTCAGCGAGGAAGTTGACTTTCATCATAAGCTTCCAATTCGCGAGTAAACAAGTGAGTTATGCATGGGAAAATGCGCCTGGCTGCAGAGAATTGCAGTAAAAAGAAATATGTTTAACTAATATTAAGTTTAGATTTTAGAGAACAACAGCCTGTCTTGGAATCATAGAGCTTGAGGTAGGGCATGCATTGGACTGGGTGCCAGGTCGTATTTGTCTGTTTGTGTTTTGTTGCTGGATTATAAACTGAAATTAAGTTATGACTCCATGAGCTGTTGACCGTTAACCACCACGGCCATTGACAGCCATTCAGTTTAATCCACCCACTGTGAAAAATGAAACATGCTGAGTGCGTGTCTCCTCTGTGGGCCCGTGTTCAATCTCAGCCCAAATGAACCTGCCGAGATAGCATAGGGGGTCTTTGTGTTGCGCAAGGAAGGAGAGTATCGGTGCTGGACATCATCACATCTTGAGATTCCTCTTTGCTGTGTATCAAGACAGCCAGTCAAGGGTCATCTCCAGGAAAATTCAAAAGCTTGGGAAGAGACTTTGGAGACAGCGGGATAGGTTCTTAGCTTTCTCTGTGGAGGGATGAAATGGCAGAATTGGAGGTCTGACTATTGAACATTTTCTTCATGATGTAAAATAGCAAAGAACTAGAAGAGGTTCATTCCAATCTTCTGACCACTTATTCAGTTTAAGGTCATTCACCGAAGCCTGTTCTTAGGAGTAGAGCAGCAGACAGGGGTCTGTCTGAAATATGACCAATGAATTTAAAGCTTATTTTGTATCAAGTTATAACTGCTTTGACAATTTAAAATTTGAAACTAATTTACTTATATTCTCAATCATCTTAGCAATTATTTCTCATAATTAAAGATATAATAAACACTGAAATCTTGATATTTCTGCAAAAGATACGGATGTGGAAATACATATCTTAAATCTTTGACATAATCAAAAAAGCATAGCTTAGTGTGACAGACATTTTTCACCCCTGCTAATATGTACTAATCTAATCAAGAGTGAGTACGCATCTTGAAGATGTAACAAAATCAGACAAATTCAGATGCAAAGTTTAGCATAAAGTTCAGGAGTAACTGTCTATTGATGACAGACGTAAGCTTTATCTTTTTCTGATGTAAGGGAGGAATGAAGTGGGCCATTGCAAGTAGCAGTAAGTGGGATAGAGTTCAAGGTTCAGAGTCAAGTGAAGGTAGAAACAGGTTCTGCCCTTACTGAGAAGACAAGGCTGGTCCACAACTTTTACCAATAGCATCAGAAGAACGATGCAAAGTAATTACAGGATCTCTACATTTGGTCAAGACTAGAGTAATGGAAGGAAGCAGGCAGAGAGTCGGGGAGGTCATTTTAGTGCAGGGGACATAAAACTGTAGGGGGAGCTAGAGTGTTCATTGATAAATGAAGGGCTGACGTTCGACTGTGGTTCCCCAGGCCGCACGATGTTGCCGCATTGTGTCAAATTGTGGCACGAAAAATTAGCTGTGATGTAGGGCGGGCAGAGAAACTCAAGCAGGCCGACCAACTTACAGACCACTTGTATAATCCTGGCTCTGTATGGGATTACTTAAATAAAACATCTTGTTCAATAATTTGACAGAAGGTGTGGGACAGCTTTGCTCTGGATAAAAAGGGTCTGTCAGATAACTTAATTAACAGAATCTTAATATCTGAAATGGTCCAAAGATGGCTCTTATGAGATGAACATTTTAATATCCGTTTGTTTATACCCATCTTCCTCCAGGCGGGCGATATCTCACTGCAGTGCCATCTACTGAGATTCGCGCTTAACCGTGGCCGGAGGTGATTACCAAAAGGAGGGGAGAAGAGACTGATAACTCACCTGTCTAGTCCATTATAGTCCGTCAGCACCGATGTCTGCCTCCTACTGGGCAGATGGCAGATGATCGTTTTGACACTAGCTGCAAATCAGGCCAAGGTGAAAATGCACGCCCCGTCAGTTTCAGCTCCATGACCGGCAGGGAGTGCGGGCATCTCTGCCGTCTCGCTTACAGTGTGACAGACAGCGGGGAACCAGGGTGTGTCAACGGTCCCTCCCGGCCACAGAGGATGATAACGAATCACCCGAGTAAATGCTTTCTTAGCCAGTATCGGTGACTGCAGACTTCTGCAAAGCGTGATCTGCTTTTCTTTTCAATCCTAGCCCTGGAGGTGGCACAGGAAGAGAACAATACGGAAGTCAAGGCAGAGTAAAAAAAAAAAAAATGCAGTAGCGTTTTTGAGAGAAACCTTCAAAATAGCTACTCCACTCAGCCCTGATTTTTGTGCAAAAAAAGAAACAAAAAAAACCCAAATAATTGCTTTTCATCAGGGATTCACTGAGTTTTTATCCCCCAGCTGATTTTCCTTCATCTTTTATTTTATTTCTGCCTAGTGCAAAAAGACTGAAAATGGCATCATTGTGTTTGTATTAGTTTCAAATTCGGACAGATGGGGTTATTTTGTGCGAGGCCAGTTTTCTTTCTCGGAATCAACTAACTGCAGGGATGGAGAGCGAGGGACTGGCTGTCCAATCGGCATGCCGCTGCTACCCAGAGGGTGGTCCAGGCTCCAGGCGGTAGTTTACCTCTCCAAAAGACATTTATCAGCACGGAGTACCTTAGGTTCCAAGCTGGGCTCCTCAGGGTAGGATGGCGGAGGTATAGCCTGCATTGCAGTTTGTGATTCAGTAAGGTGTAGTATATACCATGGGGGAGGTTTGAAGAATTGTGACAGCACGACTTGAGTCTTCATCGTAAACAAGTAAAATTGCCCACTTAGATGGTGACATTATGGAAATGCTGCTGTTGACCCAAACCATTAGAAGTAAACAAGCCTCTTAATAAATGTGTCCAAGCAGCGTGGAACTGAGAGACTTTCAGCCATCTGTTTTTGAATAAGGAAGGAAGCGCGACGTGTACAGTACCGTCGGCTGGGCGCTGGGCAGCATGTCGGTGGGTGAACATGAACGTGCATGTGCTCTCGACGGCAAGGATGAAGCCAGGTACCCGTGAACCGCTTACCAATTAGGTTAACGGGAGGGAACCGTTAAAGCTCCTTCCCTACTGGGATGAAGCATTGCTGCTCACAAGTCAAGCCAAGTCGAGCTTTACTGTCATCCCAGCCATATACAAATACAAAAAAATCATAAAAACGTTCCTCCTGAATCCACAGTGCAACATTCATGACAGGAAAGACATGACAGTTATGGAATAATTGACATAAGGGGGAAAAAACCTGTACAATTATGTATAATTTAAGTGGCGGGGACCCAGAATGAAGACTACTACATAACATAACCTAACATAACGTAATGTAACATGACGTAACATAACGTAGCATAGCATGACGACGTGACATGACACGACACAATAAGACACGACATGACAACATAATATAACATTAGACAAAAACAGACACACTAGATAACACTGGGAAATTAGCTCATAGAAGTACTATCTCTGCTAGGAGGTGCAGCAAATGTAAACAGTATTCACCTCATTCTAAAGTTTCCAGACTATCTCTGCATTCAGTCCTACGATGCTTGTTCATTGGTTGGTTCTCCAGCATCACAGGTATGTAGGGTGATGCAAAGGAACCACATATATGTCCGTTCACAGAAATCAAACTGTAGTTATGCTCCAGAATGAAAAAGGCAGGAAGGGTTGTCATAATCACAGCCGTCTGATGTATGTATTTATCTGTCCATTTTTTAAAATTTATAAATCCCTGTAACATTTGTTGGCACTGGATGAATAGCACCCAAGTAAAATAGTTGTAGCTGTGCAGGCCAGAAGATTCTGGAAGCGGGTAGCAGGTGAGCACACAGGGTCTGAAGCTGCAGATAATAAATATTTTAAGAGCCGCACATTAAAACGTATAAAGGCTTCGACTGCGGTGCCGGCATGTAAATAGAGCATCTCGATGGAGAATTAAATCAATGGAAGGGGCGAGGCGGAAACATGGACATGGAGGAGAGGGCTGGACGAGACAGGGGGTGAGGGGGACGATAATTATTCCACTGGCGTCTTGGGCTCGATCTCTGTTTTGCTATCGCCGCTGTGCAGTGCCGAGCTGTACTCGCTAAAGACCTGACTGGAATTGCCAATGACACTGGCGCTCCTCTGCCTCTGTGAGTCTGCTCCGATGTCAGAGGCCATTTTTAAAACACAAATTCAAATGGTAACAAGCAGCAATTGCCGAATAAACATCAGTCCATTTTTTCCACCTCTGTAAAAAAACGCATCATTAATATGAATTTACATTCTTCTCACAAATAGTCCCCAATCCAGCTTCACCAAACCAATGTCATTCTTCATTTTTATGTACTTTCATTATCGAAAATAAAATAATTTAATGCATTTTTTTAATGAAATGTCATAAGTGTGTGATGACATTTTTACAAAGTAGGAGTCTGCCAGTACCTTTTCTGAAATCACACCCATAAATTTGTTATTGCATGAGTGGTAGAGAGTGCTTAGCCCAATCAGCAGGACAGATTATAATGTGTTATGACCAGATCTGTCACACACGTGTAGGGTGCTTTGGACCTCACACGGATCTTTCTGAGATATACCCGCTCAGAGGCATGGCCCAGACTTGTCGTGCGTGGCTCCGTTTTCTAAATGGAGGTACTGGAGAACATGCAGCAGTGAATATCGTTTTTCTGCTCGGGGTCATTGCTGTCAAGCTGAGCCATTGTTACCCTTCCTGATAACACTTAGCTACGGGAACCCGTTGAGAATGCATTGGCGGCTGATGCATTGCACACACTTCATTCTTGTAACGATTTTGCAGGGAGACTTGACATCAACAATAATAAGCCTACATTAGTGCCTCGCTTGATGTTCCCCTAGATAGGCGAGCAAGGCGGCTAATATATTAATTTCCTCAATTCCCAAAGAGGCGCCGAGAGTTGATCTGAATGACCACAGACGTTCATTTTGCATGAGTCACCGGTAATGATTGTAATTCTGCACCGGATTATTACGCTTTGAAATGTGTTTAAATGTGCTGCCAACACCCATGGGGTAGTCGGGTCAGTAATTAGGCCATGCATGCTTGCCAGAGGGCATCTCCTGAGCAGCAGGAATGGGGACGTGGGATGCTGTCGTCTAAACAGACGCTGCCTGGGAATAAAAAATGGGAGGAGAAGTCTCCGGAAGTGATCTGGACTGTTATATGTGCATCTGCTTTGTGGACTGAAATGCCACAAGAAAGCGCATCCAGTTCAGCAAATTTCAGGTTTTTGGTCTCAGCTGTTTTCTACAGTTTGGGGAAAACTGCTGTCTATAATGTTGACGATGCCACCGCTCACAAACGATAAATGAAAGATGGAGAGAAGAAGGATGGTGCTTGTCATTTCAAAGTCTACTGCATTTCTCTGGCTGAGGGTCTGGTGTTAAACGTTCCATCAGTCAATCGTTAAATTCATTCATCCGTTAAGGTCCTGATGCTCAGATGCAGTGATCCAAGTTTCAATGGGTCCATGGCTTTTCATGAACCATGAAAGTCACAAGGAGAGGGAAAGCATCCTTCTCTTTTCCATCTCCACCCACCTTTTTATTCATCTCCGCGGAGAGCTTTGGCGGAACTGCAGGTGTGACAACCTGATGTCTGAGGTGTCTTTGATAATCAGTAGGTCTCCTGGACCACATCACCTGTCTGCCAGCTAGCACACAGCGCCACCGAGTGAAGCGCAAGAACTCGGAGAAGAAAGGGAGAAGCATCACAATGAAAATCAATGAAAAAAGACAAAATGATCTCAGTGCTACCTAAACAGAAAATTATGGAAGATTATTCAGTTTATTTCTTGCCTATTTTAACAATTTCTTTTTTTAGCGGTTTTTGGAAAGAACTTCCTGGCCTTTAAGCTCAGATATGATTTAGCCTTATAGTTAATGCCACCGTCAGAACTCCTATACTGCTCTCTTTCATATCGTGTGCAACAGCTGCATATAAGCTTGTTAGCATAACGGATACTTTGAATCCTCAACAGAATACTGTAGCAGGAATAAACTAATTTGTTGTCTTAGTTGTTATGTCCTCTGTTCTCTGGGCAGGTATCCAGTGCTGCACTTTTGGATTTTTTAAAGGATACTGTTCTTACAATTTCAATTTTAGAAATTATCGCTGTTGTGATGATTAAGCGAAACAAAGATTCCGTTTTAAGTTAAAAGGAGCATTTTAAGCAGCATCACACTAGTTTTCATGCAAACATGGTAGCATGCTAACATGTAACATGCTAAAGTGCTAGTTAGCTCTACTACATGGAGAGGACTGTTTGCACACTGGCCATCTGGTTTTGCTAGAAAACCAACGTTGCGTCTACTGTCTACCTGAAGCACAACTAATCTTTCTGGTGATGTAAATTACTTTTTGTTCACTGCTCCTATCTAGGGACATTGCTGTAGGGAGGATATCAGCGTGAAATATACTGAACTTGATTAGCTCCAAATCTGGGTTGCCAGAGTTCTGGATCTGGGGGATGGGGCAGTCCTTTCTTGAGGAATTACATTCCTGGTAATCTCACGTGGAACCAGGGCACATTTTTTAACATGAAAAGATAAGCTGCACATCTAAATTGTGGGGGGAAATAAATAAATAACAAGACAGGAACACTTCTCACCCACGTATTCCTAAAGCCTATTAATCAGCAGCAGACAGGCCTTCGGGTTTTGAGGGATAAGCCAGGGAGGAATTCTGAAACAAAAGCATGAAAAGGTCACAGAGTGAGACACTACCCGTCCTATCCCCCTACTGGCATGGACATCCATGTCTCTTCTTTTCAGACCTGGTTTTTATTCGTGGATCTGACCGGTCGCTCCACTGTAGGTCACAAGAAGCATCCCGAATTATTTTCTGCACCAAAATGAATCTCAAACTTGAGACTGTAATGTAATGTTTTGCCGCAATATTATCAGCAGGAGGGTCAATGCTAAGATAAACACTCGGGATTCAAACGTGTAACACATTAGTGGAAATTTAACTAAGGTCAGCGAGTGTATTTTTACTCATACCTTTTACTTTTATCTAAAGAACCTGTCTCTTGTTAAGTTAATTTATTTTATTGGAACAATGCCATTTAAGCACCTTGCTCCAGGATACAACAAAAACCCTTTTCTGGGACTTAATGCAGCAAACTCTGGGTCATGACCCTTATTTTTAACCTGCAAGAGTGAATATATCCATCTGACTATCACATTTTCTTCAACGATAAGGTGACATCTGCTCACAATGGAACGCCGCCATCATAGCTATGGCAGAATGTATCAACGCCCCCTGTACTTTCTTCACCCTCGGCTTAACTGTGACCATGGTAGAGATGTTGCACCTGTGACACAATGTGATTGCAGCCCTCTGTGATGTGCAGGTATTTTCAAATTAAGCCCCCTTATCAAAAATGACCTGCTTACATCTGCCTTTATATGCCATCAAAGTCACCCCAAGGCGCTTCCCACAAAAGGCACCGAAGTACGGTTTGGCCTTGAAAGCGCAAATAATATTTTATGGACCATTTTTAGATGAGCTTTGATCCCTCACTCAATGCCCTAGACATTGAGTCACAAAGTTCACACACGATATAAAGTTTTAATCATAGCAGCCAGGGGTGATACTTTAGAAATATCTACGCAAGCGTAAAAATTTAGATTTGCACTCACCTCCACATGACTGAACGTGGACTGGCTGATCGGGGACTGGGGAGGGTCTGATTTCACACTGTGTGTCCGTCCATGTTGTGAGCTGTGTCGTCTTGTTTCAGCAACGACTTTCCCTAGACGACTCAATCAGTGTAAGAATTGGTGCAATCATTTTGAGTGCAAGACCGCCGGGTACACGCTCATGTTGCTAAGGAACAGGTGGAAAGTATTTTTCACAGAATATAATAATATACTTTTTTTTTTTTAGATGATCTCTCACATCGATTAAAGAATAGAGCATTTCTGTTAAGACTATGACATGGCAAAACAAACAGTGCTTTTCTTTAATTATGCACTTTCTTCTTTTTTTATCCAAAATAAGGTTATTTGCATTTTGTTAATGCAAGCTAGCAGAACGTGCATAATAAGCTTGTGGTGTTAATTAATTGATTCATTTTAATTATATTCTGTGTCAGACATAGCCGGTTAAACATGAGGTTTATGATTTTACACTGTAGCTAAAGAAACAGGTTAAGTACCGTATTAAAAAGACATGTCATATTATTTGAATCTATTCCACGCTTGTTTGTGCCTAATTCTCATTACATCTGGAAGAAAACTTTCAGTGTTTGCAGTCTGTTTTCTAATGTAACATTGGGCTGGAGTAAAAAGGACCGACCCTTAAAGTTTCTGGAATGTTCCGCAGCTTCACTCAGACCAGGACCGAGGCGACGGCACGGTGAAGTACGTCCTGAATGGCGATGGGGCCGGCTCCCTGTTCCTGATCGACGAGAACTCAGGGGACATCCATGCCACCAAGAGGCTGGACCGCGAGGAGAAGGCCTTCTACACGCTCCGTGCCCAGGCCGTGAGCAAGCGCACGGGCCGGCCGCTCGAACCCGAGTCTGAGTTCATCATCAAGATCCACGACATCAACGACAATGAGCCCAAGTTCGCCAAGGAGACGTACTTGGCCAGCGTCCCCGAGATGTCCGATGTCGGTGAGTGAGCTTGGTTCTGCCGGTCAATCATGCTGGTGGATTCTGACGCTTCTTGCATCCATCTGTTTGTAGGATAACCCTCTCAGGAATCGCATCTGCGTGTGGAGGCTGTATCTGAGGCTAAGCTCATATCTATGACTGTCATGTTTTATTGAAGGTGATGTTTGCCGGTTGGTGATGCAGATTAATTTCTCTGGGGGGGCCTTAAGCTGACTTGGCAAGGAGGCTACCCTAACCCAACATTTGAGCTATATTATCATGATTTGAAAGAGAAATGAGAGAATTTAAAATGAGGTAACATCAATAATCCACTAATTTGCACATGTGGTGGCGGCAGTGAAACTTACCGAGGGGCTGGTCCAGGAACCCTACCGATAGGTCCTTGTTGGAAGATTTTTTCTACTAGAGGGCTAATTTTGGTTGAGATTCAAACCTATAATTTTAGTACGTGGCTACATGTCTGGTAATGATATAAAAATTTAGTGAGCAGATTCTGGTGGTAAAATTTGTCGGGGTGGGTGATTTTGCCAAGGCCCCAGGCTAGCTTACGCATTATTTTGCCCCTAGTGGTGAGGTGGGTGAGCAGACATTGGCTCCACACAGACTCCATGTACCAGTCCGGTTGGTGGATTTAGGGCTGCTCTGTTTCGCCTCCGATTTTAATTCTACGAAACATAAAAAAGGAACTTCCCCATGCAGAGATTATGGCATTCAAAGGGCCTTCCCTTTGTAAAGCTTTCCAATTTGCAAAACGTATAGAGGGTCCAGCTCTGGCTGAGGGGGGGGGATTTAATTAATGGGCCCGTTGGTGTAATGGACGTTTTGTCTTATCTGGCAGAGCAGGGCTTCAGACACGAACACAATCACTCACATGCCACGCATCAAGCTGTCCGCGACGGTTTTTTTTCTCCCCTGAAACCTTGCGTCTTGCGCTTACAGCACGCAGGCTTCACGCATCCGCTTCCTTTAAAGCCGCGCCATTCGCAATCTGCTGCCAGAAAGCGCGGCAAACCTAGGGGCACAGAGCAGGAATGTACGAGACGATTTATAATGAGGACTGGCTTTTGGGATTACCTGGACTGATGGTATTATTGCTAATTGACAAACCACAAGTAAGACATGTTTGCATCACATACAGGAGTGAAGGTGGGGGAGGGGGGGCATAATTCATACAGAAGAGTCAGTCTTATTATTAGCCAATGGCATGTTCAGAATTGGTGAGGGATACGACCCTGTCACCATTCATGTGTGTCATATACAGTTATGTCTCTAAATTACTGTGCAATAGTATGTGGTTTTATTTCCAGGGTGTCCTTACAGTTTGTGATGGGCTCCTGACCCCCCCATGATGGATAAGTAGCAGGATGGATTTTTATTTAAAGTTCTTGTTTCACGTTTCGATATTTTCCTCCCTTAGAGAGCTTGCACGGTTAGATGTATGCTACAATAGGCTAACACGTTGCTCTTGTTTCTGTGGATGTGATGGGGGTCAGCAACTGACAGTTCCGTGACGGAGGGGAAGTTCGGTGTGTAGATTTCCCGGCCCGTCAGGAAGGCGCCGTGCATCCAAAACGACGGCCGGCGAGCCTGGATGCAGAATGTGCTCTTCAAAGTGCCGATCTGTAGCTTTTCCCACCCAGTTACGACCATGCGGGAATCTCACTCTGGCCGACAGATGTTTCGGATGTTCATTAGCGCGGCGTGGCAAAGCGCGGCGGCTGCCAGCACGGGTCTGCCGAGTGACAGGGATGGCGCTGGGCTCTGGCACACAAAATAAAAGTAAAAAACAAAACCCTCCCAGCCATCATCTGCTTTTAAAGACCACAAATCCAAGGGAAACAAAAATGATACTGTAAGCCAGTGCATTCACAGCTCACCTGCTGTACCAAGTACACCTCCGGCTTAAAAATAACTACTGTAGTCATTTAACTAGTACATCTACATAAATTTTCCCAGAGAGGAGGGAACGTGCTCTAACCTTCCAGTGTTGAGTGTTTGCCTGTGAGTGTGTGTTTAAATGGCTTTTGCTAAAGGAGAGAGATGAAGTGCACAAGTAGCACAACAGAAGCTAATGTAATTCTCTGTGAATGGGCAAATATAATAAATTACGAATATCACGTATAATCACCGTTTACCACAGACGCGAGGAGCTGGCCTGGTCGGTTCCGATATCAGATCTGACGCGATTGAATGTGTCGATAATCAGTTATACACCTATGCATCTTCACTTTCCTGTCCGTTTCTACCGGCTTGTGGTGAAATTTAATCAGACCCCGGGTTATGTAACTCTAAATTTATTCTGATTACTTTGCCTCCCTTACTTTACCAAGAAATATGTCTGTGGTTTAAAATTTAAATAATGAATCTAAGTGCACTAAAAAGGTCTTGTGCCCTCAGGGTTGTGGGTTCGATTCCCGCCGTGGCTCAGCATTAGTGTGTGTATCTGTGTGGGTGGAGCAAGCAATTATTGACTTGTTATAGGTTTTATTCTTTGTGCTCTGGTTCCCTCTCACCGTTACAAACTCACAGCTTGGGTGCCATTACATTGGGTGTGTCCGTATCGCTTCCAGAATATTCCCCATCTCATGTTCTGTACTTCCTGAAAAAAATTCTGAACCCAGTATCAGATGTAGTGCTTATGATTGTAAGCCTGTAATCAGGGGTGGGTTTGTGGCCCCACGCAAAAAGTCACTTGTGTCCCCTCCCTGCATTGATGGTCTGTGGCCAACAGGGGGCTCCCAAACCTAAGGGGCCTGCACAAATTTCTGTGGTTTAAGTGCTGGTATACATTTCTTCTACAAGTAATATATCATGATATAAGATCCCCCCAATCTCTTAGGGAATGTGTCCAATTAGAACCATTCTGCAAGAAATTTTAAACATCAGAAACAGAAAACAGCTGCTTATGTACTGACAAAAATAGACACAATCACGTAGCGGCCTCAGAAATTCCAGTTAGAACTGACAAACAATGAGTGTCTATATAAAGATAATTTAATCAGTGTGACTGGATTGATGTCAAATGGCAGATCATGTTATAATAGTTATGAATTCCCACAGGATACGTTCCAAGAAAACCATCTAGGAATCTGTTTGTGTTAGTGTGTGGACCTGTTATTTTGACATTGCCAGGGGCCATTTTTCAGGTCCCTACAATCCCCCCCCTCCCCCCCCATGATCAGTGAATGCAATCAAAAGCTAAATTTGCCCAAAGTCTCATATTGTGTGTGGTTACTTTTGGTCAAGGTTAGGGCTGGGTAGGGGTTAAGGTCATTATGTTGGGATTAGAGGTTTTTTTTCCCAGAATGGGGCTAAGGACCTGCAATTTGCAAGCGCTTCTACACATCTAAGGAATTCTAGGAAGCTGATGACTGAATCTAATCTTTACATACATATTGCGGAGTGTCAGAATTACATTAACAATGCAAACACGTCGGCATAAACCAGGCAGGATTAGAGGTGTCTACATGATCAAATACAGTACAAATTGCAAAACAATTATCCTGCATTCATGTCACCGATTTAAAAGTTTTGCCATTGTGGCCAAAGAAGATTAAGTTTCCGTTGAACATAATTAAGTTCCAGTGCTCCACCTTGCCTTTTTATTCTCCAGAAACTTCGGTAATTAATCTGTAGTTATCTCTGAATCTTCTGGTAAATTTATTCAAAAATAAGCACAAGGGTACCCTCTGGCTCACTGTATGTACATATTTAGGTGTACTTTCGTTTGTGCCTGAACTATGTTTTTATTTCGTGATTTTCTTTTTCGCCCTATTATATTATAAAATAAATAAATAAAGCGGCACAAAAGAATCAATCTTGCGCACGTATATGCGATTTCGCGGTTCAGGGGGTTTATTGTGCGCCGGAAAAACAGATATAGTGGCAGTCACGGCGCTTGCCTTGCTTGATGATGCCTGACGGGTGATCTATTGTGCGGGAATTCGGCGGATGCAGTGCTCTCTAGCGCTGTGTAAGTGTGTGACAATCTACATAATGTCCCTGCTCTGAAAAAACCCTTGTTTGTCAGTCTAAGCTTGTCATGTTTTCCCCTTTTTGCTTTTACTTATTTAATTTACATCGATTTTTTTTTTCTGTCACGCCAGCGTTTCATTTCCGAACCTCCTCTCGATTCCCAGGTACCGCGGCTTCCGAGATCCCGTCGGCCCGGAAACCGCCTCCTGTCCGTGGTGCGTAATTTCGCGTCAATCTCTTTTACTTCAGGCAGAATATAGGATGCCGACAGGCTCCCATCATATCTCGCATGAGCGAAATGGGAAGAAAGAAACGGGACTGCTTGCATTCTCGGTGGATTAAAGCTATTGCGCGTGACCTACGGCTGTCGTCAGTCCAATTTCAGGCCAGTATGGACTTGGGAAATCGGCGAGAGGGGCTCGGCGTAGAGAGTGGCTCGCGCGCGAGTGACACGTGAATTGCGCCAGGTGGCGTGTGTAGGTGGAGTCACTCCATCACGTCGCAAATCAGCAGCATATGGTAATTAGTTTGTTTGTGCCCGCACTGAATATTCAATTACGCATTCTGTTTTGTGGGGAATGCACGCCGGCTGTAATTTTGACCGCTTCTGATTTGCATTAGTTATTGCCGAGACGGAAACCTTGAGCTGTTGTCCTCAGCGTCAATGACATCCCCCCACCACACACACACACACACCCATCCGCCCCCACTCTGACACCCCACCCACCCTGGCTCCGCATCCTGATTAGCTGGCATCCCGTCCAGAAGGCCTCGACGTGAAAAGGAAGCAAATCATTATCAGGGGAGCCAGGTGTTTGACGCGTTGGAACGCATTAAAGGTTTCGTAGTGGGGCGAAGGTCTCACCCACATGCTTCATATGTACGCAACCTTAGGAAGGTGTTTCTTTTTAAATACGCAGCTTAATAATTCCAGTCTAATTTAAGCACTGAACCATACTGGCACACTAATGTATCCTGTAACCTGGAGTGAACTTTGCAACAGTTCGGTCATTTACTGTGGAAAGAAACAAGTGTTCCTATGCACTTCTTGTTGCGTGATGCTGTAAATAGCTTTGCTTTTTAGCAAGAAAAAAAAAATAGGCAATCATAATACATAAGCGTACCTGGCAGTGTTTCTTTTAGCTACTGATGGATTCAAACCGTTCCCTGCTAATATGCAAGTCCGGTGCAAAAATCCACATAAGGATAAAAATAGTGTTTGTAGCATCTGTTTAATCTGGATTGAAGACAAACACACACACCCCCATGGAGGAGGTGAAGAGGGGGGTGTCTGGAGGAGGCCCATTCCCAGGCTATTAGGGGAATATTCCGGGGCAAATAAGTGACAAAAAAAAAAAGCCAGAAGTGAGAGACCGTTGTGGATGGTGATAAGACGTGAGGCGATGCAGTTTGTTCCAGGGCCTGTCAGTGGAAAGCAATAGCTGGGGATTATAACGCGAAACACGGAGAGCTGCTGTTGGAACAGGTGACGCAGCGCTGCCGGACATGTCAGCGTGAGTCAAGGGTTTCCAGAAAGCCCTTAAACGTGGCGCTCCTTCACCTCCCACCGGCTACTGAAAAAGCTTAATATTTACCACTAGCAGAGGCAGCACACAGACGACTTAATGGTTTTGAGGCACACAAGTTTTTTTAATTAATAATAATAATAACAATAATAATAATAATAATAATAATAACAATAATAATAATAATAATAATAACAATAATAATAATAATAACAAGCTTTATTTATATATCACCTTTCATACACTCAAGGACACTTTACAATTCAACAAAAAGAACATATAACAAGTTACATACAAGAAGATGAGAAGAGATGAGTGACAGGAGCCTGAAATGGATAATAGATTTTTCCTCACGAAGACTAAGAGGAAGAGCCTTCCAAATTTTAGCTGCTATTACACTAAAAGCTCTGTCACCCATAGTTGATAAGCCGTGTTTAGGTACAGTGAGTAAGAAAGCGTGCGATGGCCTTAGGACGTGGGCTGGAGAGTGAGGAGGCAGAAGCTGACACAGATAATGAGGGGCTACAGCATGCAGGGCTTTAAAGGTGATGAGTGATTTATATATGATTCTTGAAGAAACTGGCAGTAGATCATAGCGGACGGGAGTGACGCGAGCAGATTTTTTAGCGTGTGTACGTAAGTAAACGAGCAGCAGAGTTCTGAACAAACTGCAGTCTATTTATATATTTAGTAGGGAGGCTATGAAATAATGCAATGCGATAATTCAGATGGGTGGTCTTCTTCTCAGAACATGCTGTCCACTGGTGTAGAGAGGATGACAGGCAGGTGGCCAGACTCGATAAGGGGAAACAGAAAACCGGTAGCACATTTAACCCTGATTCTCCGAGACGGTGTTTCTTTATACCTGTTTGAGGGGTCTTAGGGTCTCCTTCTATTTTATTGACTACAGGTACATATTAGAAGAAGAATATTTGCAACATTTCAGCTGTCTAATAATCCATTTTGTTATAATGGAAATAATTCATATTTATTATTATTTTCAAAATCTATTTCCATGTGACAGCCGTGACTTTACAGACATTTCACGATCAGCAGTTTTTTTGCAGGGAGCCAGTGATTTTATTTTCGCATAGCGCTGAGCAGGATTTTTAAAACCTTGATACTCCCTCATAACAAATTCTGTAAAACTTTTATAGCTAACAACGGACTTATTGAAGAACTCAGCCCAAGGTCAATGTCAGCACATTGAAGTTTGTTTAGTGTCTTAGTGTGGCCTGTCCCTTCTTTTCACAATGAAAGCATTGGATATCCAGAGGTTTGGGGAGGATAAAGGCAGAAAAGTATCTCAGCTACTTTGACTTTGTCTAAATGCCTTTCAGACCGCATGAGTCCCCAATGTTTTACGTCAAAAGGTAATAGCAAAAACTACAAATAGGGCAATATTTAATATCAAATTTGTACATACATAGTGATCTTTATATAATAACTGACCATTGTTCATTTATTTCAGTAACATTTGGAAGTAAAAAGTGGCATTTTTGATAAATCGTGGTCATAACTGTGAGTACTGTGTGCGGATTCTGGAGGTGCTGATTTCACAGACATCATGATGCACCGGTAAAAGCAGCTCACAGACAATCCCGTAATCTGTAATCTTTCCACACGTGCATATCGCTGACTCCAGCGGCTGCATAATGTGCATCTGAGCAGCGCCAGTTTGCCCCTAGATAATCCTCCTGTTATCAGCCTTCTCCTCTGTTGCAGGTACATTCGTGGTGCAGGTTACCGCCATGGATGCTGACGATGAGCAATACGGGAACAGCGCAAAGCTTGTTTACAGCATCCTCCAGGGACAGCCGTACTTCTCCATTGAGTCAGAAACAGGTACTTCCGTAAAACACACATCACGCCACAAATAATCCGGAACGTTCTAACTTCCGATATACTTGAGCAGCGTGTGTCAATCTGTATTTTTAACTTTGATAAAGGTTGAGGTATTGGAGGTATATAAACCCATATGTATGGGGTCCCCACTTACGGTATTGGGTGTTTTCCTGAGATAAGTTTCTCAGGCATGAGGGGAGATGAGTTGTGGTGAAGTCTGAAAATGTCAGACACGGAAGTATGCCATATAAAGAGTGCTGTTAAGGAAATGAATAATGCAGAATACATGTTAGCTTGCCAAGCATAAAAATGACAAAAAAGCAAAGCTGTACAGTAGCTCCCAAGGCACTGGAAAAGGATGGATACAAACACACACACACACACGCAAGTTGGTCTTCCTATCTAAATGCGGACCATCCATTCATTTCTATGGGATAAACCCTAATCCCAATCACAACACCCTTAACCTCTACCCATCCCTAACCTCAACCATAAGTAACCAACCCAAATACAAGACTTTTGGCATTTTTACTTTTTTGATTGCATTCACAGATTTTTATAAAACTGAGGTTATCCAAATGGGGACCTCAAAATATGTCCCCAAAAGTAGGGAAATTTCAGGCTTTACCACACTTTGGGGACAATTTGGTCCTTAAATGTGATCTATGCAAACACACACACACACTCACAGAGAGGTTTGTAATTATATTTTTGTGGGGGAAACTCTTATCACAACATGAAGAGCTTAACCCCTACCCAGCCCTAACCTTAACCATATGTAACCAAACTAAATACAAGATTTCTGGCATTTTTCATTTTTGGATTGCAGTAACAGATCTTTCTGGGGACCTGAAAAATGGTCCCCACGTCATCAAATTATGACATCGTGGGGGTCATTTGGTCCCCACAGTATAATATAAAGCACACACACACACACATAAATATATATATATATATAATGTATGTGTGTATATGAATATAATAAAGTCAATACTTTCAAGTTTATTGATTCTGAAAATCACATACAATATAAAACCTGATAGAGACTCCCAGAATGTAATTTCACACTAAGAGGAGGGGAGCAATTTCATTTCACAAACTCCATATCCCAACAGGTTGTACAGAGCCGGGTACGGATACGGACATGTAACAAGGCTTTGCCTCCCCTCATTTTCTTCCTGTTTTTGTTGTTTCAGAAGAAATACTCCAGATATGTTCTCTCAAAATACTACATGGAGAATAGCATGAGAAAGTATTTTATAAATACAACAATCTGAGTACTGCTTTGGATTTTAATACATTTACATTTTATTTATTTTGCAAATGCTTTTATCCATAGCAACACATATTTTTGAGAAAGCAGCGTCAGACAGTCCCTAGAGGAAATGGCAGTTAAGGGCTTTGCTCAGGAACCCAATGGTGACATCACTCTGCCAAGCCTGCGTTTTGAACTGGCAACCTTCTGCTATGAAAACGTGTCATTAATGTAGCTCACAGTTATGGCTAAGAGACTAGTTACATTCGCATGAAGCTGGGACCCTGAATAATCATGTTAATGCTAACACACATTTCAATGATAATGCTAATGTACATGTTAATGCTAATGCTAACGCTCATAGATCCCTCAGGGAGGCCTAGTCGACACTGATTCAGACAGCTGTCATGTGACCTTTCTCTGTCTACCATGCTAGTCTCTACACTCAAAGATCTCTAGAGAAACTCTGGGGCACTTAGCCAGCACTGATTCAGACAGGTGACCCTTCTGTGTCCATTCCTCGGCCAGGCATCATCCGGACGGCTCTATCCAACATGAACCGGGAGAACAGGGAGAAGTACCAGGTGGTGATCCAAGCTAAGGACATGGCAGGCCAGATGGGGGGGCTCTCTGGGACCACCACCATCAACATCACCCTCACGGACGTCAACGACAGCCCGCCGCGATTCGCACATAGTGAGTCATGGCCAGGGGGCCTGTAGCGTTAACCCCATCAGGATGGGCAGTTATAGGATTTCCTAGGGTGGGGGGGGCATAAAAGGGGCCATAATTCATACAGAAGAACCAACCTTATCACAAGTCACTCCGGGGGCCAATCAGCTTTCGGCTGGGGCCAGTGACCCCTGCACATCAGTAATTAATTTCTAATGCTAGTTTTATCTAAATGTTTTAAAGTGGTTTGCAGTAGCGTTTGTTGCTGTTTGTTGTACTGTTGATACCTGGAACAAAGGAAAAACATAGATTTCCAATCTATTATAGCACTGTTCACGACAGAGTCATCCCAGTCCACTTGTCAAGAGGGTGTTACAATCCATTACAACACCATCTATACAAAATGGTGCAAGATTTCAAAAGAACTGATGCATTTGTTCCGTGCAATTATCCCGGAGAAGGTGCGAGATAAAATAAAATAACTGATGTTGACAGGTAGTGAAAATAAAAACACTTTTAATTACAGAATGAAGAATGAGAGAAAAAAATGTAGTGAATATCTCTTGAGTCCAATAAGTGATTCTTCCCCATATTTTTGCACCCCCCATGCCCCCAGTATTGCACGGCATGTCTGATTGATAACAGGAGAGAGTTGCCGGACAGTTTCACACATGGCCGCCAGCAGTGATCGCTCTTAGGCCGAAATGCGAGTACCGCAATCTCTCATTTTCTCAAAAGACACCCGGAAAAAAAGGGAAACTTAATAAGCTTGACATTTACCTCACAGGTACGCCACGTTTGCAAGCAGGCGATGCAATACAGAGCATAAACACTTATATTCGTGTGGAATGACAGTATAATTTAGACCCTGGAGCAAATCCTCCATGTGTATCTATAAAATGAATGAAATCAGTCCTTAGAGAAGACGGGGGTCGCCGTGAAAGCTGAGTTACGGTTTCTGAAGGTGCCAGGGATGATAAACTGTCATTATTTCCGCTCAGAGTGGGAGAAGGCAGAGCCTGGCTCTTGGAGAAATGACAGGCTTCCTTTGAGGCAGAATCAGACAATTAATCTCCGAACCAAAACATGTGAATAGTGTCTCTTATAAGGTGTCCTGCTTTTTTATGGAAACCTCCCACTGGGTTTAAAGTACTAACGGTGCTGTCTGATTTTAAAATCCCCAGCAGGTTTTTCCTCTCATGCTTCTCTTGTTCACTACATAAAAGAACTGGATAAGAACACGGACATACATGACACATTAGCACGTCACACATTAGCATGTCATCATTTCATAGCCTGCCCTTATGATGCCTGGGAAACGTCACAGATGATTGCTGTGTTCGTTTTTCCAAAGGAAAACGAAAGCGGCAGTGGTGTATATTCGAGAGCACGTGCAATAGCTCAATGAAGCATGAAATTATTTTAAACAATAAACAAAGTAACCGTCAAGTTTTCCCAAAGGTTTGGAAAATAATCCCGCTGCTCGCTCATTTCTTAAGGTTCTTACCATCTGTCCGTTTTGGAATCGGTGGAGATCGGGTCAACGGTTGGACGGATAAAAGCTAACGATGCGGACATTGGGGAGAACGCGGAAATTCACTACAGCATCATGGATGGTGATGGGCAGGACATGTTCACCATCGTCACTGACCGAGTAACTCAGGAAGGCATCATCACCGTTAAGAAGGTAGAGTCCCATTATCATTCATGCGGCTCAAACACGCAACTTTTTTATTTCTTTTTACATAATAATTCTTCTGCAAATCTCTGCAGGGTGTTTTTGTAAGTGGGTCTTGCAGAATCCTATAAATCTCACCCATCATGCCCTTATCGTTTCATAAAGGCCCTTAATTCAGTACTCAGTAGGGGCTTCTTATATCTTGCTTGCTTTCATGTGGTTTTGAAATCAAGCTGTGTCCTTTTCCTGGTTCCCTCTGAAGTATGACAAAATGTTTAAACAGGATCAACGCATAGTCGTTTATGTAAAAACTGACAATTTATCAGCTTGCTTGACGTCAGTTACGTTAAGATTAAGTGATAGATACATTAAGATTACGATTAAAAAGTTTATTATCATATGTACGGTAAAACAGTCAGTCACACTATACAATGAAATTCTTACTCTGCATGCTCCGACTGAGCACAGTTGACACAGATCAAACATAAGACACAATATCAAACACCGAGTGCAATGTAAACGTATAAACATATAGTGCGTAGACAAATATGCATAAAATATACAGAGGTGGAGATGTCAGATTTTGTTTGACTATTGAGTACTCTGTGAGTTTTTATACTCAACTGGTTGGTTGGAACAAAATCTTGGTCTGGATTTGTACTCTCTGGACCTGAAATCACCACCTCTGAAAATATATCAATATGATACAAATGTAAAAAAAATGAATTCATCAAGTAGAAGTAGATCAGTTATGCAAAGTCTCCAGTATTGTTCAAAAAGTTAAAAATGACAGATTACTATCATTATCTAAGTGATCTGATGACTGTACATGTGTAGCGTCACCACGGACAGGCTCATAGTGATTACATGAGTAGGAAATCGAAGCGGTGCTTCGTTTATTCACTGTCGCAGTGAAACATTAATGTCAGCCACGGTTAGTGCCCCTAAATAGGTGTCAGGGGGATCGATGATGACGGTGAAGAGGGACAGCGTCAGCTGCTGTTGTAGAAGGTAGTGCGGATGTTTGCCGGTACGACTGTAAAGAGCCCTAGTTACTCTTGAGTGAGACAGCCAGCCTGAATGTCCACCCCCTATAGATAAATTCAAGCTGCTTAGGAGAAATGGGTTTTAGCTAAGCAAGGAAATAATAATAATGACAATAATAATACATAGCAAGTAGAATATGTGGCCATCAATCAACATTGATCCATCATGTTGGTTTTATTTTGTGCTTCTCGTGGCCAGCCACTGGACTATGAAAGCAAGAGGATATACACCTTGAAAGTGGAGGCCACCAACACCCATCTGGACCACCGGTTCCTGCACCTGGGTCCATTCAAGGACACGGCGACGGTGAAGGTGATGACACAGGACGTGGACGAGCCGCCGGTGTTCAGCAGGAACCCCTACATCATCGAGGTGCATGAGGATACAGCGGCAGGGAGCCTCATTGGGGGTGTGACAGCCTGGGACCCAGACTCGGCCAATCACCCAGTCAAGTGAGTTGTGTAGTTTAAAAGCCCTGCCTCTTGGTCCTTCATTAAGATTCATGTAGTACAGGGGTAGCCAATCTTATCCGCAAAGGGCCGGTGTGTATGCGGGTTTGCGCTGCAACTCCCTAATTAGATCACTAATTAGAGGACTGATTGGCTGAAAGAGTCCTCACACCTGGGTTTGAACAGCTGACCTACAGGTTATCCCAAAAACCTGCATACACAGCGGCCCTTTGCGGGTAAGATTGGCCATCCCTGATGTAGTATCTAGCCTGGCATTAGTCGTTAAGTCCCACGTCAGCACCTATGTTTGGTTTGAATTGCTCCAGGATAAAGGATCTTAGGTAGCTGGTTCTCATATCTCTGGGTTCAGCAGTGGTGTTTACTGCTGTTCAAACCACGTGAGGCCCCCCTACGTGGGGCCCCCTGTTGGCCACAAACAGTCACCACAATAAATATTAAATAAATAAGTTCCTTATTTAAAAGATGCTGGAACAGCCTGTTCTGTCGAGCAGCTGGCTAGCTGCAATCTTGTAACTTGCTAGTTATTTATTTAGTGTTTGAAACATGTAGGGACAAGGGGAGGTAGGGGAACTGGAAGTGACTTTCTGAGTGAGGCCCTGGGAACAACAAACCTGCCCCTGCTTTGGATGCTAAATTAACGATGGATGTAACAAAAACTGGTCTCCCCATGCTCAATGTGTATTATTGTAAGTTTGAATTGCTTTGGACACAGAATCCCTGCTGTGGAAATTAAACGCATCACGATGGAGGTACTTATACAGACTAAAAGTGCATAATAACCACTGAGGTTACTGTGAATGTCCCCCATTGCTAGTGGATTTATCTCAGTTTGTTGCAGAAAGCCAGGGAGTTATACATTCATAGGTCATATAACATCCCATTTCTGCGGTACCAAAAATACCACACCGGCAAACAATGATAAGAGTGGTTCTTTATTTTGAAGGTAAGCTCCTAGCTTGGACAGGCGCGGTAATGGCTTTTGTCTTAGTATTTATGAAGCCAGTTCATCACAGATTAAACTCAGAAAGTCATTTGCTATGATATAGTGGTGCGTTTCTTCGAATTCGCAAGTCTATTCCGACGGGATCTTAAAGAAGAATGGAAAATATCATTTATGAAAGTCAAAGGAAGAGCGACTCTGAGGAGTATGTCTGTTTCCTGGGGCTTTTTCATGTCAGCTTTTACTTGGAGCAGTTCCATCGACGCTATTACGAAGCTCTGAGCCTGGGAATTGTGAGATCGACCCGGCCAATCTCTCTAGCATGGCCCCGGTGAATCTGGATGACTCGGATGCACCAGGGCGCCCGATGTCGATCTCCGCTCCGGGATTAAGGTGGATTCCCCAGACTAAGACCACATGGTGTGTGTCTGTCGTGTAGACACCTGTTTTTTAACAGAAAGATATGGAGACATAAAGAAAAAGCCCAAAAGGACGTGGTGATGTTATCGCATGAGATTTTTCCAGAGGCGGACTTTGATGAAGGTGGTCCTGAGATAAATGAGAGGATTCGTACATCAGTGTAGGTCACAGCAGCCTGAGGGGGCTCGTTACATCCTCTGGGACCTCAACACGATGAGCTCTGCTCCAGCTTGACCCAACCCACCCAGCCGTCGACGCCGATGAGCCTCCGTTTCGCCGACCTGACACTTCTCATCTGGCGATTTAACGATCGCGCGTGCGTTGCTTTGCAAATTGTATCCAGCAGAGCATGCCCGGCGATTGTTTTAAATGTCAGAGGAATGCGTAAGCTGACATTGATAAATGGCTCAGAGAAATATGATGCATTCATTAATCTCTGACCAGACGGTAAACAGCACCATCAGTGTGAATAAAGTCATGTGTCTGCTTATATATCACACTGAGACAGTGCGACGGTAAACGACATTAAACAATGTCCGCGGTACACCGTCAGAAGTAACTGCTGGGGAAAATAATTAGCATACTGCCAGATATCAGATCCTGTTCTGTGTGGTTTATTATTCATGAGAGGAATGGTGATTGAAACCTGCAGGGGGCGGGATCGCCACGTTCTGCCAATCACCCGATGCAAACCAATAAGGAAATCGGTAGGAGGTTGATTCAAACCCACTAGTAATTCAAAGCAATCAATCACTGCCACTACGGCTTCTAGAGATTTCTTTCTCTTGTCACTGGTTTCTAAATCTGTTGCCAGCAAATATGATCAATTGTCACATCCACGTGTGTCTTGACAATACCGAATGGTACTTCAGGGCTCCTGTGGAAAATGTCATTTCATAAATCACTCAGTGGTTTATATTTGTATGATTATTTCCGTATATGCTATGTGGATTTTCCATAAGTAATGTACTGTAAGTTCTAATACCAAGCTTTTCTCATTTGGAACCAGTAGAAGCCAGATCATTTGTAGAATTATTGTAATAAATAATGCAGCAGGTGTAGAAGTATGTAATCATTCTCCTGGACAGCCAACCAAACAGCCTGTCATTTCAATAGTCATGACCATTTATGTACAGGGACCTCAGTTATATTACCGATACCACTGCATGAGCATTGTCAGATTTTCAGGAAGTCAATTGTCGTTGGCAGGTACTCCATCGACCGGCACACTGATCTGGACCGGCTCTTTAATATCGAATCTAGCAATGGGACTATCACAACGTTACTGGCCCTGGACAGAGAAATGTCAAAGTGGCACAACATTTCAGTCGTGGCCACGGAAATAAGTGAGTGTCCTCTCATTTTTCCTTCCTGTTAACAGATGACCATCATGGTGTGGTTAAACAGTTCTGTATCGTGATACACCCTGTAAAAAAGCAAACATATTCATCCCGCTCTTCATTAATCCATCAAGCACTCCGTATCCAAGTCGCCTGAAGGTCGAATGCCGCCCTGGTAACCGAGCTGTCGATCGAGGCATTATCCTTGAGATATGCCTTGAATGCCTGAATGCGATTCTGTTTCAATCAGTAATGGCGTCCCATCCTCCTCCAGATAATCCCCGTCAGACCACTCGAGTTCCCGTCTTCATTAAGGTCCTGGACGTCAATGACAATGCTCCGGAGTTCGCCATGTTTTATGAAACCTTTGTGTGCGAAAACGTCAAAGCAGGTCAGGTAAGGAATCCACTAAGGACTCTTGTGTTTTTTTCCCCAAACATCCCACTCCCTGTGCTCGTAAATATACACTACATCGTGCATTCCCTCCATCAGCGCCCGCTGCACTAATTATGGAGCTGCGATTCATTCAGTCCTCTGGTGACGTGATGAGACTATCATCGTCAGAGCGATGAAGCATGTCGATTTGGCCGAGCCGTTCTTCGCTCTTGTTTTCAGATCAGATTTTGATTTGTACAATTAGCATAGGAACCGCCGCGCAGATTTGAGAGCTGTGTAATTCCTCCCCGAGCAGCTGATACAGACAATAAGCGCCGTGGACACCGATGAACCTCTCATTGGGCACAAGTTCGCCTTCAGCCTGAGTTCCACCAATCCCAACTTCACGATTTTTGACAACGAAGGTGAGCACACCTGTATACGTTTGCTATTTGTTTGTTCTTTTTCAAGAATCTCGGAGGATGATGAATGTAGAAAGACAGGACCGCACAGCTGGCTCAAGTCATGAGAAGCGTAGATGCATTGTCTAGGTCAGATATAATGCAAAACTAAAGTAGTATAGTCTGGGAGTACTGACAGTAAACAGGACAGGTGAAATATATTAACATTGTACGTATTCTATATATATATATATATATATATATGATCATAGTCTCATTATTATTTATTTTGTTACTGTTCAATGAAAAATGCGGATGACCTCTTTCTGACTATTGCGACTTTCCAGTGAACGGAATACTCCACCTTCACTCCTGCCTACTGATAGTGTTTGACATGTAATTGGCCAATGAGTTGTTTTATAAAGTCATATATTTAACTAGTATTTATGTTTTTCCCAGTTAATGACAAGAATCGTAATGCGCCTGTTACGTACCAGCAGGGGTCCCTGATGCATATATTCTTCCCCCAGATAACACAGCCCGTATCCTGACCAGACGGGGTGGATTCAGTCGGAGAGAGACCAGTGTCTACCTGCTGCCAGTCGTCATCTCGGACAACGATTACCCAATCCAGAGCAGCACGAGCACTCTGACCATTGGCGTGTGTGCATGTGACAGCCGGGGAAACATGCAGTCATGCAGCACGGAGGCGCTGCTGCGCTCAGCCGGGCTCAGCACGGGCGCCCTGGTGGCCATCTTGCTCTGTGTCATCATCCTCCTCAGTGAGTCTCCCTTGTCAGTCTCATCTTGCCCTCCACTCCTGCTGAGTTTCACTCGCTCTCCTCCACAAGCGGCTAAAACATGTGTGGGTGCGTTGCGAGACCGGAACTGTGCTCTGAATCCATGTTGACACCAGGCGTATAGATCTCCTACCTTCTCGAACCCCAGGTTCAGGTTTGGAGGACTTCCACTTCGAAGCTTCCCACGTTCCACTCCAGAGTTCTGAATGATGCAAAATGGAATCCTGCCTGGCAGTAATTCTCCATAGAGGAATATCTCAAATGAAACATTTCCTAAAAGGCAATTATGACTCAATCCCCCATTTAGGATCATCTCAAGTAATGAATTTGCTAAAAAGTAAAAGCAGTTGTGACTCATTTTCTGTTTAGGAACAATTCAGGTTATGATGACTCAGTGTAGCCTTTGCAGCAACGCTGCATGGTGGCTGGCTACTGGGGCAGACACCACACCATACCAGCTCACCAGAGTGCCGTCTCTTAAAGGCTCTTAAGGGGAATCCAAGCTCAGCAATGACTGATTACAGGAGCGGGCTTTTTGTGGCAGGTGGTCTGAAGACAGAGGGGGGGGATTGCCTCCATGACCCCTCCCCCCACCAAGGTGCTCCCGCTAGCAGGCAGATTCCTCAGACCTAACATTTCACAGCCTGTTTGCACATCGTTGGATCTGCCGTTCTCAGGGGCCCTAGCGGGAAAGCTGATTGGCCACCAGAGTTTCCCATTGCCCGTCACTCCCCGATTCAAAACATTTCATTGGCTAATGATAAGGTCGGCCTCACTGCATGAATTACGGCCATCTGTCACACGGTGGTAGTCGACTCCTGGTGGTGGGCTGCGGCATTTGTGTAGGGTATTTCACGGACCATGAGCACACAGAAGCCTGAGCCAAGCCCTTCCTCCTCTTCATTTCACACACTGGTGCCTGGCTATACCTGCGACCCATATCTATACTGACATCTTCAGCCCACCGCTGCAGCTGCCCTGCCTGTGGATAGCTTATTGACAGCCCCCCTCCAGCCCCTTGTAAAGATCCCCCCCCCCCCCCCCCCCATCAACAGGAGATTCATAGCGACGGGCCGTTCTCCTCGAGTGATCCGATCTGTGTTATCGCTGGTGTGTGCGGGCGTCGGCATATGCGGCGGTTAACAGTGTCCACCGCTCCTGTGAAAATATCGCCAGGGCTGCTCATCAGTCTGTGGCGGCCCTGCCTGCCCCAGGCACCCCTGAAGAATCGTCCAATTCCGCCGTATCCAGCAGCGACAAAAGGCAGCCGGGGCGTAACCACGGCACCCGTCCCTCTTGCCTCCGGTTAGAAAGGCAGACACACTGATTTCTAAGGAAGGCTCCCCGGCTCGCTCGACCTTGTAATTAACACCTGAGTGGATAGCCGTGGATCCTTCTAGAAGCCGTGGACAGGGGAAAACAAGCATTCAGAAATATGGGCGGGGAGCATCTGTGGTCTGTCACAAAACAATACAATGTTATAAAAGATGGAAAGTAAATAGAAAGCTGTTTTATCACAAGTGCAAGGTTTGAATGGCTTGAATGCCTGTCTGAATTGAAACGCTGTTTCAGTGCGGACGTGCTGTGATAAAAATATGGAGCAAGCCTCTCGGCTTATACTGTACTTTAAAATTCATGAGCTGGCTGGCTGGGAAATGAATTTATCAGTAATAGCAGATTAGTCTTTCCTCCATGAATTTGCAATGCTCCTAAATGCAGTACTGTGTGTTTTTAAAATATGGACTCCAGCATCTTTTCCCCAGCGCGACGTGTCAATGAAGATGCTGTTGTGCGCCTTGATGAATTTCATCCCCAGGCCTCTAGGGGGCGCTGTGGGTGCTTTAGGAAAATGCAAGTGGGACGGCCCCCTAACTACTGCCCTGTGTCCCCCAGTGATCGTGGTCCTGTTCGCCGCCCTGAGGAGGCAGAAGAAGAAGGAGCCGCTGATCATCTCCAAGGAAGACGTGCGAGACAACGTGGTGAGCTACAACGACGAGGGCGGCGGCGAGGAGGACACACAGGCCTTCGACATCGGCACGCTGCGCAACCCCGAGGTGATGGAAGCTAACAAGCACCGTAGGGACATCATCCCTGAAATGCTGTTCCCCTTCCGCCGGACGTCGCCCATCAAGGACAACGCGGATGTGCGTGACTTCATCGGCGCAAGGCTGCAGGACAACGACGCCGACCCCACGGCGCCGCCCTATGACTCGCTGGCCACGTACGCCTACGAGGGCAACGGCTCCCTCGCCGAATCGCTCAGCTCGCTGGAGTCCGCCGCTACGGAGGGCGACCAGGAATATGATTATCTTAGCAGCTGGGGACCACAGTTTAAAAAGCTAGCAGACATGTATATGGGAAAGGACAGTGACAATGATACTTAGCTACAAGCAGATTTAAGTAAGTTCCGTTCAACCTATCCCTACAAAAAAAAAAAGGATAAAATGGATAGATGGTAGGGGCATCTCTTTTTACTTAATAGAAACCGTGGAGACTTGTACTATCCTGGCAGGATCACGTTTTTTCACATGAGGGTTTTTTACATAATCGCATTTTTTGTGTTTTTCTTTTATTTAAGCAGTAAAATTGCCTTCAGATTTTAGGGTTGTCTGTGGTGTGGAAAATGTGTTTTGTAACCGAGAAGGGCAAAGGTGGTCTTGTACACTATCAGTGTTTGTTTATGGAGAAAACGATTAAAAAAGGAAAAAAAAAAAAAACAGACCCACACTTTGAGAAACTGGACTTACTATAGATAAATGTATAAAACGTTTTAATATGGGAGACATACGTTATTCATAAAGCGATGTTCATGTGGACAGTGGATAATTTTAATTGTCAATCTCTTGGTCCATTTCATCACATAGATGTAAATTGTAATAAGGTGTAAGTTATAGACTAATTGTCATACACTGAATTCATGTTGTTTGGATGCCTAGTCATATTGTTTTATATTTATATTTTTATATTTATTTTTAATAAAAAAATCTGAACATATTTTGTTGTTCTTGTTCTTAATTAGGCTATACTTTGCTTCCAATATCTGCATAGAGAGTTTAACGTCAGAGGTAAAATGCTAGTTTACCAAGGTAACTGACCTGAAAAAAGAAAAGTATTTATTACTCAATGAACCAGAGGAGGCTGTGTTAGTAATGTGGCTATTAAATAAATTAGTATGTCAATATCAATTGGGATTTAAACAATTAATGTCTTGAAGGAAAATCAAGACATGCTGCAGGCTTACCTCCTTGCTGACCTGATGCATTTTATGTGCTGAAATATTGAATATCACTTCCTATTCATACACAACCATTTCCACAAAACAGCTGCTAAACATCTTTATAGCCCCTGAGTACTGCACATAAGTACACAATAAGATGCGTAAAAAGGAATCCATTTATGGTATTTCACTATTGTAAGTGACTTCTTGCGAGCTAGACTTTCCATATTTTGCTGACTTGAGCAAACAGAACTCAATTTTACTGCTATAAACTTTACGCCCACATTACCCTTTGTGTAAAGAAATGTTTGACTTTTCTCTGAACTATCCTGGTCCCCAATGAGTTTTCATTTGTAGCTTTCAATTCTTGAATCAGTACCTCCGGAAAAATGGCCTCCATAGGTGACGTTAACTTCACGGCTACACTGTTCCACATAGCCAGAATACATTTACTTCCCTGTACCGTAACATTTGCTCAAGACTGATGCAAAGTGGCAGCGTTAACCCATCGACAGAGTCATATCAGCCTTTCAAGAGGTGCCATTAGCTTTTGTTGTTCTTCGGTCGACGAATCAGAAAGCTGCATCGAACCTCTTTGACGTGCAGTGAATTGTAGCTAATATTTTACCTGTCATATTGTTTACCACTTCATCTTGTATATGAAGTCCCTGGCAAGCTTCGCAGAGATGAAAGCACCTCTTTTAAATTACCGCCAATAGAGAAAACCCGATGTCCATGATTTTATTCATTTGCGTGATGTATTAAAAAAAAAAAATGTGGGGCAAATTAATCAACACTATTGTTTGGAGGGTTCTCAAGTCATCACTCAGAATACCCCCCATTTTAATTATGGTACAGCCTGAGGCCACAGGGTTTAGGAAGCCAATGAATAAGGTATTTTGGGAAGAATGTTAGACATTGTTGCGGCAACCAGGGTCACTGCATAGTAACTCTAGCAGACTAATTTATGGTGTTGAAATTCATTGTGAATCCCATGCCCTAAATGTGTGTGCTTCTGGAATGCTTGGACACACTTTAATTTTATTCGCACCACATTTAACCCAGAGACATTTCCCGGGTGCCCACTTCAATAAGGTGGTTAGTCATTCGGGTTATATAGATTTGAATGCATTCTGTTCGGTTTGCATGGGGTTGCCAGGCCAATGGATCAGATTTCAGATGAAATTGCAGAGAAATGTAGTCACTGACCATGGTGTCCGTGGCATTTCAGCTGACGAGGAAATCAGGTCTCACCACTGTCTTCGTGAAAAGCAAAATTAGCCAGATGGAGGTGCTGATATCCTGGGTGTGTCCTGTGTGGCGAATGCGATCAGCCTCAAACAGATAAAGCAGCATCCCTTCCGCTCACTGGCACGTCCCCGTGGGATGTGAGTCTGTTTTCCATTTGAAACAGATCTTCTTACAGTTGAGCACACAGAACATTGTCTTTTCTGTTGTACCATTTTGTATTCTACATGTAAGATGAAGCTGCAAATCTTTAAATGTTATGAAACAAAAAAAAAAAGAACTAAAAGTTCACAGTTCTTTGCAAACTGATTCAAGGTTACAGAGAATCCATCGTTAATTCCCAACAGGTGCAAATCAGAGAAAATTACTCTGATAAACAACAGGATAAGGGAGCAATGTCTTCACGCCTTCATAAAGCGTTTGAAAAATTCTGACATGTTGGCAAACAGAATGGTAAACATGAGAAACTCCAGCTGACAAATAATTGCTTCAATAAAGCAGGTAATAAGCCTTCAGTACACAAACCTGAAGTAGATCTCACTAAATATTTTTAAATTTTAAAACATTACAGCTTTTCTTAACTTTGACCTCTTTGGGTGCTTGGGTCCTGTGATTGGTTGGTGCCCGGTCCTGTAATTGCTTGGTGTCCGGTCCTGGGTTGTTCACTGCCTTGCACCCATAACCTCCAACCCCCCCTCAACTCTGAACAGGACAAGCGGTTACAGAAAATGGGTTGATGGATGGATATTGTGCAATAAATTCAATTTCATCAGCATGTCTTAGATGCAGTTCTTTTTAAGTAAAAATCTTGAATGAAGCTCTGGTGTTTCCAATCACAGATGGTGGCTTTGAAGAGTTTTCTCATACGTTACATAATTCCTGCTGTTGTGGTGAATGACTTCCAGTTTTATAAACTGTATCCTTGAAAATCCCCTTGGCTTACCATCAAACCCGTTACTATGTGCCTGTGTCAAGTTCGATGTCAGTTAGAGTTGGAAATGTCTCTCACAATGGAGACAGATTCCATTAGAAACAATTGTCACAACAAGAAAACGGATGTCCCTGCGACACCCAACAAGGATAAAAGGATGGAAGATGATGTATAGCTGTACTGTATATATTATATACTCTATATAAACAAAAGTATTGGGACATACCTCTTAATCATCAAATTCAGGTGTTTCATTCAGGCCCATTGCCACAGATGTAAAAAATCAAAAGAATGAATTGTGAAAGAATGAGTCGTTCAGTGAATTCAAGAGTGGTACTGTCAGTATAAGCCCCCTTGTGTGAAAAAGTTTGTGAAAGATATCCCATGGTCAATTGTAAGTGATATTATTGCAAAGCGGAAGCATTTACTGTAGGAACAATAGGAACTCAGTCAAGAAGTGTCATGCTGGAACAGAAAATGGCCTTCCCTAAGCTGTTCCCACAAAGTTGGAAGCATAGAATTGTCCAAAATGTGACAAGAATTCCCTTCACTGGATCTAAGGGGCCCTAGTGCAACCCCTGAAAAACAACAGTGCACAAAGCAAGGTCCATAAAGACATGGTTGGGTGAGTTTGGTGTGGAAGAACTTGACTGACCTGCGCAGAGCCCTGACCTCAACCCCATCGAACACCTTTGGGATGAACTAGAATGGAGATTGCGAGGCAGGCCTTCACATCCAACATCAGTGCCTGACCTCATAAATGCCACAGATACACTCCAAAATCTTATGGACAGCCTTCCCAGAAGAGTAGTAGCTATTATAACTGCCTCGACAACTCCATATTGATACCTATGGATTTAGAATGGGATGTCATAAACACCCCGGTAGGTCTAATGGTCATGTGTCCATACAGTGTATATATAAAAACAGAAGGATGATGATGATGATGATGATAGACAATAATAATAATAGCAATAAAAATTCGATAAAGAAAATATTCTGGCAATTTATTCAGGTATGTATGGATACATGTATGTATGTATGTAGGTATGTACATATGTATGTATGTTGCCCCAGAAAAAGATGCTTTTGTGTGAAATCTAATCAGGCATGAGTGGAGTGAAGCTACCAGGGTCCCGTCCTTGGCGGCCTGGCCATACTGGAAATGAAACAGTCAGCCAAAGCTGGCTAATTCTTAAGGGAAGGGAGCCACAGAGTAATTTCCTAGCGGCCGAACCTCATGTCTGCAAAACGTCGTAATCCCATGAATGGGTAAAAAAAATTCAAATAAACAGTTCACCTCTGCATCCGTGTAGGCAGGGGAGGGCGGCAGTGCGATTTACTGTTTAACATTTTAACATTTGCCTGCACTGACAGAATTTGTTGGTCAATACTAAATCCTAGCATAAGGAACACTGGTTACTGTTTTTTACTTTTTTGCAATAGCTTTTCCAGTGAGAGGTATTTTCATTCCTGGCTCATTTTTTTCCCGGCTCCGTTATTGATTTGCCAATGTAGTGCACGAATAGGATATTTATTTAAATCCTAGAGGACACAGGCTGCTTTATTTTAGAAGAAATCTGATGTAAGGTGACACCTGGGCTAAACCATCAATATGCTTTCTGTGCCCATGAATTATGGAGTAACATTTTTAGACAGGAAGGCGCCGCATAACACGGACAGAAACCAGAAATTGACGTGTAACGGTTAAAGCAGCTGCGGCCCTGTGCCTGCATTAACTTTGTGATTCCGGGGGCGTCGAGTGTCCTCTGTCTGTGAAATGGCCCGATAAATGGCTCTGGGGCCGTGAACATGTGTCATTTCTCCTGCTCGGGTTCCTTTGAATGATTGATGGTTTGATGGTTGTCTAATAGCCTTCTATGATGGTGACTAACAGATACAGTGTGGTACAGTATACAGACATTACACTGAGACTGACATCAATGGGTACTAGAGAACAATAACATGGAAGAGAAACAAGCAACCACATTGTCTGTTTGACATGAAGAGGGTTTAGATCACAGATATTGATCCCTACAAGGCATGGGCCAGACATTTGACCTGTTAATTCCTACAATACATAAACCAGACTTTTGTCCTGTAAACTTCTGTCCTGTAAACCAGCGATTTCCAGTTCTCTCAAAATACACACCGACTTTCCAAGCTAAGCCTGTGAATCATGTATGTATATATATGGTTTATTTCAGAGGCTGTAGATGCTGTACCCTTTTCATTAAACCACAAGCTGACTGTCTCCGACTTTCCTAGAGATGAAGCCTGCTTCCCATTTCCTTAACCACTCTCCTGAGTACGGTCATGCTGTCCTATTATATTTCAGTTGATAGAGGCACCATCTTAGTATTTCATCATCAGACAGAAACATGCCTAGTCAGGATCGTCAGGATAATCAATGCCTCCTGACCCCCAAAACCTCCTCTTCCTTCTACCAACATTCAGAACCTGAAGAAAAAGACTTCACCAGCAATCTTCTGGGATATTGCAGCCAGCAATTTGCTGACACAGCAACGAGTCGGTGAAATTGCATGCAAGCCAGCCTAAGAAATTCAGATGTTCAGAAGCTGGAACTGCTCACAATAGTCATAGATTGTAACAACCCATTGGCACGTGATTGTTTTAGATTTTTGAGCGCTCCGGCATGCATAAGTAGCTTCGGGTCAGTACCATCTGTGCATATAAATTCAGTACACATATTTCACGCAAACACTAAGTCGAAATGCTCAATAGGACTTCATAACCCCAGAAAAAGAAAGGTCACCACATGTAACAGAAAAACTAAGAGATTAACGAGTAACACTGTCAAGCTGAGAGCTGAAAAGGTCAGACTGTATTCCCAGTGTAATAAGATGCAAATATTCACATATTGCATCTGTTTTAGTTCACCTCCCACCATCGGTAGTGAGATTGAGAGAGGCAAGACAACTTATTGCCTAATTTATTGTCCAAAACAATGTGCAATATAAATTTCCTGTTAGATGGTGATAATGTATATTTAGACTTGCTCTGCTTGCTGACCCCTGCTCTCCATATAATCCCCTATAAAACTTTTGACCTTCTAATCGTGGGCCATACCTCTGCCCTGCAGTCTTAAAATCTGCACGTATCTCTTAATATCCTTCCCACAGACACAAGCAGCTTCAAAGGAGATATAAAAGAATATACATCATCTTCAGATTCTGATTTGTCCGGTTGAGTTCTGATATTTATATTTAGTTATGATTGAAAAAGAAAAATACAAACTCAAAAAATAACCGTACATTATTTTTTAAGTGTTGAGGAAATGTGAATCTATGTAGAAACATCGCTGTCGAGGGAGGTCCAGTTCAACAGGGGGAGCCGCGCGAGCAAGGTCATGGTTGTCAAGGACTCATGACCTTTGACCCAACCTGGAAGCGCTGCCAGTTAACGGGCAGCGCTGTCTATATAAAGAGCTTGGCTGCAAGCACTTGCTGCTATTGTTCTCCTGTGCTGCACTGCATAACTTGGTTGCTGCATTTGCAGTCTGTGCGCGTCTTGGTTTGGTTTCTGTTTGATTTTAGCTATTATTTGCTATCTTTGCACTTTGGATTCTGCAAAAATTGTGAGTGAATCCACAGCTGTAGGCCATCCAGAATGCTGTGGGGGAAAGATGACTGATTGAGGCAGCTCTTGCTTAAATATGGAGAACACAGCTTAGGATGGCTGGTCCCATTCCACCGTAGCGGGAGGTTTGCATCATTTTGATGTCCACATTAGAGCAGTTATTAACTTACAAAATATAAAGGCTGTAATGTTTAGTTTAACTTTGCACTATTGAGATGATTATTCTGCATAGTTGCCTACTGCCAAGTAAAATACCCTAAACATTTTTAGTTTGAGCTGATAAGTTCTGCCTTGATAACCAGGGCCTTGTTGGGATGTTAACAGTTAGATGTGTGAAGTTTTGAAATGACTAAGGAAGAACATTCTGCTATGGCAGATGCTGACGAAACGAGCCTGATCAATCATTAATGAGGCAATCAGTTTGGTGCCTTCAGAAGGAGGATGTAATCAAGGGTAATGGCTGCCTGATGTGTGCGTGTGATCCACCTTCTCAAGAAGAACAATGGTGGCCTCCATACTCCTGGATCGCACACTCTCTTTTAAGTACAGGTGTGGGCTATAAACCCTTTCTTTGTTTAATTATTAAAAAGCGTGATGAAGTATTTCCATGGTTTGTCAGGTTTTGGAGAATTAATAGCAATCAAAACTGTGTGAATCATTTTCTAATCTCGCCATGTTTTACACCTAAAATTCTTCAGAAGTCAGACCATGTCTTAATTGAACTTATTTTTAAGCATTCACGCTTTCAAGTTTTCAGGCAGCGCTATCCTTGAAATTCAAACACATGCATATAGTAAAAGTAATTAGGATGTGAATGTCAATCTATCCCTTAATTTTGAGTAGCTATAAAAGTTTAAGTGATGACTATCAAGATGGCATTGGATCCAACATCTGCCACATACAGTATATCAACACCTGTTGTGTGATGCGTGCATGGACTTCAAATCGCATGGTGTCTCTCACTTGTTCAAAAGGCTCCATGTTCAAGTTTGAAGGTCTTACAGACATTTCACAATATTGGCGTGCTTCTGAACAAAGTGGTCAGCCAACGTTACTCAATGTGCTTAAGCAGCTAGATTTTAACAGGATGTGGATCAGTAAAATTTTTCACCATGTGAAAGTGTGAAGGTCCTGAATAGGCAACAGAAGCCTGATGTCTTTAGTTCACGGGTGTGTGTGTGTGTGTGTGTGTAACAAATTAATCAGTGAATTAGTTTGAAGGAATATTTTGACAACTGAGTTGAAGCATCTCTCCTCTCAGTAAAAGGCAAAAAGAATTCATGCACTTTCAGCGAAAAGGGTATTTTCAAGAAGGAGAACTGCATTAAATAAGTACCTGTTTTAGTGAAGAAGCCTGTTATGTGTGTCTGAGTTCATTAAAGACATTTGAAAGAAAAGAGAAAAAAACATTTTGTAAGCGATCATTTAAAATCAGATATGAGAGTAAGGCTCATAGGATGATTCCTTTGCATTTCATCATATCTATGGCCGATTTAATTTGATTGAAATAATTAGATTTATGCAAATCACTGCTTAGCTAGTTTAATTTTCTATCTAAAATGCAGTTATGAGCTTTCTTTCACAAACAACCGTAATTCATGATCTTTTGTCTGTTCTCAGTTAATAACAATCGACTGAAGTCACTTCATGCTTGTTGAGTTAGATTTTGAAAGTGTTAGATTCAAGAAATGTGCTTTACTAAACCCAAAAAAGACACGACACAGGGAATTGTTGGTTCTGTCTTTGTAGTATTTCAAGGTGTAGAGTTTTAGTAACGTATGCTGCTGTGACCTGGGGCCTGTATCACAAAGCTACAGTAGATAACTCACTGGATTTTAGATACCCCATTTTAAGAGGACCATATCTTCGTTCACCTACATTTACTAAATCCAAACCTCATGCTAAAGTTATAATGCTCACCAAAAAATCCAGCTTCTTGATACCGGCCCCTGAGTAAGGGCTTGTGTTTCATAAAGTTAGCAGTCACCTAATACAACAGCGGTTGCTGTCCTCAGCCAGGGGTTTCGCTCTTCGACAGCTTTGCCTATTGACAGATGAATGTGCAGAAGCCACAAGTGGCTTTTAAACTGACTCTCTTAAACCTGTCTTAACGTCAACAAGGAGAAGTTTCTCTTTGCCAAGCTGGTGGCATTCATCTCTGGCTTTTCGGCTGTCAGGCCATTAGCTAGCATCAGTTTTTACCTCCTGTGAAAACCCATTTCTATGTTTTCACCCGGGACTGCCAGACCCATATTTCACCACAATGAACAAGTGTCTCCTTCAGCTCCCGCCACCTTGTTTATGACTCGTACGAACTCTGTCACACCGCAAAGCTAATTTTGGTAATGAATGGTTGTATCACACTCCTTGATGAATCTTTTCTCTGAGCCTGTTTTGTGCTCGCCCCAATTTTTAAATCGGGATGCTCATTTTTTGACAGTTTAGTCTGCTGGTTGACTTCGGTACCTACTGAAGCTTTGAGTGCTCTAAACTGAGCTTCAGCCCCTAGCTTCAGTAAATCATCCATTATCCATCTGTAGGAAGAGCTCATTAGTCACATGCCAGTTCGCTATGATTGTGATGCCTCATTATATCAGTGGCTTCATATCCATGAACTGGGACCTTAGGATTGTAGATTAGCAAAACCCCCTCTGGGTGTTTGACAAAGGACAACGTGATCATCCCCCAAGTGCACAAGGTGGACCAACGTGTAACACTCTCATTCAAATGATCGTTCAACCAGTCAGGACCCGTATGGTAAAGTAAAAGGAGGGAAAATGAGAGAATGAGTCAATAAAATGATTGCCTATACTACTGGAGAGGTGAGTAATCTATTAAGGACAGGATTCAAACAGGCGACCTTCCAGTTTCGGGCATTGAGGCCTAACCCACTGAGCACAAAGTATCCATGAGGCGATGCAAAAGAATTTCGGGGCAGGCATTGTTGATCTTGCAACTTACACAATGAGCCCTTTTAAACGACCACTAATCCAGTTCATGTCGATCCAGGCCCTGGAATCATGAATAATTAAATTCCTCCTGTGGTTGCCTTGAAACAGTGAACTGTGACATTTTGGATAACAGATATCACCGGCCTTGTACAACTAGAAAGTTGTCGGCACTTGTATGGAACAAGGACGTCAACGGCTGTTACCACAGAGATGGGCGGGCATGATCCTTCATCCATCTTGAAGGATGTTCACGCTTCCCACTGCCCGTAGCTTTAGGTAGACATTTCCACAGCCAGCCTTGTCTATGAAACTCTCTACAGCCTTCATCAAAGCCGTCCCAGAAAGTAGCTGCCAATGTTAATTCTGTATGTTTTTTTTTTTGGGAAGGGTATTTGAGGACAAAATAATACCAGTATCTGAAGGACTAAACTATCTCTGTCCGGTAAGTAGGCTTAACTACTCAAAAAAACACCATAGCCACAAACACTAATTAGCGGAGCAATTAAAAATTTTGTATTGTCGATGCTTTTTCAAGGTCACGCTACTCACAAAGCTAGTTTGCAGAAGTCCCGGCTTCGTATGCACGGAAACTAAGGCTGGAGTTACAGAAAAGCGCAAATTCCCTGTTATTAAAACCTTAAATGTCACCGACTCGATCTTTTGTACCGCGTCTGTCAAGGTGACACGTTAGGGGAGGGATAGGGGTTGCAAACAAAAGGCCGGGCCACCGGTATGGGGACGATGACATGGAGGCAAGAGACAGCCACTAATTAGTGCCTCTATGAAGTGCGTTGCCAAAATATAAAGGAAAGCAGAGATGCCTTCTGCAGAGAACCTGAAATTCCCCCTCCCCCCCCAATGTACGAGACCCTCTGTGTGGTCTCTCTCCTGCCTGATGCCCCCTTTCCTATTAATATCCTCTGGCTTCTACACAGGCTTGAAAGCATCTGGCCCTCTGCGATTTCCGGGCCTCCTCCCACCTCGCCTAAAAGCAAACAGTAGTGCAGCGGTTAAGGACCCGGGCCTTACGCCAGCGCTTGCCGGTTCAAGTCCCAGCATGAGTGAATGACTTTACCTGGATCGCACAACTGAGATCCAGCTGTGTAATTGGACACACATGCAGCATCGAGCATAAAGCTAACAGGATTGTGCAGTTCTGGGAAAATGCAGCTTGGATCTTAGTGGATTTATGGGATTTTGCCTTGAAAAGCACGCGTTTGTATTTACATTTATCTGAAAGTATAATATGTCTCCTCTGTATGATGGACGCCGACATTCACTGGAACGGTATCTAAGATGGCCTAGTAGATAGATGCTCTGCTCTGTACTTGTGCTTTACACTCCATTGACCAGAGTCTTGAATACCTTCATGTCCCTTTGCAGATTTTTTATTTCTGCTTGTGAGCTGCAGCTTTTTTTTAATAGATGCTCTATGGATTTTTTCTTCTTTGTTTCTTCCCCCCTTTAATCGTAAGCAGGAAGTGGCCGGTTCAAGGTCCAGTAGTTTTTCTTGAAGCAGCTGCTTGTAGGCAGGAAACTGCTGTTCTGCCAGTGGCCAGGAGGGTTTCAAGGTAAAGCGGAGAAAAGGAGAAATGTAATTTAAAATCGCCAAAGACTGAACAGTCAACAAGGCCGTCAAAGCCTGCCTCTCATTAGCTCTCGTCATTCCAGCTGGTTTTCACAGTCCAACCCAACTCAGACTCAATAGCAGTCGGCTGAGCCTCCAAGTTTCGCAATTTCCTATAAATCCCATCATGCAATCATTTATATTTCATGACAGATGCCACATCACACAGTACGTCTCAGACATGATAGAGAATACCCGCCTGTCGTAAACGTGCCATGTCTTTCATTATGTGCGTTTAAAAACATAGCTGCAGAGGTAAAGAAATCACTCTGACCACATCTTTCATGGCTAGTGAATTAATCCGCTTATACCATGGTTACTATACATTTGGCCCACCGTTTTGTACCGAAAAACATTATGTTCATGTTTATTTTCACGTTCACCAAAATACCCCCAACAGTTTCATTAATTCTCAGTTGGGTTCTACTTCTGGAATTTTAAATGATGTGAATTAAACATTATACATAGAATAGTGCATTGATTTGCTACTGAGATTTACCTGACTGCCACTATGTATGTGGAAGTAGAAAATTAGTCAACACCCTTCTGACCAATCAGATTTGAGAATTCAACAGCACTGTGGTATAGGTGTATTTTAATAAATGGCTGTACAGTATGTGTTTTACATTCGAACCTGAGACTCTGGGGTCACAGCACGTGTGAAGGTGCTGGAGTGCACACTACACCAGCAGTTGACAATACAATATATTATATTATTAATATAATACAATATAGCAATACAATCCAAGGATGCAGGTTCTTAAAGAGTCTGAAACAGTCTCTGGGGTTCTTTGTCAAGTCAGTTCTTTTATAATTGGGCTAGATTATGAGAAATGCAATAACGCGGCAATTCTAAACGTATCAAGTTTGCTCACATTAACCGGGTAAACTTATCTGTGGGATTTTCATGTCGTTTAGCTGATAGTGACATCTGGACCCGTTTCTTTTTAATGAGCATTTTATGATTTATGATGTACTTCTAGTGGGTAAACAAGTTATTAAATGATATTGTGTCAGAGTGAGTTACACCAGAGTTACAGTTTAGAGATCAAACTTAATCTTCTGCAGTTCCAGACTTCCAGTACTTTTCATGACACGGGGACTGATCTCTGCTTATGTGGTACAGCATCTCATCTTGTATATAAGAGAACAATCTTGTTACTTCAAAGGCTGTTGCTTCGAGATGGCCAGCCTACTCCATTTGGACTGCCGGCTTCCTCATTGGGCGTTCCGGTCACGATGCCGCGTTCGGATGCCGTAGTGGGGCTCCTTTGCAGGCTAACCTTAAAAGTGGGAAGCTCTCCGATTCAGAGTCTGTGTAACGAGCATGGGAAGGAAAGGGCGGGAATGAAGCGCGGCCGCTCCTGTCAGCCTAATTGCACGTCACGCGTCACAGCGATGCAGGCGGCGGCGGAGAGAAAAGCCAAAGGAATCAAAGTTTATCATCAATTATTCAGGTGGAATAGCAGCATCTCTCGGCGTCGTGATGATACGGGCCACCTGAGGCGTTTCTCTCCAACGAATGGGCCTGGGTGTGGGATTGGGTTTGTTCGGGGAGGGGTGGGGGGGCTCTGTTTTGTCACCCTGGGCCCCCTGAGTGGATCACATGAAACGCAGGCGGCGCCCCTGCTGTTCGGCTTGCGGATTTGAGTCCGAGAGGCATTGCTGTGTCCTAGATCTCCGTGGCGATGCGTTATTAGCAATTACTGTTAGCAAGCTGCTATTAGCTATTAGGGAATCGCTATTAACTATTAGGGAGTCGCTCATCAGAGGCTCGCAGAGGAGGTGCAAGCCTGCTAGTTTGTTTCTGCTGAGTTTCCAGGGTGTATTTGATAGCCTGCAGCCACGCTTCCAATACACACTGCTGTGCTTTGTCACACCGCCCTGCGTCTCTCACACCACGTGGAAATAGGCGTCCTTAAGGGGGAGGCCTAGCAAAAAGGCATGTACAGTACCAGAGTAATACCCACGTTACTCTTAACTTTTGTAATTGTGTCAGTAATTACAATCATTCAAATTGTGCGTTTATATCTTGCGATCAAGCAGAACAACTAATTTGCACTTTTGATTTACCCCTAACCCATTGCTGAGAATATCTAATCCCCCCCCCCCTCGAGTGGCACTGGTTACTTCAACCTTGATCTATTCATTCATTTCCACTGTATTTCTTACTATTTTATACTGCTGTATTTGCGCCCTGTATATAATCCATAAATCTGTGTCTGCTTATAGATGGTATGAAAAAACCCAACTTGACTTTACATGTCCTCAAATATCCTTCACGATAAAACCTGTTAGCAGCTGTTCTGTGCCATACATCTTCAAACACTTTGTTACTAAGAAAATTAAATTAGGATCTACATGCTGGCCTTTGTCGTGGCCCCACTGCATCAATATGCCGTATTTTAAGGGCGAGTTCCACTTGAAGCGGTTTAAAATGCAGACATCACGTCATATTTATTACAAGACAATGAGCTATTTGTCCGGTTGAGTGTTCTCCCTCGCCTTTGTGAGGATATGCTGTAAATTACTGTAGGGTTGGGCCAAAAATGATCGTGATGAAGAATGGGGGGTTGGGATACTTCGTTCCCTAGGTACCTTATGACCATATTCCCTGCCAGTTCGAGATGAATTCAATTACAGAGCCTGTTGATTGGTTTAATGGTCTTTATAAGGGAGACAGACTCATCAACAATAACAATGAAACATGGTGCATAATTGCCTTTCCATCTATATTTAGCCACGCTCTACTTCAGCAAATCACCTCTGTGCATTAGAATTACGAACAGAGAGTAATGTGTGGTGTGTGTAGTCGCTATGACTTCTGGACTTCGCATTTTTTGTGCCAAAGCCTAAAATCCCAAAGCACTTTTTTTTCCTCTTCTTTTTTTTTTCTCACACACTTTAAAATTCATGCAGTGAGTTGAATAAAGTTTGACGGATGATTAGACCCAACTGCCTGTATACAATATGGTTTCTCAGTTAACGAGTGCCATCACAGCTGTGATGCTGCCATCAAGGACCAAGACTGTCTCACAACAATGTCTCACAACAATGGTGGGAGATCCAGGGTTATTGAATATCTCCTTCAGCGTTTTCCAGTCCATCATTAAGTGTAAGCTGTGCTCCGAAACATGCAACATCCGTCTAGAGTGGGCCAACCTCCCAGACACGGGAGAGGAGAAAAGGCAGAAAGGACTCTGGAAAAGCTGAGGTAGTCTCCATGAGGTCTACGGAGGTCTTTGTCAGAGATGTGTAAGCAGCAGCTCAGTGGTTCAACAGACAGGTACAGGTATTTTATGGGACCTACTGAAATAAAGGTAGCTGATTATGAGAAAGACCTTGGTGTGTATGTTGATGCTTCCATGTCTCATTCTCGCCAGTGCAGGGAAGCAATAAAAAAGGCCAATAGGATGTTGGGGTATATCTCCAGGTGTGTGGAGTTTAAGTCAAGGGAGGTAATGCTAAGATTATACAATTCCTTGGTGAGACCTCACCTAGAATATTGTGTACAGGTTTGGTCACCATATCTTAAAAAGGACATAGCGGCCTTAGAAAAGGTGCAGCGTAGGGCCACAAGAATGATTCCTGGTCTTAGAGTAATGTCATACGAGGAAAGGTTATTTGAGCTAAATCTGTTCAGCCTCAAGCAAAGGAGACTGAGGGGGGACATGATCCAGGTCTATAAGATTCTAACAGGTTTGGATGCTGTTCAACCGAATAGTTACTTCAGCATTAGTTTCAATACAAGAACTCGTGGCCATAGGTGGAAATTAGCGGGAGAACATTTCAAACTGGATTTAAGGAAGCACTTCTTTACACAGCGTGTAGTCAGAGTATGGAATAGTCTTCCTGATAACGTAGTGCAAGCTGAATCCTTGGGTTCCTTTAAATCAGAGCTAGATAAGATTTTAACAACTCTGAGCTATTAGTTAAGTTCTCCCCGAGCGAGCTCGATGGGCCGAATGGCCTCCTCTCGTTTGTATAGTTCTTATGTTCTTATCTTATGTTCTTATGTTCATGGGTTTAGCAGGAAGAGAGGAGAGAGAGGAGGGGAAAATGGCCTATGTGAAATCCCATCTATAAACAGAAGGGAGACCTTTTAGCTAAAAGAGAAAACTCTTCAACAAGATATCTTTACGTACCTGGTGCTGTTTGTTTACTCAGTACTCAGGGACAAGTGCTGATTATAATTTAACAGGCCATTTTCTCCAGTTTCTACTCCAATGCAGTTATTAGCCATACCACTGTCATACCCTAACACCGTGCCTGTAATCGGAAGGTCACTGCTTCGAATCCCAGGTTCGCCCAAGTGATTATGGGGTGGGGTGACTTTGAGCAAGGTCCTTAACCCCCCCCCCCAATTTCTCCAGGGACTGGCTGACCCTGTTTTCCCAATTGTGCATGGCTTTGGATAAAAGGCTCTGCTAAATGTGACATGCAATTCCTTGACTGACTAAGATGCCCCCAGTGTTAATGTTTGAGTAGCTTGGTTGACAGAATCACATGACCATGGTTCTTTGGAAATGGTCTGGGGGGGGGGGGTCCTATTTCTGGGTGAACTAGACATGTGTTCTGAGTAACAAATGCTGTTTTGGTGGGCAAGGGAAAAGAAGATGCGCTACAGTGAACACGCAATCACATCGCTGCCTGGGTGCCACGCTTTGACAGAAATGCGGCTCTGCTCTGGGCTTGCTGTCAAAAATGAAAGCAGATCGCTTTACAATAGAGGCTCACTGGGAAGCAGGAAAATAAAGTGACTGTCCTACTGGCCCCCCCTACTGGAAGGAATGGTGCCCTCTTTTCCCTGCTCAGAGCTGGACGGTACATTTAAATTTCATTTATTCAGCAGATGCTTTTATGCAAAGCCTTGCTTCAGGGGGGGGGGGGGGCAATGGTGAAATCACTTGGCCTACCCAGGGATTTGAACCAGTGACCTTCTGTTGAGCCAAAAACAGCCCTCAATGGCATCTATCAGATACAAACCCACAACCTCCAGATTATAAAGCCAATGCCTTGTCCACTGCACTTCAGGCAATCCTTTATGCTTGAAGCACGCAAAAAAAAAAAGAACCTAACATTTTACGCCCAGGCAGATGGCGATACATGCCAGGTGGTCACATATCTATAAAAAGCAAAGAAGAATGCAAGAGCAAAACGACCCAGTTGATTCTCCAAGACATGCTGATGAAGACACCATTTCCCAGCAGCCATTGCTGCCTGATTGCACTCTAACTGCCTTCATATATGTCTGCTTGGGTCACAACTTTAGAGATGATAGCATAAGATCAACATCACTGATGAGTGGACTACCGGGAAAATGTGACTACTCATACAGTGCCTGACAAAAGTCTTGTCACTTAACCAAGTTGTAGGAACAACAAATAATAACTTGACCTGTAGTTAATCAGTTGGAATCAGAAATGGCTTATAAGAAAGGCAAAGCCCTCTAGATTATGCTTATTATACCAAAATAAAGTTTTTTATCATTCATTGAGTTTTGTCATGTAATTAGGACAGAAAGGTCAACTTTTGCCTGGACAAAAGTCTTGTCATATACAAAAATAATGTAGAAATTATACATATACTTTATTTAGAATACACAAACATGCTACAATAACATCAGAACATAAAGTCATGATGCCTTGGAAGAAAGACTTAATAACATGTATGACTTCCATGAGCTTGGAGGACGGCATCCATACGTCTTGGCCATGACTGAAATAACTTGTTGATGAAGTCATCAGGAATGGCAAAGAAAGCAGTCTTGCAGGACTCCCAGGGTTCGTCTAGATTCTTTGGTTTTGTCTTCCAAGCCTCCTCCTTCATCCTACCCCAGACATGCTGAATAATGTTCATGTCTGGTGACTGGGCTGGCCAATCCTGGAGCACCTTGATCCTCGTCAGTTTCAGGAACTTCAATGTGGAGGCTGAAGTATGACAAGGAGCGCCATCCTGCTGCAGAATTTGCCCCCTCTTATGGTTTGGAATGTAATGGGCAGCAAGAATGTCTTGATACTTCAGGCCGTTGATGCTGCCATCCATTCTGCAGATCTCTCGAACACCCCCATACTGGATGTAACCCCAAACCATTTTTCCTCCACCAAACTTGACTGTTTTCTGGGTGAATCTTGGGTCCATGCAGGTTCCAACAGGTCTCCTACAGTATTTGCAGCATTTGGTATGCAGTTCAATGGATGATTCGTCAGAAAAATCAACCTTCTGCCACTTTGCCACTGTCCATCCTTACTGCAAGCTGTGGGCCTTAGCAAATTCAACACGGTTTTTTTGTTGTGTTCTCATTAATGCTGGTTTCTGTGCACTAATTCGGCCATGGAGACCACTGCGTGCGAGAATTCGAGAAACTGTTCTTGTAGACACAGCGGTTTCTGGTGACCAGTTCTGATGTCGCTCTACTGCAGTTGAAAAAGGGTTGGCCCTGGACTTTCGAAGCAACAAACGGTCCTCTCGAAGAGTTGTCTTACGTGGTCTGCCTGACCTGGGCTTGTCATGAACATCACCAGTTTCTTCATATCTTTTTTTAATCCTCTCCACTTGATGTTTGGATACATTAATGACGTCTGACACCTCAGCAGACTTGGTCTGTGGTTGACTCTTTGGCATGTTTTCAGAAGCCAGGCTGCACTTCAAGTGAAGGTCTGGTTTGCTGGGGATCTTTTTATACACACCTGGGATTATGTTAATTACAGTATTTGTCACAGGTGAACCTCAAATCTGTGATGGGTTGAATCATTAAAAGACATGACAAGACTTTTGTCCTTGCAAAAACAGGTGTTATGGACTTTAACAAGCTGTGAACATCAGGACACTTTTTGACTGTTTCATTTTGCACCCAGTTATTAATGTGAAAGTGCTTGGCATTAAATTGATCCATTTATCATAACAATTGATTGATTATAAATAAAGTTATATGCCTTTTAAAGTTACTATGTCCTTATGTGACAAGACTTTTGTCAATGACTGTATATGTGTAAATATATTAAATGAGGCCAGAACCGGTTGTCTGGGTCTTTGTCTGAATTTAACTACAGAGTTACAATCCTGTCACACATGTAAGTTTGTCTTTGAAACCAATTCAAAAGCCATCCATCCATCCATCCATCAAGCCAGCCAGCCTCTTATACTGGTCAGCTTTACTGGGGTACCAGTAGCATAAACAAACTTGGGTCAATCCCCCAAACCACAAATCTTGAAAAACTTGCTTCAATGTCATTCAGAAATCCATCTTTATCATTCCTATCACCTTTGTGAGCGGAGCTTGAACACATCCTTCATGCTGCAGCTAGACACAAAAAAGACATTAAATTCAAGTGTTTCTCTTTTGTGGGCCTTTACTTCAGACGCGCGCTGCCTCAATGAAGAGACTCACAGTGCTGCTCACCGAACAATAACGAGAAGTAAGTTAATACTTCTCTCTCCTCGAACAGATAAACAACATTTTCAGATCCGTTACTTAATATGCAAGTCTGGTAGAGGATTAAGAGAAAAGGCTGGGATCTTGAATGCGAAACACTCGCAACCACAAATTAATTCCAAGCACAGCGCGAACAAACCAATGCGGTGACAAGCGGCTAAGTTTAGCACAATCATAGTCGGAATAACTTCTGAATGACTGTCTAAATGGGCTAAACAAATTGCCTCGTATTTCAGCTCCATCTCGGCAATTTCCCTCTTCTCGAGGGGCTTAATTGCTGTTTTGAATGCTGAATGTTGTCTTTCATCGCCTGCACCTCTGCCAGAGCACAGGAGACGTGTTTTCGGCACATCTGAGAAGGCCGTGAACACCGCTGAAGAGTGTGGCTGTCTGCAAGGCAGAACCTGGCCTGTGTGTGGATGGCTCCCGATTCCTGGTTAAACTTAATGGAGAAGAATGGAGATGACTGTGAGGTTTGGGAGTCATTTAAATATCCCTTGAGTGTGTTTGCTTCTATCCGAAGCACCAGATTTTTATTTATTTTTTTATTTTCTCTATAATTTTTCCAATCAATCAGTAAATCAAACTTTCATTTGTCACATACGCAGTTATACATACGCAGTTATACTCTGTGCAGTGAAATGCTTGATTGTCTAGTTCCAAGACTATATGCAACAGGAAACAAAAGTATAAAAAGACATTAAACAATAACCATATACATCAAGTGTATCATATCACGGACCTAAACAATAAATTGGCCAGTATTTATATATGAAAGCTGTGCATGTAAATGTTGAGTAGGCTGAAGAGGAGCATTTGGTGACACCTTGGTCTAGACGATGTCCTCATTCAGATCGACTTCTCCACTACCTCAAGCCACGTCGGTGATGTAACATTTCTAAAATGAGACTTCTCTGGCTGTCTGAGCATCTCACTTGACTTCCACTGAATCGGGATAGCCTGGTTGCATTCCTGTCATAGGAACATCCATTGCTCTCAGGCGGCTGGGGGGGTTTTGCTAACGTGAAGATACATGTATACCAGAATGTTCATTTAATCAGAAATGTCAGTCCATTGCATTGGGTTCTGTAAATCTATAAGACCAAGGCAGAGTTACAGTGTGGTTACAAACAGTGGTGATTTTAAGGGTCAGCCTCAACTGAAAATCTTACTTGTCTAATTTGATGCAGTGGTTTTATCTGCCTGAAGGCCTAAGTTTATATATACGCTAACTCTTAGTTCCCCACAGGGCAAGAATGAAATAGGAGCTGGTGAAGAGCCTGTTCAGATCTATCCTCGTGCGTTGACATTTGTTGTCGATAACAGGCCTCTCGTGTTGACATTTTCACGTTGACCCCCTCCAAAGAGTTTCATCCATTCCTCGTGCCCTGACATACTCGCAAAATGATCCCCCCCCCTCCCCCCCTACGTCGAGCCCCCGCGTATAGTTGCCGATCACAGAAGATCCCCAGGAAACCAATGCACCTTGCCAGGGTTTGGCCTGGGGCATGCGTCAGCCCTTAGCATGCTGATTACTAGCTGCAGGAATCACATTTCTACTGCTAATGCTTGACAGTTGAAGTAGTTTAGCCACCAGGAAATGTGTTATATCAGGGAAGGAGGTTGCGTGTGTGTGCATCTAATATAAGGGCAGGAGGTAGAAGTAGAGCCTTAAAGTTCCTCTAAGCCAGAAATTTCTGGTTCTCGTACAGTATCCCACTGTAGACATTATTGGAGGTTGTTTTGGGAGTGTTGGTATCAGCTAACATGAAAGAATCAAGAAGAAACTTAAAATTGATTACAGATCACTCTATACATGTATGGGCGACCTCTGAGGGGTTACCAGTGGGGGCTCTGTTTCTTCTGATCCAAAATAAGAGACTAATAATAGGTACTATAATGAGTACTGTCCATTTAGAAGAGAATGAGGGCTTGACTTCTTGTAATATAAAGAAGTATCATAGGCAATTTCAAAATGAATAATCCCCCAGTATGCTAATTGGGGAAGTTAATAATGGAGATTTACACCTCACAATTACACCAGTTATATGCATTTGTGCTGTGGGAGAAAACAAGATGGAGCCCACTGGGGAATACTATGCTAATCCCACACACGCCCACATAACTAAGGCTGGATTCAAACCCGCTCCAGTATAAAGCTGGGCTGCTTTATATTGGAGCGGGTTTGAATCCAGCCTTAGTTATATAAGAGCAATTTAGTCTTGTTTAAGTATGCTGTGAAATGTTACAATATAGCAGCCATGCAGGTGTGATGGAGAGCGGAGTGTGGCTCAGTGAGTTGAAACTCTAGGCTTGCGATTTGGAGGGGCATTGGTTCAAATCCCAAAGTCGACACAGCGATGTAACTCTTTGGCCCCTCAGCAAGGCCTTTATCCCTAAGTTGGTCCAGGGACCGCCTTGCACTAAATGAAATGCAATGTAAAATATCATCACGGCAAGATTATAAACTCCCAAACATGTATATATGATACAGTGTCATTCCCCTCACAAGCCACTGAATCACGACCCGTCACAGCTCATAAACTCAGTCTCTTCTTCCTGAGCTGAAGTCGCAGGAGAAGTGAAACATATGCATGAAGCCCACCTTATGTCTCCTCGTACCTACTCCCAACACCTGTCGGTTAAATCAGGTTAAGTGACTACTGTGATTTATCTCAGGACCAGCTGCCCTAAAAAATAGGTACCGGAGACTTGCTAAGCTATCCCACAGTGACGGCGGTCTTGGTGGGAATTCTGAGAGGCCGAGAGCGAGGCCCCGCGGCTCCCTTTCCTGCATAACATCCCGTTCCCGCTAGACACGTTTCTAAAGATGAGAGTGAATCTTTCTTTTTTTTTTTTTTTTTTGATGAGAGCCACGAAAAATGTCATTACTGCAGCCTTGTCTCAGCTGAATATGGCCCCAGATTACATGAATTATTCATTCGACAGCTTGTTCCTTGCGCACAGTGATGACTTCCAGCGCATCCTTATTTATCTGATTTTTATTTTTCGTTGATGTGTTTAACACTTTCCGCAGCCGGACCGCCGCCGCGATGCTGTACACATGGCATGACATCCCCATCAAAAACATTGCAGTACCTGCCGTTCAACATTTAGCCTTTCCTGTGACTACAGCACCACCCAGTGGCCATTTATTTTCATTTACATTTTAAGGATTTACTTTTTTGTTTTGTTACAAAAAGTACACTATATTAACAAACATTTTATTTGATAACTAGCAAATTGAATGGGATGACTATTTCAGTTGATGTGAATAAATATTACTTATATGCAGGCAACATATGCTATTCAACTTTCATTTTACTGATGTTTGTATATCTGAATATCTATTAGAAATTAACACATTTATGAGTCAAGGATTTGTTGTTTTTTTTTGTCATAAGGTATACAGTCTAACTATAACCTCCAGTGAAACTCTGCCATAATAAAAATAGTGAAAAAATAAAGACATAAAAGTAAAAATATAATTTTTATAAATAAGGAACAGCAAAGTTATACTGTAAGTAAAGAAATAAATAAAAAAGGAAAAACCAGAGATGACACGGCAGAACTGAGGCCCGTTATATACGGACGTGTATCTTTTGATTAGCTTTTGCTGATGCTGTCCGCTAATGACTCCCCTGCATCTCTCTGGAGGGAGGCAGCCTCCTTTCAGTGACTTCTGTAGTCCGGGATCCTGATGCAAGGTGTAAGAAACGAGCCAGACGCGTCCGAGAGGGAAGTCAGGAGGGCCGGAGGCCATGGCGTCTGTCTGTTTCAGCCAATTACAGGAGCGGTGATCATCTCTCTGGGAGCCCACGCCAGGAAGCACCTGCAGGACACACGGCCGAGGAGTCATGCACACGAGCACACACACACACACACACACACACACAGGCACATGGCCATATTTAAAGTCCCAGTCCTCCTGGATAGTGTATTATTGATGGCAAAGTAGATCTAAGAAGAAGTAGACCTATCATGGTGGGTGGGGTTATTGTGCGCTGACATTTTTTCATTGGCTTCTCAGTCGACTCCCATTGGTGGGTGTTGGTGATTGATGGCTCGTTCCACCTGTAATTTGGGTGCGGGTGTGTGTCCTTCACCTCCAACGTCTGTTCAGTTCCCCTGATCACCAATAATATTAGACTGGCTTCTTTGTGGACGTCTTGTCCAGAACATGTGACCAGGCGCTATTGTTTAAGCCCATACAGCCCTGCAGCCCAGTAGAGTTTATTTTCTTCCTGTGGCTTTTTTTGTTGTGCTGATGCTAAACTTGTTTTTCTTCCCCTCAATCATCTCCAGTCACATACCAAAATTGATCCTCTATTCCTCCCTCCCTTCCCTTTCTACCTGCTGCACCACCTGCAGGGGGCGCCCTTATTTCTGCATGCAGACACTACACACACACAGATTTACTTATAATGAAAGCCAACAGATCATGTTGTTAAACCGTCTCAAAGCAGATCAATTTAACAGGGACCTAATTTGCTTTTAATTGTTTTTTTTATTTCAGTTTTAGAAGTATTAACTCCAGAAAATACATCAGCAAACACTGGCACTCGGCTGTGAATCTCTAGCAAACATGAACCCACTCCCTCAGTTATGAAAATGTTTTCATATTTAAAATGTCACATTTGAAAATCCTTGTATGTTCAGCCCATTATATTTCCTTAGGCAAGAAATTCACAGTATTTTGCATTTTTTTCCAATGTATAAAATCTCCTTCAGCAGAATATGTATCAGCCTATGAATGCCCGAGATTTTAAATTCTATGTTTACATAACGTATTATTTATTTGCGTAGCAGTCATTTTTACTGATTTATTCAACCAAATACTTCAGATCTATTACTTGTGTAATGAAGATTGTTTACTTCGCCTTTGGGTATAACAGCATAGCCTTGTAAAAAAATATAAACCCAAAAAACCAAAAGAACAGTTCTGCAAATAATTGCGCCATAGTTTATTTTAAGTGTGATACAGCGCCCCCCTCAGGCATCTCATCAGAAGTACAGTGTAGCAGTCAGAAACAATAGTATCTAGTACTATCCCAGAAACGTCATTGAGGACACGACCGAGATGAGAGTGGAAGAATGGAAAAATTAAGGCATGAGAAAAATACATTGTGAGGTTAAAGGGCAAAAGCCTGTCCTGCCAGCCTGAATACGCTGATGGCTGAGCGCCTGCCCAGCTGATCCCATTACATTAAGGTGACATTAAAGACGTCAGCCAGCGATGGTTCTGCATCTATTGTATGAATACGAGACAGGAGCAAGGTCAGCAAGGAGACAGCCAAGACACACACAGACCGAAGACACGGGGTAGGGGGTCAGGCGGAAAACAGACAGGGTACACAGCCGGAGTCGCGCACACACACACACACACACACACACACGTACAGGGCACACAGAGAAAGATAACTTTATCAGTAGTAAAAGGTGAGCTTCCTGTTAAATGTAAGACTGTTTACCTGTTTTGTTATACAGATGCTCTGTTCCGAGGGGCCCATCGTAAATTGAAAATATGATAAATAACTAAATAACCACTGTCACTAAATAAGTAAATATTGGACTCGTCGTGCACAGAAGAATAACATTGGTCGATATGTTATTAATTAAGTGGAGGTGCGCAGATGCTGCCATCTCCCACCATCAGTAGGGAACATTGTGCTGCGTACCACGCGCCTGAGAACAGATCATCCAAATCTCAAAATCTGATGACTACTGAATGTGCTTCTCTATCTCACCATTGTAGTCAAAGTCAAAATATTTTAAGTCAACCCCTTGTAAAGGGAGGAACATCTGTATTTGTAAATTTGTAAAAAAATAGAGTGAACTTCAACACTTGAGTTACGTGAAAATGCCATTTCTTGCTACTGGGGATAGAGATGAACTCCGTATCTCTGGTGTTTAGGACGAATTCATCTTGAAGAGGTAGATCAGCATGTACTTAAAATAGCATCAGTCATGTTTCTGTGCTGGAGTAGAGCCAACATCTTTAGCAGAATTATGAAGCTGGTTAATTTGCCACAGTACTATTATCCAATGCAGGTATTTCCATTTTAATTCCATGTCCATCTTAAAATACACAATGCAGCATCTTTTTTTGGCATTTTTTATGTATTTAAACATTGTATATATTTAATAGAGCAAATATTTAGTGTCTCTTCATCTTACTGTCTTTAAATTTTGGCCATTTGCATTGGTGACCAGGAGACTGAACACACAAATGGCGTAGCTGCTGATAGCCCTACTGAGAAATGCCTATCTAATGAGGCATTTTTGAAAAACACACAAGTGGACATTATAACAATCCCTGATGTGAAGCGAGCACTGCCATTGGTCATACAGTATGTTAGATACTGTTTTGCTTGAAGTGGGCAGTGGCCACTCGGAGCACTCCAACCGGCTAGGGCTTGCTAATTCACTGCTGCCTTATCTATCAACCTTCTTCCTGCTCAGATTAAATCTAAGGCCCCTTAGTGAGTAAAACACCCCAGCAAGCATTTAGAGCTGTCATCGGGCCTTAAAAGTTTACAAGGCCCCAGCCCGACAAGTAGATTTTTTCACTAACAAATTTAACAAACTTTAATGATTTTATAAATTTTCTACAAACAAAATAAACACTTAAAATTAATATTAAATACAATAATGGGTTCAAAACCACGAAAGACAATACATTTAAGACATACAAAGATTGAGGTGATAGTATGTTACACCATCTACTTTCCTCTCCCAACATGATTGTACAAATGCTAACCAGTCATGACCATGATTAGAATGTAGCTTAAATTGTAACCTTACTCCATACATACAGGCCTCTAAGCAGTGTCACCCTCAGTCGCTGCAGGTGTAGGCTTACGTTGTCGTTTACGCATGACAGCTTGCTGAGGGAGTCCAGGGCATTGGGTTGACAGTGCCGTTTCAGGTTCTCACACCAGAGACACACGATTAAGGGTTGGATACTTGTCTCCCTCAAGTTCCTGCTGTGCTTCATACAACGGCTTCAGAAAGTCTATCAAAAAGCCCAGTGTGTCGGGTGCTATTTTTCCACTATGCGTGCTCTCCCCTCGTGCCTTCAGCTTTTCATGGAGCTCACGATAAATGGCCTGTATAGAAGTCAGTGTGAGGTACACTGCACTGAACTGTCTCCCATTGGCAGTTGCGCAATCGACCCCGACTGTTTAACGTACCTCACTAACGATTTAGCAGCAGAAATGGTATCTCCTATGTCCGGAGCACCGTCGGCTTTGAGTAACTCGGCAATGTCGAGTCCATGGTACAGTACCGCATTAATCACATGGTCAATGCAGTCCAATCTCTGCTCATTTTCCGATAATCCTCTGTCCACATGCCTGTGGTCACTGCGACTGTGTCTTAAGTTTCTGTGCTAAAGCTGCCCTCTTTTCTTCTGCCATGTCAGTGCACCTGTTCGCAGTTGTCACATGGCGGGGAATAATAGAGTCTACGGGAACCCTCCCATACGCAGCCCCGACATTAATTAGGTCTTACGCCAGCTCTTCAAACCCCTCGCCATTTACGATATTAAAAGGCCTAATGTCTTCACAGCAAAAGCTGGCACACTTCTCCGTCACCGTTTGTTTCACCTTTGTGGGGATGGGTTTTAATGCTGTAACAAACGATTTGATTGTAGGTTGACCCTGGATACTGGCAGGTGTTGAACAGCTTCGATCAACATGCCTTATCAGCGACGAATTCCCTGTCGTTTTGCTGTCGTACTTTAACAGAATGTCGCATCTTTGGCATTTCCCATAACCCACTGGCTCATTATTCTCATTATGCACATGGTCAAAACTTTTCCACACCTCAGACTTCATTTTCGTTGCCGGTGCAACCAAAACGTAATCGCCAGAGGCTAGCCTCCGTTTCACCTCCTCAGCATCCATTTTTGCATCTTTCTCACGCTAATCGAGATGCATCATCTGACCACTCATTTACCACGCAAGCTGGAGCGCGAGCCCGGCCCGAACCCATGTAAAACGATAGAAATTAAGGCCTAACCCAACCGAACCCGTTATTTGGTTGAAATATTTGTTTTATATATAGTAACTGGAAAGCCCTTTGTTTTTTTTTGTTTTTGTTTTTTTTAAAGTGTGCCATTTATGAATTTCAGTAAAATCCCATTATAGTGTACTCACTTATAACAGAATATCATCTATAAGAGACGAAGTCCACTGGTCCCGGCCGTGCACCTATAAGAACATGCAGGAAAAGCATCGGATATAGCGGACTCACATATAACAGAATTTCGCTTATAACGGACAAACAATTTGGTCCCCAGGGCCGCTTTTAGCTGTAGTTTTGTTCGGCTATAACGGACATGCATATGTAGTCGGGATTATTAATAGTCACGCATCTGCTCAGGTAAAGTTGGATTACTACTTGTACAATATAATAATCTATACCACAACTGTGTCTGCTGGGGTGTGGCATGAGTAAATGGTGTCCTGTAGTTGTGTTCTGGGCAAACAGCAACTCTGGATATAACGGATTTCGGATATAACGGACTGTTTTGCCAGGTCCCTTGAAGTCCGTTATAACTGGATTTTACTGTAATAAATGATTAATAAATATTTTATCTGCTGAAGCTTGGGATTCAGTACAAATGCAATTTAGGAATTCTTGACTCTTTTCAAAAGTTGTTCATTATCCTGGTGAGTGTCAGCAGGTTGCAACGTTGTCCATGATCAGACAGTAACTGATTTGAATCCCGTGGTCAGATGGGTGATGTCACCGTTGGACCCTTGAGCAAGTCCCTTAACCCCCAAATGCTCTAGGGATACGCTGACACTACTTTCTGAATTGCATGTTGCATTGGATAAAAGCATCTGATAAATGTTGACTAGTCAGTGTAACAGTCAGAGATGTTTAAGTCACAAAATTAGAGTCTGAGTCAAATCTGAAGTCTCCATCGTGGTTCCAGTTTGACATTACCATTTATCAAAAAATTTAACTGTCTTTTTGTTTTTTTTTTCTATTAGTAACTGATGCAACTATATGGGAATCACCACTTAAACGGTTCAAAAACTGCACGTGTCATAGTTCCTTAGGGTTATATACATTTCCAAAGTAATCGCTATTTCAAATGCCGTAGAAAGGTAGATTTCAAAACTAAAGCTTTCTCAAAAATAACATTATGATGAAGACATTGAGCAGAACAGGTAAACTTTAATTAGTGTGAACAGTTACAAACATAGCTCAAAGAGGGTCCAAACTTAGCAACATCAATCAACTCTGTACACGAACTCACGAGCGCGCATGCCGGATTCCGCCCTCAACTAGGTTAAAGTAATGTGATTGGCTAATGAATGAGTATAACTCCGTTTATCGTGTTGCTGACGTAAATGCATGTTAAAGGAAATCGCGATATTTACACATAGTTCTAAAGCAGAAACTCCATTTAATGGATAAAATGGACTTGTCTCTCAGCTCGTATATGAGAGCAATTAAATAAATGATTATGCAAGTAACACAGCGAACACCATGTTAAGTTAAATTAATGTGTGCAGTTGTGCTGCTCTTTTAATTACGGGAGAGCGGTCAGTGATATTACTGTTCAATCGAATTATTTGCTGATGTTATGTTAATCTTTGCTTCATTACATCGTGACACCGTATTACACCCTTACATTTCAATGCGTGATGGAACTCCGAATAATTCAAGACATAACACTACGCGACGGATGCGGGGCACGACGAATAAATGTGGGCACTTTGTAAGTTGTAAGAAAATACAATTTGACAGCTTGGAAACCTCAGAAATGAAAAGTTGTTTTTGGGACATATCTGCTGAATTATCAGGTTAATGCACTCTGTGTCACTATAACAACATCTGTGTGTGTGTGTGTATAAAATTTATGACGCAGGTTAAGCAACACCTATTTCTAAGTGGTGCTTTCTATATATTGTGAAATAAAACAGACATAACATAACAATATCACTCTGAATATCCTGCGCTTTGTCAGATCGGGTCTGCATTTCGTACTAGTGGTGAAAAGGAAAAAAAACGTGTTAGAGATTGTTGATACCACTTGGCGTCAGGCTTGTCGGGCTTCAGTGCCTATTGCTTGGGGCACAGCTGCACATCGTGGTGTGTTGAATTCCTTTATGGTTTGAGGAGAGTTGTACATCCAATGCTTCACAGCTGTAGAAATTTCAACAGAGCCTTAAACACTTTTGCTGTTCAAGAATCACTATCAACAAGTCCGAGTTCAAAAATAACGAGTTACAAGTCAAATCGGAAGTCAATTTAAGAGCGACTCAAGTGTGACTGAGGTCAGAGTGTTGGCTCTGAAGCTAGGGATCTGTGCCAGCAATTGGAAAGTTGCTGGTTGGAATCCCATGAATGCCTGGAGTGATACTACTCCATTGCGCCCTTGAGCAAGGCCCTTAACCTGCAATTGCTTCATCCTGGGTATGATGTTAATGTACATCTAGCCCTGCCAGGAGGTCTTCCAACTTACAGGGAAAAACTTGGGGGTTGGTGGATTGGCACTCCGGCCTCTGGAAAAAAACTCACACTGGTCCATTTGGACTAGTGTGGTGCTGAGGTATCACCTGCCACATGGCTGCACTCAGGTTCTCATCCCTGAGGTGGTTTGTCGTGTGGTAGGTGCAGCAATGTGCTATAATCAGCGCATGCTCCTTACCTGAAGTGCAACTCAATTCCGAGTGGCGAACTCGAGTGCCCATCTCTGGTGAGTGCTGGTTCCCTCTAGTGGCAGGTGATCGACCTGTGTTTGGCAGAGCCCATATGGATCATGTTTTCCTAGCAATTAGGCTATGGTTGTGTATCCAGCAGTCCTCTTTATCATACTCTAATGAGACAATTGAGTGTTCTGTCATTCACTTTCAAGGCAACTATGGGCTTGAGTGGGACATTTATTAAGTGTCTTGTGAAAAGAACCTTGAATGAGTGTGCGTGTTAGCATGTGTGTGTGTGTGTCTGTGTGTGTATGCGTGTGTGTGTGTGCATGCACCAGCCACGATGCATTTTCCCCTCGCCTGTGCCAAAATGGATCTTGATGTTCCAATGAAAAGAGGATGTCTGTCATTCCATGACTTTGACCTGTCCTTGTAAGAAAACACCCCATCCCCCCCACCCCCGCTACCACCATTCTCCCAGCTCCGTGGCCACATACATTCTGTCAGTTATATCTACGAGGTACAAATGATCATATATTAGCACAAAATGGAGAAAATGGAACAACACACAGTGGAAACAAAGTACACATAGGGCAAAGGGATCATATACTTACCAAAGGAATGCTGAGAAACAATGTCAAAGAAAGATGGATAGATAGATAGATAGATAGATGAAAGTAATAATAATAAAAAGAGGGGAGAGATCAATTAGTCCATTTTGCTGATGGGGGGAGGGCGCGGTTGCTAGATTACACCAACCATGCAGAAGCAAATTTCTAGTTGGTGTTCAAACTTGTAATTTTACTACCTGGCCAGGTGCCCTTGATCCTATGATGATGATGATGATAATGATGATGATGATGATGATGATGATGATAACTCCCCTCCCATCACGCAGAAAGGCCTTGCTGAAGGTTTGCCCAAATCTCTAAGGAGCAGGACAGTCACCGGCCATGCTGTTATTGATTTTGAAATTTCACTCTGAGATCATGTTCGAGTTACTACGATGATTACACTTCTGGAAGGAAATAATGCAACACTTTCACATTGAGTTAACTCTATGAAATAAGGAAAATACTGCATATTTAAACTTGTCTTTAAAAAAGCCACTAGATGGCAGTCAAACCCAGAGACTCTCAGATCAGGAGGATGCACAAGAAAAGCGTAACACTGTAAAAGTAGCACACTTTAATGGTTATTCAATTAAATATATGTGTATTAAAGTTTACGGATTTGCACACGCCAAAGGAACAATCCAGTTAAATATTTCCCATTTGTTTGTTACATTTGTTTCGCTTTTGTTTGTCATGTTTGGTTCCCATTTGTTTATGTCTGGTTCCCTTTTATTTATTTTTTATTTGTTTAGTTTCTTCTCATTGGCCACTCCTCCTCACACAATTCCTGCAGTCATTTTTTTGCCTTTATTTCTTTCCCCAAGGACCCGACTCATAAGTTTGTCTGTTTTGCACAGAAAAGGCCATGACATTTGGGAAGATGATATCACTTGTCAGGGAAAAAACAGACAGAAACAAAGTGTTTGACCCCTGAGATTTATCAGTGATAATGCCTACAATGTTCCGGAGAGGCCTGGCAGTCCCATACTGTGTCAACACTCACGCAGAAAGGACAGAACAGATGGTTATGGGGACAGCATTCAACAAAGTCTCAGACAGTGTTGGACTATAAGAGGGCACTTGGCAATGTGGAATTTATTTGGGGCAGAATGGGATGCTATGTCTATGGTCAGAAGGTTTCTCATTCAAATCTCAGGGTTGGCAGAGTGGTTAAACTGTTATACCCTAGAGTAAGGCCCTTAACCCACATGTGCTCCAGGAACTGGCGGACCCTTCATTCTCAAGAAAATGTATCACTTTGAATAAAATCATATGTTAAAGAAATTTTAATTTCTGTTCTCTCCCGCAACACTATGATGACTTAGAAGAAATGATCCTCAGAGTAACATAGTTCTCAGCGGATGGGATGAGAAAAGTTTCAAAAGGTACAACCGAACAATAAGCGAAATGGGTTTTTTTGGTTCAGGTCCCGTCCACGCTGTGTGTGAAACCACGTTTGGTGAAGGATGCCCGGACACAATGGCTCTTCTGCTGCCTCACTCATTTAGGCTCTGGAATCTTCTGCAGGCTTCTGTCTCACTGAGTCTACAGGCCGCCATCGGTGTTCATTACTGGCGCAGCATCATGATGCAGAGACCCACACACTAGGCATAATGCACGATGCATCCCTGATTCTGTCAGGGTTACAGGATCGAACATCTATATAATTTTATCTATATGTACTACAGGAAGAACATGAAGACACAGAGACAGGCACACTCAGCAAAATACACAATGCATCCCTGCTTCTTTTGGAGTTAAATGATCCAATATCTACATCTATATAGCATAGGTGCAATTTTTGATCCGGAGATGCAGCCGAATCCAACCTGGATCAGCTTTTACTTCGTAGCAAGCGGCGCCACCTGTGGTGCATGTGTGCACATGCAGGGACGGGGGGAGGACATCCGTCTGCTGTTTCGTCTGCAGCTCCCATGGCGGATGCAGGTGCCAGTCAGACTGGGACCCATCAATACGGCTCATTTTCGTCATATTTATAACCACCCCTATACTGCTTTCTCAGGAGAGATAGAGAGAGCGAGAGTCCTCTTATTCTGCATTATTTATGTCCAACGTTGTATTACACCCTTCAAGGTGGAAACACCGTGAGTGCCAAAGCTCTATATCGGCGTTTTACACGCGTTCTCTATCACTGATTGCCAACCCAGCAAACGTGTGCTCCGTGTTATCTGGCTGAGCACCACACGCCCATTTAAGCATTTCAATACTCACCACAAGTCTCTGGTTAATTAACAAACTGTAGTCTGTGAGTCCAGCGCATGAATAATGAGAAAAAACAGGAAGGTCGTTAACTTATCTAGTGTGTAATTAAATGATAATTCCTACATAAAAAAGTGAAGGTCATTGAGTCATTAACCATTAAGTTTTGATACCTGGAAACAAATATAAGAGGGAATGGATTAATTTGTAAAATGTCAGGTTTATTGGTATCGTTACTAAATTCATGTCTGCTTTGCCGCAACCTGGCTCTATTCTGTCTAAATTCAGTGTTCAAACGGTGAAATGCCTGTGTAGTAAGAGTATGAATCTGTACCGTCAGACTGTGGACTCTTTATCTGTTGAATATCAAAGTCTATTCACAATGAATATGAGGCTTTACCTCAGGACTGTAACATCTAGAAGTGCAGAAGGAGTCTGAGTCTTTACCCATAGATGACAAAGACTCCAGAGCAGTGTGACCCCATTCTGTCAATACTACAGGTCTGAGTGTGCCCGTCAATATAATATAACAGTAGCTATTCGCAGAGCCGAATCACTGTCAAGTCACCATAGGTGCTGGTGACACACGGTGATCCTCGGTCCGGTATTATTGTGCTGCTATTTCATATTTCCTGTTATCGCTCTTCCCATTAAAAGCATGACTTTTTACGTAAACACCCAGGAGTGCTCCCACCTGTGTTATTTATTTATTCGTACACTTTACGTAATGCAGAAATCTTATTACTGTCTTTCTCTTGATTGCACAAAGGAGTGGGAGCAGAGCAGAGTAGCAGGAATGATTGTGACACAGTTTGACGGCATCGACGAGACCCAGGAGACTTCTAGCTAGTTACCATATACCGGTCTACCTGCCTGCTGCGTAATTACAGCAAAGGTGGATTTTTATCTAGTTAATTGGCATGCACACCGTGATATTGTTTTATAGAATAGCACCTCCTTAAATCTTGTGGTCAATGTAGGTCATGGCGGTGTTCGTCTCTCTGAAACAAATTACGGACTCTTCAGAACTCTCGGGGGGGGGGGGATTTTCATTTTGACGAAATTTATCTAGGCTCTGGGCCATAAAATTCAATCTGTTTTCTGAGCAGTAGTTGGTGACGTCGAGGCTCGTGGCATAACTCCCCACTCACAAGTTCGATAAAGACCCCCCCCCCCCCATCTCCACCCCCTGAATGACAGGTGGAGAGAATGGGGGAGTGAAACAGGGTCTGTGCTAAGTACCTTATATTGAGTTTCTGTGAGTAGATGCCTCCAAGGTTTGCCAATAACAACCTCATAGCTTATTATGCCTGTTCCTATCTGGAGATATCACTCTGTGGGGAAATGACTTCATCTAAATATTTGTTTGCAGGAAATTGCGTTTCAGATTGCGATAACATATCTGTCATTGAACCACACACCTCTTCCAAGAAAAATGTTCTGCCAGGGTTCGGTCAGTTTTTTTCCCCACCTTAATTCTAGAGGAGATGCTTATTGCCTCGTATTTATATAAGAATGTTGTGTGCATCAGCTCTGCCTCGCTGGTGCTAATGGCGCTGAAGTCAGTGGGAAGTCAGTATGAATTAAGCACCATAAGATGTATAAAAAAAAGAGGTGAATTCAGACAGAGCCTCATTCTTTGCTGGTTGTAAAAGGTTTTCTGATTTTGGTGTGTGGGAGAAGTCTGGGGCATTAAAATACACACGGAGCAGTCGGTCAGCTGCCGCCGACGTTTATGCGAGGTTGGTGATGGTGGTCTTTGCAAAAATACCTGTATATGTGTCTTATTGTGTGCACCTCCTTGACAGTGTGGTGTGACAAGTGTGGTCAACAAGCATTTAACACACACACACATACAGTATATATACACACACACACACGTGATTCATGCAGAAAGTTGTTCTCAGGTTCTGCTTATTGGAGGAGGTAACAGGATGCCTTTCCTGTTTTCTTGCTGATCTGGCACTTTTCCCATTTATGGTTTTAAACATTTAAATAATCAGATATTTCCCTGGGGCACAATGGCTTGCCTGCCACTGTCTGTGGTGCTGAATTCACTGCATACGGTGGTGCTGGACGGACAGCACCGTCTGAATTCGCCTCTCGTAGCGGTGGTGCTGGACGGACAGCACCGTCTGAATTCACTACATACGGTGGTGCTGGACGGACAGCACCGTCTGAATTCGCCTCTCGTAGCGGTGGTGCTGAATGGACAGCACCGTCTGAATTCGCCTCTCGTAGCGGTGGTGCTGGACGGACAGCACCGTCTGAATTCGCCTCTCGTAGCGGTGGTGCTGAACGGACAGCACCGTCTGAATTCGCCTCTCGTAGCGGTGGTGCTGAACGGACAGCACCGTCTGAATTCGCCTCTCGTAGCGGTCGTGCTGAACGGACAGCACCGTCTGAATTCGCCTCTCGTAGCGGTGGTGCTGGACGGACAGCACCGTCTGAATTCGCCTCTCGTAGCGGTGGTGCTGAACGGACAGCACCGTCTGAATTCGCCTCTCGTAGCGGTGGTGCTGGACCGACAGCACCGTCTGAATTCGGCTCTCGTAGCGGTGGTGCTGGATGGACAGCACTGTCTGAATTCACTTCTTTTAACCAGGGTTTGAAAACAATTCATTTCAAACAAAGCAATAAGGGAATAATATGAGAGTTTTTGCATATCATAGGGGATCATAATAAAATTGTAAATGCTAATTCTGGTTATTCAACCATTCAACAAACTTGATTAACAAAAGCAGTGGGACCCCAGTCACCTAAATTCCTCCTCATCATAATCACTATCATCATCATCATCATCATCTTTGCTGCTCTTTTTAGTTTTGTTGTTGCTGTTGTTCTTGTTTGCTGCGATGAAGTGGTAATAAACTTACTCATTCTGAATTACACCCAAAATAACAGTTACATAACACATCTTTTTTTAGGGAGACAGAGTTGTCTGTGCAGAGAGGGGGAATGAAAGAAGCAACGTTCTGCACTCGATTAATCCCACAGACTTTTCACAAGCAAGGCTCAGCACTATGCCATTCGACAAATCTGCAGTCCAGCACAAGGACAGAATGGTAGGTATAATGAGTGCTGATGAATTTTCGTACCGGATTTGGACGGGGACATTTGACAGCCTTTCTAAAAGCAGATGCCTGTGTAAATACTCAGAGTAAAAAATCACACACTTATTAGTGTATATATCATGCGAGCCAGCTCACCCCTTCCTGGGAATTCATGATCCTGGGCAGTAAAGACCATTCTGTCTCCCCCTGGTCTGCTATAACCTTGCAACCGCTGCTGTTACAGGTGAGCAAACACTGATATGTTCTGGGAAATGATGGGGGTTGTTTAACTGAGGTGAAAAAATAAGAAATAAATGGATTGTTGGGGAGACACAGCAATCTAGGCCATAACCGAGTTTATTTAGAATCAAGAACCATGTTTATATAGGATCATGGGCTCCTGTTTGCAGCTCCACAACGACGGCACATTACCGTGACATCATTATGAGAATCCGAGTTACGGCCTTGGGGTTCTGACCGATCAGATGATTGAGAGAAGTGTGCGCTGAGGCTACGGAGTGTATTCCATATCCCAGCTGCTGCTGCCATCTTCCAAGGGACAGTTGGACAGGGTTGCATCTGGGCAAGAAAACTGACTGCGGCACTCTGAAACATTTCCCACCAATAGCATCCATTTAGGCTCCAGTAATGAAAACATAAAACAGCAGTTTTAAGAAGATTTTAAGAAGAATCATGCTGAGCCTAAAAGGAAATTAACTCTGAGCTTCACCTGAAAAAGATAAAGATACAATGACATAGAGACTCTCATCTGGCCAGAAAGTACTTCCTTGGGCTCCTGTGGAGGGCTTACCTTGGCATTGGTTTGTGCAATGGCCACATCACTGAACAATTACAGAAGCTGCAATCCGCCCCTGCCGGCCTCTACAATAAGGCTGCTCTATCCAGTCTTGTGCAGGTCTGGTTGGTAATATGGATTAAAAGGCAACAGTGAACCCTCACTGTTCGAAAACGAGGCAAACAGTGGTGTGTATCATTTCAGAAAAAAAATGTTTCTCTGGATAATTAAGCCATATAATTATACTTAGGAAATCTATGGTATATATTGAATGGGTGCATTACATAATATTCACTAGGTAGGCTAGTATTTCGAAAGATAGCCCTACCACCTCACACAGTAAAGAAAAAAAATCTAAAATTTATAATTTAGCAGACAGCAAGTCGTGTTGCACTGGGTATCGAAAACTATTGCCTTCACAATTTCAGTGTTTGCTTATCTGTTCATCATCATAATCATCACCGTCATAGTTGCCGTTTTGTTTTTGTTGTTAATAAGAACAAAAAGAAAAATGGTATCTGCAAAATATGTTTATTCACGTCGTGCTTATTTCCTATTAAAAACAGAAAACTCTCTCCTTAGCATTTCGCTATCTGTCACTTTCCCAGCCGGACGCCCGGCCGCCCGCCCTGACATCGCCGTGTTCCACGCGGGGTACTCGCGCTCGCCGACCACGCCCCTTCACGTGCCGGCGCGAGCGGAAAGGTTACGGCTCCCGCCGATGGCACGAGCGCCACTTCATGTAACACGTGAGTCACTCGCCCGCAAAGACCGTAAAAACGAGCTAGCGCACCGTAATTGAACAACTAAAACACGGCGGTCAAAAACCCGACATGCTCAGCCTAAATTGCCTCTCTGAAGCACTCTACTGGAGACAGGGGTTTTATCTGCTCTGTGCATCAGCCATTTAGTCACTAGCAGGAAATATATTTATCTGTAAAAGCTTGCCGGGTGAATGTTGGCTGAGAGCCGCCTGCACTGCGAGATACGTTCTAGTCAGCGCTAACTCTTTTATGACAGGAGGCTTGCAGTTTGCAACAAAGCCACTAGGTGACAGGCGCGCACATCATAGAAATGTACAGATGGCCGAAGAGTAGGAAGTAACACTTTTCCTAATCTTCCATGCACTATTTCTCGTCCAAGCTCTGAGCTGCGGCACTGAGCACTGAGTCTCCATAACCCAAACGTGAAAACTGTCAAGCTTCTGGTACAGATCTACTGCAGGAGATACTGAACTCTGCTTTAAGTTGAAGTAGCCATAATAAAAGTAGAAAAATCCTTCGGATGAAATGACTGAAGCTACTGGATAAATTGTTTCTGGGAAAGTGATGAAGGCACAATGGAAAACAGAGCAGGCTTTTCATGTTTCTGTTCACTGGTTGAAAGGGTACAGTTAGATTTTGGCAATTATTCATGGAGCAGAACACAGAGAAATTAGGCTGTTGGGCTCTAATTCTCCTCCAGTTCTGTTGTGTAAATCCTGTCAGCCTGTTAATGCTCCTTCCTCAAACCGAAATCAAACCATTTGCTCATTTAATTCAAAACTGCTCACAACCAATGCGCTGCTTTGCATACATCAGTACAAAAACACTTAGGTACCTAATACAAATGAAAAACACATTTCACAGACTGATACAAAACCAGACCAGCACATCGCCCATATTGCAATGACAGGTCTGTTTAAACACTTTAATAAAATTCGTTTGAGTATTAAATAGTGCTGTCTTTTTTCTCTCAAAGCTTTTTTTTAACCAGAAAAATTAACAAAAAAACTGTTTCAGAAATTTGTGTCTGACACTGATCGGTTTAGTGTTGCAGCATCTATAAAATCTTCAAAAGAAGAGAGTTTGTAAATTTAAAACCTGAAATATACCGAAACGTTTGAAAACTGCACTTTCTAACCTGCCAGTGAAAGAATCAATATGCACCATAAAAACTCACAATAACAAGAAGGCGCACAAAAAAACAGAGCAATAAATGAAAGGAGAAATGGAAAGAGAATAAATTAAACTCAGAATTAACACATCAAAGTCATTTCAAAATAACATAAAAACCATTGTGATCAGAGGTGCCAGCAATTTAAATCAAACTAACACAACAGCGCCCAGTCTTGACAGATTTTTATAAATTACATTTTCCATCCGCGGTGCTTCAATGTACACAATGCGGAGGAAGCAGTCTTCTCCATTGTTCTTCATGTTCATGATTTTCCTACTTTGTTGTGTCATGGCTCTGACATAAGCTTCAGAAGCCAGGGAAACCTATTTGGAGCTCTGTCGTTCATATGCTGTCCAATAAGCCAACCTAACTTTTAATATTTTTTCTGGAGGTCAGGGGCACTGCTACAGATTTTGGGCTCAATGAAAGGATATTATATTGGGCCCCCAAACCAGATCAACTGAATGTTTTAGGGCCCTTGCCACTCAGTGGCCCTTGGAATCATCCTAACACCCCCCACCCCCCTTACAGCACCCCTGCTGGAGGTAACCAGCATATATCCAAGCTCGCACACACCAGCACACCAGTACTGTCACTAATGTCAGAGAGTGGGTGCATTCTGGGATAGCAATCAGCCTCTCTCCATCACCTTTATTTTCTGGCTTACTGGCATGTACGCACCTACTGCATACCACATCTAGGATGTGTTATGGACAGACATGGTGAAGGACGGACAATTCATTTAGTAGCTCACAAAGCAGGACTTTACTACATCTCAAAACGAACACAGGAAACAAATGGACCACGAAGGGTCAAAAACAAATTAGGTAAATGATAAAATTAAGGAAGGGGGCAACACAGGAACAGCCATAGCAAAACAGCAGCAAACACAGGGCAACAAAAGCGACACATAATGAACAACTAAGGGCAAAGGCAGGCACATATATACACAGATAATGTGGGTCAGACAAGGGACAGATGTGGGCCAATTACAATCTAACACTAGGTCTGGGAACAACAAGACACAGGTGAGGGCTATAATCACGAAGGATTCAAATACTAGGAAAGACCAGTGACACCTGCTGGCCAGGCAGGAACTGATCCTCACAGGCTCGGCACATGCGCTATTAGCTAAATTTTGTTTGTTTTACCCATAAACTGCACCATTCGTATGCACATCTTAACCAGTACAGTAGCTACAGCATGCACAAATAATGACAATTTATGGATATAGCTAAAGACGGTTTAAGTTTTTGCAGAGTTGGGGCTTAATCTCAGCACCTCGGGGCGCAGACATTTTAGCTCGTTCCTGGCCAGGGTACTGGCTCATGGTGTATTTGAGAGGCCATTTCTAATTCACGTTAATGCTATCCAATGTCATGGTACCTTGACCTTAATCGATCTAAAGGTCACACTCATTAGCTACCCCATCACCTGTGACACCCAAATCACCGAAATCATGCTACAGCCCCCTCCGGCGCCATCCGGCTCCTCCGGCGACGAGACCCATCACTTTGCCGGAAAAAAATCACTGTTGCAAAAAGACGATTTTTAGGCAATTAAGCTGAGGATGGGGGAGGATGGTGTTTTACAACCAACTTGCAGGCCTGGATGGTGGGGATCAACTCGTCAGCCTGGCAACCAAGATAATTGCCAATTTCAGCTGTGGAGATGTGATGACATAGACAGTCATATGCACCAGGCTGGGTCCGGGGAGCACTGTCTAAAAAATAAATAAATAAATAAATAATGATAATAATAATGAGACAACAATAATAATTTCACTGTTATTATTTTTGTTATTACTAATAACTTTTTGTTATTTATTTTTATTATTATTATTATTATTATTATTATTATTATTAGGCATATTGTGATAGTGGAGCATCCTTCCTAAATTCCGGAAGCTTCTTGGATCATCTTGCCGGTCACCAGTGTCCAGGCACGTTAATTGTCCCCAGTGTTAAAAGGGGACAAAGACGGTGGAGGCCACCTCCACTGCGAATAACCGGGGCTCCGAAATGGAGTTTGTTACTCCTGTGACTCTCTGCTTCCTTCGGGGGATACACGTGAACACAAACCTTTCCATCCCTACATCAACACATGGTCCACTCCAGTTGGCATGAGAAGGGTCCTTGGGTACTCACTCCTACTTACTTTCACAGGCTTTATAACGTGTTAACGTCTGTGCTATTGTAGATTTTCACCTCGCAGTATGAAATCCTGGTATGGAATTGGCGGCATTTAGGTGAACTACATTTCCCATGACCACCAGTTTTGATCATGTGACCTGGCCACCCCGTGATCCTGATACCCACCTTCATCATGCCTTAGCTCCTGATACGCAGATTTTCCGATTGAATCATTTACACCAAGTGTGGTTGGGCCCTGTCTCCAGTGAGGGCACCATCTCCGAGGAATTGGTGTGACGGGCACAGATAATAATCACAATAAGAGGAGGCGACACTGGAGGGAGGCGTGTTTATTATGCTGCCGTTGCTCCTCATGCCACAGATCCCAAGGGCTGCAGCAAAGGTCATAATCACACAGCAAAGTGGGGATACCATGCACCCCAGTAAGCAGGATATTTTTATTGATTTAATTTATTGTAATATTTGCAGAAGACATTTATGTGTACCTAAAGATTTTGGATAGCTGAGAGCCAGTTTGGGATACTTCCTGTCATGGCATTCAGCTTGAGCTTCCTTCGCAGGGAAGTAATCGCACTGGAAAATGAAATTAAAACACATCAGCTGGTTTTGAGCAAAACAACCCACCTGCTGAATATGCTGCATGATGTGGACTTGCTGTTTACTCTGTTGTGAGTCTGATTTTTAAGCTACCTTAGGAGGCCTTAGCTAAGGTGGGATAGACTTCAATTGAACATGCTCAGCTCCACAAAAACGTCAGTGTAACACGATCCATCACAGAAAGACTGACATTTAAAGATTTAGAACTTGCGTGCATGTGATCCTGCCTTGTACACTGATTGGCCATAACTATATTTTCAGACTGACGTTTATAATACATTTTTGTCCTGGAGAATGACGTTTTTGCAGGATCTGGTCTTATTTGAGTCTCTTGCTTCTGGCATTGGCCATTTTTGTCCTAAAATTCACAGTCTTCTGCAAAAAAAGAGTTGCTGCCACAGCCTTAAATTGAATACATGTAATCATTCTTTCTTGTCCTTCAGGAACTGCCACATTCATCTTTGCAATCTGTTGCCCATAATCTGTCATGCCCAAGGTCCGAGAAACAAAGTGGGCATAACAAAAAGGCTGCAATGAGTATGCTTGGCTTTAGGCGTCTTCAGGGTGAAATACAAGTATGTTCATCCTGGCCGATCTGGTTAGAGAGCCTAGCGATGGAAATTTTCAACTTAATCAAGTGCATTTATTAACCATCTGATTGATTTTAGTTTAACCTAAACCATTCAACAAGTGACTGAGGGAGAGTAATTGAGCTGTAGGTTGTAAAGGGAGACAGGCAGTGGCGAGGGGACAGATTGCTCAGACAGTGCCCCCTTCTGTCAGGGCATGAGGTTTTGGGGACGGTACGTCTTCCCAACGTTCATGAAATCATTCATTGTTATGCCCCATCCATCATCTGCGCCGCTATGCGGGGACGACGTGACCCATTCGTGTTTCCGCTGGAAGAAAAAGTCAGAAGGGGGGGGGTTGGAAGTGAGATTGATGACATGCGATCCTGAACGAGAGATTTGTGGGGAAAAAAATGGGAGCAACAAAAGAAAGTTTTCAAGATCTCACAAGAGACATTACAAGAAAGATGTTTTAACAGTTACCTGGTTCTTTATCTCCTAATTACAGAAATCTCGTTAAGTGCCTACCAACCTGCTAATTGGAGAATATGGCAGAATATATCGAGGACCTGCTACTGAGGTGTGGCTGGATATACTTCCGCAAGGGAGCATCGCAAAACGGTGTTAACTAAAAATTTAATTACCTCCTGTTTGGAGCGTAAAAATGAATTAGCTACGCACGATATGGGTTATTTTTATTTTTATTTTATTAGTTAGCATGACTGCCGTAAGAAAGGGGAGATCCACGGCTCGTACACGATAATGGACTACTTGGAAGCTGAAAAGCTGCATGAAGAATCGCTCCCTGAATCCGGCAGCTTCATCTGCATTTCGTAGAGATGAAAAGCGAGATAAAATGAGCTTTAAGTTGCATTAATGCACAAGCATGCGGTATACTACAAGAAAAAAAAAAACAGCAAAAAAACTCTACAAGAGTGATTACAGAGTTCCACATCTCAGCAAGCTGAATATGCTTTTATTCTCAGATTAAGACACTTTTTATTACGGCTTTGAATAACTGGATACTTATCGAGGCGGTTCAGGGCCAGTTTTAAACTGTACAATAACAGATATGCTCGTGTTAATGGCCACGGCCAGAACGTTGAGTTAGTCAGATGGCTCGTTGTTCACTGCCACCGTCCAAGGGGGGGGGGGGGTGGGGGTGCCACTTTGATTAACTGGGATTTCCTCCATCGAAGGCTGACCCACCCCCCAGTTCTCCTGTGGACAGCAGAACGAAAGGAAACGCTCGAGGGGTCAGAGACAGATGCTGGGATGATACGCTCCACACGCCGCCGGTATTGGAAGAGCGTCCAACCTAAGTGCTCCCCCCCCACCCCCAGCCCCCCCCCCCCGGGTGCTTTCCAACTGGCTGATAGGGATGATTCCCCAGCACCAGGTGTCCGGGCCTTTTGTTCCCTCCGCAAGCTCTCACTACATCTCATTAGCCTGGGCCTGGTGTCCGGCTCGCGTCCATGGCCCGAAACCGTCTCGTCAGCGGGAGCTGGCCCACTTTCTGAAAAAACCCGGCTTGATCATTTACGGCCCGCTCTGGTGAGGGGGAGGCGAAATCTGGATATTCCACCCGGGAAGCCGTTTGCCTTGCTGGCCCGCTCGCATTTTGCAGTGCAGATGTAGTGGACAGACGCCATCAGACTTGGCCCGAGGGGCCCTCCTCTAACGCTGTGCCTCTTTTCACGTTTTAAGCCGTAGCGTCTGCTTATAACCGCTAACACATCGACCAGGTACTGTACGTAATATGGGAGAAATAAAAAAAAAGAAACATGAGGTTTTAAGTCTTAAATCCACAACATGTGTCAGTAAGTCATGGAATTATAGTGTTTATATGTGGCGCTGTGGGATGGGTGATATGTTTGCGCCTGTGTCCATGACAATACATGGTTTTGCATGTAATAACCATGCAGGCATGTAAGTGAGTCCCACTGAAGAATACACAAGCGGTGCTTACGTTCCCCTACAGCGGCATGACTGGCAGAGACTGTTGTGATTATCGGAGACAGGTCAAAGGTCGCCAGAGCATAATTACCCAGGAGGCTTGCATGCGGAGGTAGCTAACTGAGACCCGTTATTCACCTGCCGAAATTGTTGCTACTGCTCGTGTCCAATTCTTCTGGGATGCTGTCACCTTTCAGCCCACAAATATATTGGTTGTACATCATCATATTTATATATTAAAACCATAATTATCTCTGACTTCTCTTCTCTGTGGTCTGTCCCAGGCAGCATAGAGCAGAAGGCTAGGGTTAGTCCAGCACCAGGGTTTGTAGGGGCAAAACACAGGTGCAGGAAACTCGCCTTGATAATCTCCATTTTGCCGTTTATGATGGTCGGTCAAACGAATCCTGCCGTTGCCTGTATAGTTTATCATGAGCAGCTAGAAAGGAGCCCCCAATGTGAAATCCCCCCCCCCCCCCCCCAGCTGAACAGAACAGTCTAGCTGGGGTGCCTCTGTTCAATCCTCTGGACGAGCCGGTCAGTCTTAATTTCTACTGGTCCACTTCATCCCTCAGTATGTGACAGTGCGGTCGGAATCCGTCCCCGGGAACGTTAGGGAGCGGGGCGGCATGGGGGAATTCTGCCTTTTCACGTGCCAATATTGTCAGGAAATTACATTATTGTTGCGGCGAATGCGCGGCCTAGGTGCGTCGTCACGGACACGCAGGGCGACGTGCGGATGAGTTACGATGCGATGAAGTCTCGGAATACATGCATAGGAAATGTGTTTACTTTCATTAGCAGGTAAACAGGAGTCGAGATGAATCAATACTGGGAAATGGATACATACATATTAATAAAATATGAATGACTATAATAACATATCCTGGGGGAAATATTTCTGTCGCATGGAATGCAGGCACGACAGCAAATATTACAGACATAGCACATCTTTCATAATCATTCTGCACAATGCAAATAAACTTTAGAAAGAGCCAAAGCCAAAATATGTGTTGTAAGTTTACCCATACGACTGGCAATTTAATGCTCCTCAAGATTCAGTTTAATTATTAAAGAAATCAAAAGGTTGTTTTTGGTAATATTTGTGGAATTTCAACGACGACTCCACTAAAAAATACATTTAAAAATAAGACGTATGGCTGCAGTTTTTCTGCCTTTAGGCTAGTTTTTCTAGCTAAATATTTAATATTATAAGTTAAAATGTTGGTATGTCAGTTGCTCTGGACGAACGCGGCCAAGCCCGTAAGTAACCAGATATCTGGCCATTTTCACCCAGAGGCTGATTCAGGCACCAGCAAGGACGCCTTCGAATTCGATGTCAGGACCTCTCAGGCTGTTCCACATAAACACTGAGAAAGGGCAAGAGTGGAACCTTAAGTGGAACCTAGACCAGATTCAGGCCCTCGGGACCAGTGATACCAGCTTAATTAATTAAATTAAAATCTGCATATATGTCCCACGCTTGGACAACCAACTATTTACTCACCAAGCCGGACGAAGGAGTTCATTCAGTTCTCAAAAATGCCACGTTTCTGTCAACATTTGTTGGACTTTCTATGGCTTATGTGCCAACATATTTCTTTATATATTATTTTTAAATTATTTAACAATGAATAGCAAAAAATACTTCATTATTAATAGACATTCTCCTGATTTCAGCGACAGGTAATTGAGTATAAGAGTGTGTGTGGGCTGCAAAGATTTTATTTTTTTGTTGGTCGTGATTTATTATTTTTTGACAGCTTATATTCATCACACAGACATCTGCCAAAGGAAGTTATTTCCTTCCTCAGTGTCTATAATAGCATTAGCTATACTCACTTCTTCCACCTAATGCATTATTTCACATCAGTCCATGCGTTCAGCACACGTCCCAAATAAATCCGACAAAGGTTATCGTTACACCGCTGGGTGGGGGTGGCTGAGAGAGCTGACATGTTCATTGAGGTGCTGTAAAAGTGTTTAAAACGTCAAAGTGCTTTGCTACTGAATTCAAATCCACACAGAGACTCCTTGACTCACCTGAGTTGGACTCTGTAGCTGACTTTCCATTTTAGTTGTATGACTCAATGCTCCAAAAATAAAATAAACATCCACATGACAGGCAGCATAAACGAAAAATGAGGATTAGAGATGCTATACCTCATGTTCATCCTGCCAAGCAGGTTGAGACGATGTAAGGCACTCTCTTGAAGGGTGACATGGGTCTGTGTTCTAGGCTTGCAAAATGACATCAAGGGCAGTGCTGCCATCAGACCAGTCCTGTGTGTTACTATTAACATAGCGATTGACTGTATGCTGTCTGTTGCTTTGTTTGAACCATGGGCTTATGGTTTGGTAGGTTCATGTGTCGGTAATTCTGTTCTTTTTTTCTTCCAAAAACAAAGTACATATGAGGTGTCATTCAGAAGATCAAGGGCTCCTTATCACCCCACTACTCTGCAGAAAGAGAAGAGTCAAAGGCGGTTCATTCCACTGCCACACTGGAAGGGTCATCTGAAGCAGAAGCTGCTTGCAAGTGGCAGTCAGGAGGAATGTTATAAATATGAATTTGTAAAATACAGGAAGCTGGGGCAGATTAACACTGCAGTGACAGTCAGAGGGCTCTGTGTAGGGTACTGGGGTTCTGTGTGGGATACTGGAGCTCTGTGTAGGGTACAGGGGTTCAGTGTGGGATACTGGAGCTCTGTGTAGGGTACTGGGGTTCTGTGTGGGATACTGGAGCTCTGTGTGGGATACTGGAGCTCTGTGTAGGGTACAGGGGTTCTGTGTGGGATACTGGAGCTCTGTGTAGGGTACCGGGGTTCTGTGTGGGATACTGGAGCTCTGTGTAGGGTACAGGGGTTCTGTGTGGGATACTGGAGCTCACTGTAGGGTACCGGGGTTCTGTGTGGGATACTGGAGCTCTGTGTAGGGTACCGGGGTTCAGTGTGGGATACTGAAGCTCTGTGTAGGGTACCGGGGTTCTGTGTGGGATACTGGAGCTCTGTGTAGGGTACCGGGGTTCAGTGTGGGATACTGGAGCTCTGTGTAGGGTTACTGGGGTTCTGTGTGGGATACTGGAGCTCTGTGTAGGGTACCGGGGTTTTGTGTGGGATACTGGAGCTCTGTGTAGGGTACAGGGGCTCTGTGTGGGATACTGGAGCTCTGTGTAGGGTACCGGGGTTTTGTGTGGGATACTGGAGCTCTGTGTAGGGTACAGGGGCTCTGTGTGGGATACTGGAGCTCTGTGTAGGGTACAGGGGCTCTGTGTGGGATACTGGAGCTCTGTGTAGGGTACAGGGGTTCAGTGTGGGATACTGGAGCTCTGTGTAGAGTACCGGGGTTCAGTGTGGGATACTGAAGCTCTGTGTAGGGTACCGGGGTTCTGTGTAGGATACTGGAGCTCTGTGTAGGGTACCGGGGTTCAGTGTGGGATACTGGAGCTATGTGTAGGGTACCGGGGTTCTGTGTGGGATACTGGAGCTCTGTGTAGGGTACAGGGGTTCTGTGTGGGATACTGGAGCTCTCTGTAGGGTACCGGGGTTCTGTGTGGGATACTGGAGCTCTGTGTAGGGTACCGGGGTTCAGTGTGGGATACTGAAGCTCTGTGTAGGGTACCGGGGTTCTGTGTGGGATACTGGAGCTCTGTGTAGGGTACCGGGGTTCAGTGTGGGATACTGGAGCTCTGTGTAGGGTTACCGGGGTTCTGTGTGGGATACTGGAGCTCTGTGTAGGGTACCGGGGTTTTGTGTGGGATACTGGAGCTCTGTGTAGGGTACAGGGGCTCTGTGTGGGATACTGGAGCTCTGTGTAGGGTACAGGGGCTCTGTGTGGGATACTGGAGCTCTGTGTAGGGTACAGGGGTTCAGTGTGGGATACTGGAGCTCTGTGTAGAGTACCGGGGTTCAGTGTGGGATACTGAAGCTCTGTGTAGGGTACCGGGGTTCTGTGTGGGATACTGGAGCTCTGTGTAGGGTACCGGGGTTCAGTGTGGGATACTGGAGCTCTGTGTAGGGTTACCGGGGTTCTGTGTGGGATACTGGAGCTCTGTGTAGGGTACCAGGGTTTTGTGTGGGATACTGGAGCTCTGTGTAGGGTACAGGGGCTCTGTGTGGGATACTGGAGCTCTGTGTAGGGTACAGGGGCTCTGTGTGGGATACTGGAGCTCTGTGTTGCGTACCGAGGTTCTGTGTGGGATACTGGAGCTCTGTGTAGGGTACCGGGGTTCTGTGTGGGATACTGGAGCTCTGTGTAGGGTACAGGGGTTCAATGTGAGATACTGGAGCTCTGTGTAGGGTACAGGGACTCTGTGTGGGATAGTGGAGCTCTGTGTAGGGTACAGGGGCTCTGTGTGGGATACTGGAGCTCTGTGTAGGGTACCGGGGTTCAGTGTGGGATACTGAAGCTCTGTGTAGGGTACCGGGGTTCTGTGTGGGATACTGGAGCTCTGTGTAGGGTACAGGGGTTCAGTGTGGGATACTGGAGCTCTGTGTAAGGTACAGGGGCTCTGTGTGGGATACTGGAGCTCTGTGTAGAGACAGGATCACCTGTCTTGCCCACCGAGCAGAAAGCATCAGTGCTGCTCCCCGTCTCTGCCTCAGGGGATGTGGGAGGGGGGGGGTGTCAACCGCGATGGCAACACCTGTCCCCCAGTGCTGCCAAGAGAAGCATGACTGCCAGAGGGGGCGGTGGGATGGGGGTCTTTTTCGGTCGACCGATTCCGAAACTCACGCCAGATTATTTACAATGGGAGCTGCATGTCACGTCAGCGCTGAGAATGATGGTGAGGCAGGGCCCCTAAATGTCAGCCTGACAGGATGTGGACGGCAATGTGACACGTCTGAAGCGTTTTCACGGCGATGGTGCTGTCACCGCAAGACACGCTGAAGGATGGACAGCTGCTGGTCATCTGCAGGCGTATTCATACCTATAAATACATACCCGCAAATTGCATTAAATATATATATAGGGGCATATTTACATTCATATCCATCAACAAAAAGATTGCTTCATTACATACAGTAATTGCTACACATTCCCATTGAATTCTGGGACATATCTCACAATGAATTAATGCACTTTCAATAAAGGGGGAAAAAAAGGGTGACGGAGATAATGGCACATGAGCTATAAACTGTTCGTCGTTCATCTTATCACCAATGTGTCCTGCCTAGTAATTCATTTTTAAATAGCTTATTATGGTCGACAACGAGAACACTCTACGCCATCGGTTTGAATTAGCTGAGCGACAGCCCGGACCATAATAGATAATTAAATGGCCTCTTGCGCACTTAGTTAAACGGAACGTTGGAGGTATTGTTACATTCACGATCGATTATCGCCTCACGAGCCGGGATATTTGCCAAACGGAGTGACAGCAGTTTTTGATGAGGTGAGGAATGACGCAGTCGATGTGCAACCACCTTCTGGACATAGGAACGGATCATCTTAATGGGTTAAATAAACCTGAAAGTGTCCTGGTGCCCAGCCACAGCCCCAAGGCATTCAGCCGGAGGCAGGAAGTGGCGAAGGTCCTCGCCTCGCGTCTGCAGAGTCAAAACAAGCCGCAATTACCCCGAGAGCGTGAACTTCTCACGGAAATCCAACTTCCATCAGAAAGGTATTTCGACTTATGGGTGACATATCCTGGGGTAGTCCAAAGCGCCGGGATTCAGTTTATAATGGGTTGTTTTGTAAACTGTACTTTTTAACAAGGCAGGTGAACTGAACACATGGATTGTCTGTGGGTATATGGGCAAGACACACACAAACCTGACATTTTTCTTGTATTTTAAGGAAAATGTAATTAGAGGAATGGAGAAAGCTCTTTGGGTGAGCTGGATTTTATTCCATAACTATATGTAGTTTCAAGGTGTGGAGTCACATGACCTTGCTCAGGTAAAATAGGCAGGGCCACACACACACCATGAGAGAGAGAGTTTGCTCTTTAAGAATTAGTTTACCAGATTGTTCCCCAGGGATGTCTCTAGGGCTGTTTTTAACATGTGGGGAATAAAAGGGGCCATAATTTATACAGAGGGGTTTACCTTATCATTAACCAATGATATGTTTTGAATCACTGAGTGACACGGAAAGGAGCCAGTCAGCTTTCAGCTGGGGCCCAGTGTTCCGCTACTCTATGCATTCCTGCATCCTGATGATCAGAGCTTTACAGGATTGAAAAAACCTTTTTTGTGGGTCAGAGGGAACTCTACTTAAGGGCGCCCACTGTGTGCTTTCTGAAGGGGCAAGGAGTTTGATCACACATATATCACGTATGAAGTCAATCTCCTAAAGCCAGCGTCTTACACTCTCGTAGAGGGTGTTTCAGCAAAGCACAAAGTTATCCAGACTTACTGTATCTGAGAGGCGCAGCACAGGGGCCTCATTTCTTTCTTTCTTTATTTTGTCTAAGTCACCTCTTGGGGACATTCTGCTGATAGTGTGCCTGCTTCACTTTCCACGAGGAATGAAGGGTAGGTCACAGCATTGCCAAAGAATGCGGAAAAAAATCCAAAAAGCCCTGATGTATGTAAGTTTGGACGTGCAGTCAGTTCATAGAGGCGTGCTTCTCTAGATTGAGGTATTGGAAAACGCAGGCAGATCAGAGTCTGGACCATTACACTGCTCCGGGCTTATACTGTATAAGGCGATTCAGGATAATCACTAACCGAAAGCATCTTTCCTGTACTTGATTATCTGTACGGACAAACAAATCAATTTTCTTTGACTCGACTTGTTTTAGATGATAGATTAAGCTGTCATGGATATCCGGGAGGTCTGTGAACCTTTAACTAAAATTTAGGGCAGAAGAGGTCTTCAGGACTCACCCGAATGAGTTTGTGGCAGGTTACAGAACCCTCACTGAAGATTCACGTTCAGTTCTTCACAGGTTACTAGCGTGAAACAATCAAATCGCCATTGACCATAGAGGTCGTCGATTTCCAATGATTAGTTTTGTTTGTTTCTCTATCTGTAGGATGATCCATGTCACTTTGAGCTACTTCAGGTTTTACAAACTACTTTAAAATTGAAGGGCTTCTATGCTTGGCTAAATATTTCAGTTGTTATTGTGCTTCGACTGGTCTCTTTCCTTGATTGAAAGACTCATCATATTAACATTAGTGACACATGCATGATTATAGGATACTGATCAATCACAGAGCAAGAGGTCAGTGCTTAAGTGAAATCCAGGTCCTTTTATCTGGAAAAAATAGTTTAAAACCATGTCCTAGCTCAAAATGTCCTGCTTGACATGGATTATGTGGTCACCCTATCTGACTGCCTATCTGTTTTGTGAAATTAACCTGCAGCAACACAATTGACCTGTTTGAAGGTGACCAGCACTGTCCTCCACTTTGTGAATCTGTCTCATAACCCAGTGATGACGCCCCAGATTCCAGAACCTTACAGAATATCAGACATGATTCTCGCTAGTGTCTGACCCACAGTGTAATTACTTAATCATTCTTCTTTAATAGGGCTTGCCTGACAGGTACATAATAACCCCAGCTGGTGGACTTCAGCAGTCTCGTGAGGAAAGCATCTTTCAGATATTGAGCAACATCTATATTTGTGTGTGGAAATCATTCAATCCTTATCATGTGATGGCCTACTGGTGCCTGAAAGGTAGTACAATCCACAATATAGCAATACACTGATATATACTGGTGAACATAATATACACTCACCTAAAGGATTATTAGGAACACCATACTAATACGGTGCTTGACCCCCTTTCGCCTTCAGAACTCCCTTAATTCTACGTGGCATTGATTCAACAAGGTGCTGAAAGCATTCTTTAGAAATGTTGGCCCATATTGATAGGATAGCATCTTGCAGTTGATGGAGATTTGTGGGATGCACATCCAGGGCACGAAGCTCCCGTTCCACCACATCCCAAAGATGCTCTATTGGGTTGAGATCTGGTGACTGTGGGGGTCATTTTAGTACAGTGAACTCATTGTCATGTTCAAGAAACCAATTTAGACATGGAAGCAGATTATCTGTTTTGTTTTTTTCTTGGTTTTTTTGTTTTTTTTTTGTTTTCTTTTGTTTTTTTTTTTTTTTTTTTTTCTGTTTTCTTTCCATTCCTCTCTCTCCCTCTCTCTCTCTTCCCTCCTTCTCCTTTGTCCCCCCCCCCTCCCTCTCCTTCTTTTGAGGAAGTAAATAAAAATATAAAATACAATAAAAAATAAATAAATAAACAATAATTAAAAAAAAAAAAAAAAAAAAAAAAAAATAGATACAGTCCCCCGCAGAGGGGGGGTGGAGGAGGGAATTAAAAAAAAAAAAAAAAAGAAACCAATTTGAAATGATTCGAGCTTTGTGACATGGTGCATTATCCTGCTGGAAGTAGCCATCAGAGGATGGGTACATGGTGGTCATAAAGGGATGGACATGATCAGAAACAATGCTCAGGTAGGCCGTGGCATTTAAACAATGCCCAATTGGCACTAAGGGGCCTAAAGTGTGCCAAGAAAACATCCCCCACACCATTATACCACCACCACCAGCCTGCACAGTGGTAACAAGGCATGATGGATCCATGTTCTCATTCTGTTTACGCCAAATTCTGACTCTACCATTTGAATGTCTCAAGAGAAATCGAGACTCATCAGACCAGGCAACATTTTTCCAGTCTTCAACTGTCCAATTTTGGTGAGCTCGTGCAAATTGTAGCCTCTTTTTCCTTTTTGTAGTGGAGATGAGTGGTACCCGGTGGGGTCTTCTGCTGTTGTAGCCCATCCGCCTCAAGGTTGTGCGTGTTGTGGCTTCACAAATGCTTTGCTGCATACCTCGGTTGTAACGAGTGGTTATTTCAGTCAAAGTTGCTCTTCTATCAGCTTGAATCAGTCGGCCCATTCTCCTCTGACCTCTAGCATCAACAAGGCATTTTCGCCCACAGGACTGCCGCATACTGGATGTTTTTCCCTTTGCACACCATTCTTTGTAAACCCTAGAAATGGTTGTGCGTGAAAATCCCAGTAACTGAGCAGATTGTGAAATACTCAGACCGTCCCGTATGGCACCAACAACCATGCCACGCTCAAAATTGCTTAAATCACCTTTCTTTCCCATTCTGACATTCAGTTTGGAGTTCAGGAGATTGTCTTGACCAGGACCACACCCCTAAATTCATTGAAGAAACTGCCATGTGATTGGTTGATTAGATAATTGCATTAATGAGAAATTGAACAGGTGTTCCTAATAATCCTTTAGGTGAGTGTACATCTACATTGTTTATGTGGCAAACACAGTACCAGTCATAAGTTTCAACACACCAAGCCTCCTACAATGGAGAGTGATATTGTTGCATCACATGACCTGACCACCTGACCTAAACACTATAGAAATGGAATTGCAAGAGTATGATAAGAGAGTGATGGAAAAGTGGCCAGTGAGAGCTCAGCATATATGTGGGACCTCCTTCAGGACGGCTGGAAAAGCATCCCAGGAGGCACCTCATGAGACTGGTGTAGAGGAGACAGTAGGGTCAGTCAGTACCTGGGGAAATTGGGGTTAAGGGCCTCACTCAAGGGCCCAATGGTGGGATCACTTTGTCAACCCAGGGATTTGAACTGGTAACCTTCTCAACAATTCCTTCCCAATCAAGTCTCAACACACAGAGCTGCCTCCCCAACAATTTTTTTTTTGTTTAATGCTTTTTGGTTGGTAAATAATCCATGTTATTTTATGGTTTTGATGTCTTTTGTAATTAATCTAACATGTAGAGAATAACACAAATAAACATTTCTATGGGTAGGCATGTCCAAACTTTTGACTGGTACTGTATCTGGAATCAAAAGACTACAACAAACCACATTTTTGAAAATATTAAATCACATTGTATCTCCAATTCAACACCTGTTGTGCTCCTTCTGTCCATATCATATAGATTAAACACTGTGACTGTGGTCATGTGACTTCTGAGTGAATGGCTTGAGGACCAAAGTACTGAAAACACTAACTGACATGACAATTTTTTGTCCAGCAAGCATTCTGACGTGCAAAGGAGATCATCTCAGGATTGAATTCCCCAGGAAGCATGGTAAATTTCTGATTGGCCACCAGAGTATTCTCTCCCCTGTCACTCACTAATTCAAAACATATCATTTGCTAATACAGTAAGGTAGGCCCCTCCTTATGAATTATGACCCCCCTTATGCCCCCAGCTTTCAAAATCCTTGAACGGCCTCTGCTTTCCAGTGGCCTGTGAGTTATTTTATAACAAATCAAACTGTACCCATCATCCACTGGGATATTTTGGAGGTTGACAGAGGTACACAGTGTGATCATCAAGTTGTTTTTGTTTCCTGGGGTGTGCTTTGTGAAGACAGACTCTTCACTTCAGATGAAATAAAGCGAAAAATACAGATTTTTATTATTCTTAAAAAATGTATTTCAGATGCCCAACAGACAGAGTTATAAATTAATGCATTCACTGGAGAATTTCCTTTTATTGGTCAAATTATTAAGTTATTGTTTATACCCCAATTAAAAGCTGCGTGCTGGCATATGGTCGAATGTGAAGGGTATGTTCTGGAGGCTCCAGGTGTTCAGGAGCGCTGCATTTTCTCCAAAAATCATTAAACGAATAACTACGGGTGCGTATACACTAAATTACATTTTGAAAGTTCTGCTAATTAAAACACTGCATTTCTCTGTCTCCAGTGCTCTGTGGAACAAAAATACAGTTTTTTTCTTTTTTAATTGGGCTACAGCAATTGCGGCATGTGTAAGATGATTATCCAGGGCAGTCATCGCCTAGGTAGGGTTGTGCTGTTCATACAGTGGTTGTCTAGGAAATCCAGTGCTAATTGCATCATTGGCCGTCGGGGCTTCATGTGGCCCTTCAGTGACTCCTGCCCCTCCTGCCTCTCTGCTCTTACCTTTGGGCAATTCGCACCTCCTACAGTACATGTAAACACCAATGAAGTGCTACAACGTTTGTTTGTTGTTTGAGGCTAATTAGCACGTCTTTAAGCATAGCAAAATAGCCACATGTTAGTGCTATGTAAAGTCGTAAACAGATTATGAATACAGGTTAGTTAAAAAGGTCCTAGTATTCGGCTTGACACCCAACCACAGCCGAAAACACATCAGGAAGCAGTCGATCTTTGCTGTAAGTACTGTCTGCCTCTATCCGTTTGAACATGTAATTGCACATATACCTTCCATTAATTAAGTTTTTATTTATATTTACTTCTGTCCTTAACCCAACAAACATAAAATAGATTGATTTTCGCACCCATTAATCTCAGGCACATAACTCTGGATAGGTATAACAGACAGACATGAATTGCATATCGTTGGAATTGAAATAACTTACTCGATCCGCTTGTCCAAGTTTGCAATATTATGCGCTAAAGTATTCCAGAGTAATCCTGTGTGCAATGAGGCATATATTTTATACTTTTTCCACCAAGTTGCACCCCTAATAATCCATAAAATATCGTAATTATTCACGTTAGACTGAAAAGAAAGCGCATGTTTGCTTCCGCAGTGATCCACACTAGCGTTCTGGAGAAAAATATTTATTTTGTAATTCATTTTATAAGCCTATAAATAAAGGGATGCAAGAACACTCAAAATTGGCTGGAGTTCTACTAGAAATACCAACAGAATGCAGCATTCTATTTATTAGGAAGACAATTGCTAGATATTTGTATATTTATTCAGAAAAGTTTGTTTATGTATGTTTGATGTTGAGCTCCGTCAAAACAGTTGAAATAGAATGCACTCGTGTAATTGGAACACCTCCTACATGTAAACACAATGAAATGCTACAACGTTGGTTTGTTGTTTGAGGCTAAAATGCGACGGAAAGTTTGATTCTCAAATTTTACTTTACCAATGATAGTGTACTTTATACATAGCATTTTAGCCTCAAACAAACCAATAATAGAATGATACAATAAACATTCATTATGAGACTTTAAAACTGTTTTTATGTGGCATGGTGGTGCAGTGGTTAGCCCTATTGTCTCACACCTCTGGGACCTAGGTTCAAGTCTTTGCCGGGGTTCGATGTGTATGGCGTTTGTATGTTCTTCCCGTGTTGTTCAGGGGGTTTCCTTCAGGTTCTCTTATCCCCCTGCAGTCTAAAAACATAATGAGGCTAAATAGAATTACCAAATTGCCCATCGGTATGTACGTGTGAGTGACTAGCACAGTTTTTGCTTCCTCTCAGCTCCCAGTGCACCTGTACCAGCTATTCGGTGTTCCTGATTGGCTGGGAGCTGGGAGGGAGCAAAAACGTGGACTGGCTGGGGTTCGCTGAGGACTGGGTTGAGAAACACTGGACTAGCATGTGACTGTCCCCTACAATGTCTGTTGCTGTCTATCACATACCTTCAACAAGTTTCCAAATGGATGTAAAATCAGATATTCATTTCCGCCTGGCGCTAACCATATATTCTTTCACAATAATAAGCCATACAAAGGTCCCCAATGAAACCCCTGCATTCCCACATCATAGAGACTCTAATCTCAACATTTATTAGATTATATTTGTAGTGCCTGCAAATTTTTATATTAGATGAGAAAAATTGAGGAATTTCAATATGCGCAACTATATTTCTCATGAATTGGATGATATCAAAACTGTGTCAGCATTTTTGTATCAAATCATGACATATCTGAGTAGCTCAGAATGTGCTGAAAACAAAAACATACAGCATACAGGTATATCTCATGTACATATCATGTTATGAGCCTGAAATCAAAGGGATAGAAAAACACTCAAAAATGGATAGGGTTCAAAGGGTTAATATTGTTTTTCACAATGTTCTGTTTGTGTATTTTTTAACATTTGTTGGCATAAAATTACCTACCATGCTGCTCTATCAGAATCCCCCACCCCCCGATCAATAAAATAAGAGCATTGTATTACCCTATACAGATAAATGGTAGATCTACCGGTTTTTAAGGTCCAGGGTCAGCGGGAGCGTGGGGCCATACCTGCTTTGATGATAATATGGGGGGCACCTCGCAGCACTTTATCAAACAGCCTCCTGAACACCAGCCAGCAGATCCCAGTGTGATTGCTGTCTGAAATTCTTCACAGCCTTCAAGTTTCCAGAACATTCTGAATAGCATTTAGCTACATTTTTTGACTTTGGTATGGTGGAAACACCCTCTCCCCATTTAGGGCCTACCTCGAATAGCCACCACTCGCAAATACGACAGTAATAATAATACAAAATGGATTTTCAGACCAAAGAGTCAGAGAGATCTTTGAGGCAGAATGCACAAACTGTTGTTAAGAAAAGTCCACTTCAGGAAGGATAAAAGAAAATGAGTGTTATTGATTATTTCCCCAGAGAGGGAGGGGGCAACGAGGCAAAGAGAGGGAGCAGATTTCCTGTGTATTATTCAGATGAGCAGGATTAGCAGATAACGGCAGCTTCAGCTGATTTGTCTTGGCTCTGTTCCTCAGTCACGGCAGACTGTGAAATAAACAGATATATTTGGACACTGAGGGAAATCTGTGGCAAGTGAAGACAGTTATCACTATGGATGGGCAGGGGGATTTTAGCCCTGTGTTGGAGCGATACCCCCCCAGACCCGTTACCAAATGACTGTGCCCATTCCATTAAATATTCGCGAGTTTATACTGTAGAGTACAGAGGTACTGGGGTCACACTACAGGGGGGATTAACTTATCTGGCGGCCCTAGGCTGATTATCTAACCTGGGGGTCCGAAACTCAAATTTGCTGGGGGTCACTGGCTAGGAGCTCTTCTCCTAGGGGGGGCCACTTGAGCTGTTTTTGGAGCCAAAGGAGAGATGAGCGAGAATAATCTGCTAATCAGTGTGAGGGAATCTGCTGGTAAAGCTTTGCCGAGGGCGGGGGTGCCGGCGAATCGATCCGAGGGCCAGATTTAATAAGGTTAACCGCAGCATTTTTCCTGAGGCAGGGTGGGGCCATGATACTTGCCGGGGCCCTATGGGCTGTACCCTAGGACAGACTATGCGTTAATCTGCCCCTAGGCCCTGCATTTTAACAAACGCTAACAGCTGTTTATGGGCCCTCCAGCAGCAGCTAAAATG